>NC_133618.1:555985008-556585008 GCF_048593235.1 Sminthopsis crassicaudata | reverse complement strand
GACTTCATGACAGTCTTTTTTCCTACTTATAAGGCCATAATGTCTTTAATATTAATCTTCAATTTAAATAAAAGACAAACTAATAAAACAAAGTATAAAAGATCTTCACATACAAATATGTACACTTTCAACTCATTTAGAAGTCATATGATAGCTAGAACTAGAAAATAATTTCTGGCTCTCACTTTTGAATTTTGGACTCCATATAAACAAATATTAGTCAAAATAGTGAATTTATGATCTACCTCAGAAATGCTATGCAAATCAAACAAGCAAAAGACTGATAAAAATATGAATGGAAAAAACACTGAAGAAAAAGGAAGATATCAAAACAAAGGATGCACAGAAAGCTGCAGGTGTTAGATATGTTAAAATAATTATATCAAATTTTGATAGTTGCATACTACTGAATACTATGTAATTTAAAATAATATTTTTATAAATATGAAAAAATATTTTACATTTAAGACAGTCTAAGAACATTCTACAATCTCTGTGAGCACTAATTCTCTGTTAAATCAGTGGTACCTTTGAAAATTTGAAAATGCATATATCTTGGTTTTCCATGGATACTAGAAACAGTTTCAGATTAGGAACCTGGAAATTTAGGGTTAGTTCCATCATTTAGCAATTTTGTGTCTTTGGCTAAATCACTTAGTCTTTGATAAGAGTTGCCCTAGATTATTTTAGCTATCCCTTCTTTCTTTAAAATTCTTGGATTCTAACTATCTAAATTTCTTAATTTTTAGACTAATAGTTAAATAAGTTAGAATTTTAAAGATTCTTCTTTTCCCCAAATGAATTGTTAACTCAAAACTTCCTTTCAACATCAGAATGAGTTACTAATTTGATAATAATTTACTATTTTCTTCGCTACATTCTTTACTGCTGCGTGCAGGTTAGATTTTAAAGAGAGTGAAATAATCAAGCTTAGTTAACATAGTTCCATACTTTGAATAGATAGTTTTGTCTTCCCTACAAGTACTTTAATTTCAGATCCTATTACTTAACACTGAAGTTTATTTGGCTCAATTAATAAAATTATAAAAATATCCCTACAAAATATTTTGGATAACAATGCTTATGTCAAGCCATTACCATGATAATATTGATAATTAAAAACAAGTCACTGAAGATGTTAGAATCCCAAAGTTTTCCAAATGCTTTACAGTGACATTACAATTCCTGAATTATTCAGAAGTGTAATTTGGAATAACAAGATTTTAGTATGCTGAAGATGCTGTCTTAAGACTTCTAGGGTCACTGCAGATATTAAAAATGGGTACCAAGGATCTAGACTACTAATCACACAATGGCAGAAGTACTCAGCTGCACAGTGGAATTTCTAATAATTCAAATAGGATCCAGTAAACAGCATTTTTAAATACAGAAGCAACACATCCATACCTAATTAGTTATGTATTTGTAGGAAAAATTCTCCAGTGTACATCTCAAGTTTCTGTAAGCCATGAAAAAACAGAGACTGGGTATGCAAAGGAAGCTTTTTAATGGCTAGTCTGATAATAAGTAACCCCTACAGTGAAGTTATAATTGCAATTTTGTCATGAGAGTAGAAGAGTCAAAGTTTCGCAGGGGGAAAAATCTATTTACAGAAAAATATTATGCTTTTCATTTGATAGAAAAGTAATTATTGCAAAGGGACCCATGGAAGATCTTGGAGACAGTCACCCTCTCTTTAATAAGTCCTTGTGGCAGTTAAGTGGGGATCAGGAGTATTCTTTATCAGGTTTGCATTCAAGTAGTACTAAATATATGCAGGTAGGAATTAAATAGTATCTGAGTTTAATTAAAATTATAAAAAAGGAAAAGAATGGTTGGTAGACTGCTCGACTGCATTTTAACCAGTAACCTCAGACCCTAATTAGAAATGCTTTTCATATCTCCTCCATGCAAGGGCTTAATCTGACGTGAGTCTGTGAGCGAGGGCTTGGGGACCGGTGTTAATTCTGCATTCGATCTTGGTTTGTATGGAAGCAGGCGATGCTGATTGACCGCACTGAGGCACAGATCCCATGACCTTGCTGGGATTTTCATGTGAGGTGTTAATTGAGAGGGTGGGTTAATCTTTGAGCATCATTGTCCCCAAGCTCTGGACAAAGTTTGTGCTCTGTTTCCTTACTCAACAGTATATTTGATCTCTACCTTGTCCCTCCATGACAGTTTAGTAAGCCCACCAAAAACTCCTAATAGATTTGTTGGGGGTGGGTGGGGAAGATAAGCTCTTGCCCTGTTGTTTTGATTTCATGATCTTATATTTTAGCTTAATTTGAAAGAAAAGCATCTCAGCTATTTAATTTTCAAGTTCATTTTAGAAACATATAGATGTGTATGAATTATGATCTTCTCTTTCAACCTATTCCATACATATATGATTCAATCCCTAAATAAAGGAAACTCTTAGACTAGCCTTGTTCTCTTTCTCTTCCCTCCCTTCCCCCCTCCCTCCTTTCCTCCCCCTTTCTCTCATAAAGTATATCAAAGAAAGAAAACTGGAAGGCATGATTTCAAAGTTATTTCATTTGAGTATTGTGAAAAATAAGAATTTTTTATTGTTCCTGCATGGAAAGCCTAAAATAATTATAAAATCAAGGCAATGTTATGGGGAATAAAGATTTCTATAATAATATGTAGTTTAGAGTGTTTGTACTTGTGTAATGTAAGAAAAGACAGCCCATTATTTTTGCTTTTTATAAATAATGAATGACTTTTTTCATGTGTTGTTGTACAGGCCTGTCATTTCCATCGTGAGGAGTAAATTTTTACTCCAGGCAGGATTAATGTATACTGGCTGACCTTAAAAATGACTCCCAAGTGAGTAGGATGGTAGTCAAAAGAAACAGAAGAAATGGAGCTCACATAGAAAATCTGATGAAACAATAGTGATAAAAGTCATAAATGATAGCTGTCCTTGATAGACAATGAATTTATCTTATTTGTTTCATTACACTAGCTGTAGATTAGTTTAATTATAATGCTTCAAAACCATTTTTTGGAGCCATTTTTGAACTGCTTAGAGAACTCAGTTGAACATACTCTATTGATAGGCCTTTTGCAGATCTGCCTCCTGTGGTGCAAAAGGGAAATAGCAGTAGCATGTTGTTTCTGATGATTACACAATGGGGAACTCTTATGCGCCTATGACATATTTTTGGGGATGAGAAAGTAGAAAATAGTGAGAAACATAAGAGAAAGGGGAGTTGCTTGAGCAAAAGCAGGCATTCAGGACTCTATTCTAAAAAAGTCAATACAATGATGTCACTATTAAGGTTTTAGAAGTTTTCTGTGTTCACAAATACCAGAATGACAAAATGTATTCACTTCCAGAACTGTAAATCTGTGACTTCTTTAAAGCAACATGTCCCTGTAGTCTGCCACCCCTTTCTCGCTAACCGAGTTTTAATTACTCTGCACAATAACAATTAATTAATATATGATACAAAAAGCTTTCTCTCACTTGAATTGAGTTCATTTCAGAGCATATTGATAAAGCATTATTAATAAGAATCAATTTAATGATCTTAACATTTAAAGAGTTTTCATGATTCTAATAATAAAGCTAATACAACTAAATGACCTTTGTCAGCTTGGTGTAGAGCAGTCTTTTTGTGCGTCTTGACTGAATGAATCTTGTACTGAGATTCAAACATTTTTTCCTAAAGAATTCAAATTCATTCTAATTACCCCCAAACCACTTAAACTCTCCTTCTCTTCCCCACAGTCCTCAACAAGACTGTTCAATGATGAATGAAGAGACATTTTTTTTTACCTCATCATGCAAAATTATCAAATGATTTCTGAATGTAGGCCCAGGAAAGCAATCCTTCCCCCCTAGAAACTTCAATGATATTAGTCTCCCCATCTTTATCATATTCCTTTGTTCCTTAGCAAAGGGAGAACCTGGTTTTAATATGCATAGAAATATGTTTACCTTCCTGAAAATGTCATGTGTTCAGATCAGGGTTAAAATATAGTAGACTAGTTTAAGGACACTTACATTTCTTTTATTTGTGATGTACCTCACCTCCAAGTAATAACAAAGGGATTCGTTAGAGTGCTAATCAACTTCCTCACCTTTGAGACCTAAGTAAATCTTATATTTCAAAAGCATTATGTATAGAGAAGAGCTGATGGCAAATACCATGGCACTGATGATGGGGGGGCGGATTTTAAAACAGCAGTTTCCTTAATGGTATCTCAGGCAATGGATGCAGCTGTTATATCTAACCCTTTTCAATACACTCTGTGCTTCTGCTTAATTCTGAACTCAGATTTCAAATTAAAGTTTTACTTTGGCTTCTCACAGAAAAAAGGTTTCAGAAGCTGGGTAAACATAGCCTCAGCCTGCACGAAAGGGATTAGGAAGGAGAGCCAAGAGTGGAAGGGAAATTGAGGATGTGACAGAGGCCACAGTAAGTTCAAACAAAATTTGGCCTGCAGAATGCAGGAGAAATCCCACTGGTGACAGGTGCCATCTTGTGGGTCATTCTGCAGCTCTGCCTCCTGCCACTTTTTATAACAAGAACAGATAAAGGAGGACTGGATTCTTAGAGGCTTAGAACTGGAAAAGTAATTCAAAGAGATGTGAGCAGAGTTGGCTCCAGGGTTTACATGATACTGTAAACATCAATACTTTGCCTGTCAGCATTGGGTTCTGAGAAAATTAAAGGTACATGCAAAGGTACCATGAATGTATTCATCCCTAAAAATCTTTCATTTTAAGCACCAAAAAAATCTTTGTATTTTCTAGTAAAATACATAAACTGTATCCTTGTTCAGACAAGGCCCCAAATCCTAATTGTCATCAATTAAAAAACATCAACACTCAGGAATACAATATTATCATGTATATTTTGGTTTGTATGCAGTTGCCTCTTCAGAGTATCTAAGATGTTAATCTTGGCTCTATTTACATATAAAAAAGAGATTTATCAAAATGAGATCTCATCTCCTAGTAAGACTCCCTAATAATTTAAGGAAAATGTACTAGATAGCAAGGTAATAGCAGTAATAACAAAAGTTAGAGTTTAATTCTGAAATCTGGTGATCCCTCTGTCTTTTAGCATTGATACAGTGCTGTTACACTTTAAGAAGAAGCTAGAAAATAAATTATTATGGAGAAAAATAAAGCAGTTTAATGATCTACTTCCAGAAGTGCAATCATCTAAAACAAAAATAAATGATTTTACCTCTCAGGAGACATTTATTTAACTTATTGGTAATTTTTTGGGCTAAAATTTAGAGACCAAGACTGTTATGTTGAGTCAGTCAATCCTGGTTTATTACATTTTATAAATTTTGGGTTTTATATATTCTTACCATAATACACATGTGTTACAGAGATAATTGGGCCTGTAAAATCCATTGACAGATTCTTATGTGCTCAATGGAGGTACATATTTGGCTATACCTTGAGATGCAAAAGATGGATGGCTCAGTAATAAATTAAGATCTTTATGCTTTTCTGGTGCAGAAACATAGTAGGATTTTATGATTGAATTCATAATCTTACTTTAAAATTTGGTTTGTTGTGCTTTTTGAAAGATTATAGGAATGTACTTTCTTTGTAATGGGGAACAGTTCTGAAAAATGCTTTAGATTGTGCTGACTCATTTTTATATTTTCTAGGACCCTTAAGTAGCTGCTTCTGTATAAAATTCAGTTATTTCTGAACCCCAAATAAGTTATAATAAATATTTTCCCATGGATAGTTTTGATATTTTGATAAAGAACAATTTTAACTCTTTTAAATATTTGTTAATTCATGTTAAATATGACATTTTATTTGAATGTATGACATGTTTGTTTTTTTTCATTTTCACCCCTTCTAGTAAGTAAGATGAAGGTTTAGTAAAGGAGCAGAGATGCTTCGTATTTTGTTATGAACAAGCATTGTGATCTCATCCCGAGGTGCTTTTTTTTTTTTTTTTTTTTTTTTTTTTAATCCAAGCATGAACCATCTGGCTTTGCTCTGGGTAAAAGCATGTTAGCTATACCCCAGAATTTCAGTGTCAGGAAAGGGGATCAGAGTGCCATTGCTTAATACAAGTTTCCACCCCTCCCTCCCCTTTTCGAACTTCTTCCCCTTCCCACCAGCTCCCCAAAACAACTCTGCTAAAGACAGGAGTCAGCCACTGAAAAGCATACCAGGCATTTTTAAACACAACCCTGACATTTCCTCAGCATTTCCATAGATGAGGCCTCCCCCTCCTTCAATCAAATAAGGCACCCGCTCTCTCATGCTAGTGCAAAGAAGGAAGAAAAAAAGTTGGCAATTTAATTCAAACAAAAGAAGCTTGAAATCTATAAGCACAGCAACTCTGAGGCTTCTGGCAAATAGAATTCTAATTAGTATGCTGCTATTTTTCTTTTAGACAGATGAGGGATGCCCCCTATTGACTCTAGCAGGCAGGCTGGTAAAAAAAGAGAGAGAGAGAGAGGGAGAGGGGGGCAGGTGGGGGCTAGCCAGCAAACACTGCAGATTGCAAATTATATCGCAAACCCTGCCAAGTCCCAGCTCTTGGCATCAGATTTTTAATGACACCCTGGAAAAGGGAAAAAGAAGCCCTCAGCTAAGGGATAAAAATGAGGGGTTTTACACTGTGATAAGTCTTTGCTTAAAACCCAAATGGCCAAGCGCACATTAGGGTTTTAAAATATTCATAGATAGAAGTGAAAACGAGGATATGAGGACGTACATTTGTTGCTTGGTCAATTGACAACTCATTCTGCATATTAATAAAAGGGATGATCTAATTTTAAAGGGACAGTCTATTTTTTTTTTTTTAAACCATGACTTTTGAGTATTCTGAGACTGAGGGCAAAACATCACAGCAAAGGCTAGCGATGACACACAATGTTGTTTTCTTTTGATGTAGACCTGGGACTAACTACTTCTTTGGTCAGGATTTCTAGGGGCTCTAAAACTACGATATCCTTCTTGTGTAGTCTCTCTGATGTATCTCCACTGAGTACTTTGATTTTTTTTTCTTTTTTTTTTTTCCCCTTTCCCTTTTTCTAGCTTGTGAGGCCCTTCACAGTTGTAGGACTTTATCCACAAACAGACAGATCATCACAGTCATGAAGGCCATTCCTTTAAATAATTAGCCCACCTTCTGTTCTAGAGAACCTTTTTTTTTTTTTTTTTTTTTTTTGGCATGTACGCCTTTATGGTGAAGGTCCAAATAATCTTTTTAAGAGCTTAAAGAAACCAAAGATATCAGATAAAAAGAAACATCAAACTCCATTCAGACTAAAATAATGTAATATGGAGGGTATTAAAAAGCCTCATGAAAATATGCTACTCAGAATCTTCAAAATTATTTGTAAACATGATTATAGACTGAGATTCTTCTTTTGTAGGGAAGAAGGGAGAAAACATAGCATTTCATACAAAAATTTCATGTATTCTTATTAGGAAATTTAAGATGGCAGTTATTTAGTTTTTAAGAATGTGAAAAATATGGACAAGACATAATATTGAAGAATCTATTTGTCTTTTTTAGTGAGCTTTAAGATATTACTTCTCTAATATGGATATGATGTTATTTATTTTAAAGAACTAGATTTGTTATATGGACTGTGTATATATATATATATATATATATATATATAATTTATATGTATTTGTTATATGGAGTGTATATATGTATATATACTAACTGGCAGAAAGTTATTTTTCAGAGAAATGATCTATGAATTCCTTAAAAACAAGGCCTGTTATCACTGGTCTAAACTCATAAAAGAATATTAAACATAAGCAGATTTTTTAAAAGTCAATAAGTACATTAACATTATTACAAGTGGTCAAGAGAGGTAGTACATTTAGAGGATTAGAAACTATATTTTATTATACTAAAGAAATAGGGCCCAACTAATATACTCTTTGGGAGAAACTGGAATAGAAAATGACTTCTTTAGATCTTATTCCTTAGGAGGTTTTTTCCATAAAAAATATAGTCAGAAATTTGTAGATAGCTTTTGTCCTTAGCCAAGAGGACAAAGTATGCTTATAAAGGTAACAATGATGCAATAATAAAAGAGCAGAGTGTTCTCTTGCTAAACTGTAGAATCAGTCATAATGAAAACTATGATGCTGTCTCCAAAATTATAGATTTATCCCTTCAGGAAAATAAAAAGAATATTTTTTAGTTTTTAAAATAAAACTCAAGTTCCATTCAAAATCCATTATCAGTTTCTTTATAGGAACAATTAATTTTTTTTTATCATTTTCAATATTCAACATAGTGATTTGCATATAGTAGACACCTAATAATTATTTGTTTAATTGAAGGGAATATTTCATACAAATATATGAGAAAAAAATCCCAAAACACATACATATATACTCTGTTTCTGTCTCTGACTGTCTCTATTTCTCTCTGTCTCTGTGTGTCTCTCTCTCATTTCTCTCTCTGTCTCTTTCGGTTTCTGTCTCATTTCTTTCTTTCTTTTTATCTTTCTGTCTCTGTCTCTCTGTCACTTGCTGTCTATTTTTTCTTTCTCTGTCTCTAATTGAAAATTACTATTGAAATAAAGGACCTTTAAAATTTTTGTTTGTTCAACAAAATGTGGAGAGACAGGGCAATGTCCTAGTGAAAATGTGAGGGAATATGAGTTCTTGTTCCACTTATACCACTAAATAATTGTATAACTAAGGCCAATTAAGTCATGTTAGTTTCCTTATCTATGAGAGTAGGAGACTAGGCCCTTGTTAAGAATTCTTCCAACTCTATTGGCATTGCCAGTGGCCTTTTTGCCATTATAAATCACAAAACTAGAGAGCCCCTTTACTATTTAATGTTTAGCAGGAGACCTCAAACCCATTCTATGAATAATGGCCTATCTTATCATTTGCTTTATAGTGATTATTTTTAAGGACATATATTAAGGATAAATATAAGACTGATCAATCAAAATTAAATATAAATTTTTAGTGTTTTAATAAAGGTGGCCAAAGGGAGGGGTTAAGTGTTGCTTTTGAGAGTTTTATATATAAAGGGGCAATGTTCTATCAATTATCAAAACTTGCAATTACTCTTGACAGAGCATCTTTTCAGTGAAAAAGTTTTTTCCCCCCACATATACTAGTTGTATTCAGTTTGCAGGTGAAGGGAGGTGACAAGCAATTTTAGCACCCAATGGCTTAAAGGAGTTCAAATGACCACTGAAGTCATATTAACTTGTCAAATTGACCAGTATTTTCTGTCATTGAAACATTAGAATGAATAGCTTCAGACAATAAAATTGTTTCAATTATACTGCATTAGGCTTCTACAAAAGTAAGTAAAGATGCAGAAGGCAAAGGGGAAAACATTCAGTAGATGTGAGCTTGAGGACTGACAGTAGAATTTCACTGGAACCCATTTGAATGGATACCTGTTAAAGGGATACAATACAGACCCCTTAAATGAATTGCCATTAAAGAAAAGATATAAATAACTTTTTTCAGTACCAAAAGTACAACTGTTTATTATTGTAATATTGGCTATGGGTGTGTAATATATTAAATGGAATTATCCCAAGTCGTTAAAGTTACATTGAATTGGTTCTAATTAATACTTAATCGACATTCTTACTATGAAAGCCAAGAAATAACAATTGTCATGGTCCAGAATTAATTTAGCTCTATTCACCTTTCTGACTATACCATTTTGTGTATGCATAAGACTTAGTCATCCTTTTAAATTGCTCACTGTGTTTTCCCAATTCCTCATGTGTAACTGGGGGGTGGGGGGAGGGAGGATACTTGAGCAAAAAAACAGAAAGACACTGCTTTGGCTGATGTTATAGTAGAGAACACTTAAACTCCTACTTTTAAATAGAAGCAGTTTTCTACCCCCTTGTAGGAGCTGCCCAGCATTGGAGGTGCTGAATGATAGCATTGTCTCTGCTCTGCTGTGATGAGTCTCCGGCCCCACCACATGGCCTGACAATGCATAAACTGGTGTGCTTCCCCTCCCCCCCACAAACAGGTTGTTTGGAAAGAGTAACTTTTAGGAGTAGGTCAAGCAAAAGTAATGGTGAAGACTGAGTCCCATACTCACTTACTTATTGAGAAGCTACATATTTTAATAGAATTTTACAGAATAATCTTTTGCTCCTACTTATAGGAGAGAATATACATATATATTCAAACATAATTTAATGCTAATTGTTGCAATAAAAATGAAACTTGTTTATTGTGTTATCTTAAGATTTTTCTTATAAACATATCCTTTTAAGTCAAGAGCTTGAAAATTTACCACTTAAACATGATATGATAAAAAGAATGGTAAACTTGGAGATAGCAGCCAGCCTCTAAGTCTTAGGATTGTTGCTTTGTCACCTCTTTGAGTCTCAGTTTCCAGTTTCCTCAGTTGTGAAATGGGTATAATGATATTTTTAGCACTCAAGTTTCAGTATGCTTACACTTTGTAATTCTTAAATCTCTATACCAATTCCACACATTCTTTTGACCTGGATTCTGATCTACCGTATGGTCCAATGTCACATGATTCTTAGTTCTTGTGTGTCCCTAATACATCCTATGGTCTCATTACCCCTTTAAGCTTATGGTGGCATGTAACTCCAGGTATATCCACACCTTGGTTTATCCACTTCCTAGAAACCAAATGAAATGCTTCCTTTCTCCAATTAAACTGAGATTATGATGTTGTGAGTCATGCTGTTGAAACTAACCCAGGGTTTCCTTTTCTACTTGTAGTTATCTTCACATAATATAACAGCCATTTACTTTTACTTTACAATTACCTGTTTACAAATGCATTTTTTTATTTTAAACTTCAGGCTAAAGTCATAGAAATGTCTTTAAAATATTGGTCTATTTTACACTATTGTCAATTTGTGGTCCTTTTTCAAACAATCCTGTGTGTATGTTATGCATGATTTTCAAAATATATAATGATTTACTACATATTTAGGCTACAATCAAATCCCAATGTAATTTTATAGTCAGGGCACAGTACATACCACTCTGCAGTAACTACTGGCTTGATACAGTAAACTCAAAAGAGCACGTTGGGGGTTAGCTGTTGCAGCTGAAAGGGAAAATCAAGAAACAGCAGTCGCACTGCTTTTGTCTTCAGCCTGCTCTTCAAGATGTAAGAGTCTCCAGTGGGTGGGAGACCTACATCCCACCTCCCAATTCTGAGGATAACCCTGACAGTTACACTTTACAATTACCTTTTTAAAATGCCAATTAACCCCTTCAGTGCTGTTTGGCATACTGTGAGCAGGCAGGAGAGGAGGCAGTATTCATTTATGCTTTATATTGTACATTGTAATATCAAAGTGAGGAGGAGTGTAGGAAAGGGAGGAAGACAGGGAGAGTGATAGAGAGATAGAGGTAGATAGATAGAGAAATGGGGGAAGGGAGGGGAAGACAGAGAGAGAAAGTCAGAAAGAGACAGACAGAGATAGACACACACAGATTCTTGGTTGAGGTGGTGTGCCTATTGAGTATTATTTTGGTGCCTAAGATTGCATAGAGCATTAGTGATTTCTCCATTGATAAAAATTAAGAATAAACAGATGCAGTGGAATTCCACAGCCATTGAGAAATATAATGAAGACCTGAATGTACAGATATTATTCATGAGAGAGAAAGCAGCAAGTGAAAATTTTGGCAATATCACCCATTTTTAATTGTATCTCACCAGCTTGAAAAGCAACTGCAAGTTAATTTTAACCATATCACTCTGGATGTTATATTTAGTATTTACTCCAAAGAAACTAGCATTGAGTTAAACTCAACATTTCAAGGCAATTAATAAAATTGCTGTTTATTCCCATAGCATCTTCTGCCTTTATTTTCAAATTACTTTCCTAATATTTTCTCATTATTTCTTATAGAAGCTGAAAATGGCTGGGTGACAAATGTCTTCATTACATTTTACAGGGAGAGAAATCGAGGCATTGAAATAAAAGTCTGATCCTCCTATTCCATTTCTTCATGATATAGCTATGCACCCTCCATAGACCATACAGATTAGAAAATAGTCAACTGGACATTCTTGTCATAGCAAAAATTGATGTTCCCATTCCTGCATAAATACCTGAAGACTTTCATAAATTGAATTCCTATCTTATCTTTCAGTTGAAACATTGAAAAATTGGGTCTATTCAAAATTTTTAGAGTTTTCAGCTGACCTACAAAATAATTTAGCTAAAGAAATTTATCCTCTGGAAAGATACAATGAAGACATTTTTAGTCTGTTTTATTTGGTTAAATATTGAATCAGCAATACTTTTTCAGAGTGTAAAGTACTCTCTGACAATGTTAAGTATTTTTACAAGTAACATTAGCTCTTTGAGACAACTAGAATACATTAAGTAAATGACTACTATAATGTGTTAATGGCTGAGAGGTACTTCTAAGAGTGCATATCTTGCTCCTGTGGAATAACATATGTAGTGTGTATGAATAATCTTCAGAAACACATTAGCCACCTGGTTCTAAATTTCACTGGCCTAAAAAGTGAACTTAAATGGTCATATACAGTCAAATAAGAATTACTCATTATAAAACTAGAAAGGGGGACAAATAAAGGAATGATAGGCTTAGAGAGGCAGGACATTTAAAAGCCTTTGGCCAAATTTGGGAATCCGGGGACACATGTCTTCACAAGAATGCAAACATTCTCATTTCAAATGAGCCTATTTGCAGAATAGTATTTATTTGCATATACTTAGCAATAGCCCATCAAAGTGTTGACTTGACAAATTGCTCAAATTGTAAATATAGAAATGGACCCAGTTTTGTGCATTTTGGGAATGAATATGTAATTTTGTGTGCTCCTAAAGTTTTGTATCTATAATTGCATATATATCCCTTGATATACAAACTTTTAAAAGCTTTAGAAACTTTTCCAAGTATGGACACTGATTTTGTGAAATTACAGAAATCATTAAGTTGCTGAGAAACCTTGCTTTATGGGGGGAAAATCGGCAGAAAATAAAATTGTCCAGAAGCTCAAGTAAATTGTCTCTTTAGCTTACTCCCATTAAAGTATCATTTCCTATGTATATGTGTATTTGTGTGTGTTTGTATATATGTGTGTGTGTGTATATATATATATATATGTATATATATATGCAGACATAGACATATACAGTCATGTACAAACACACATACACACATATCTGCTGTGAAGTCTGAGAGCTAAGAGAACATTCTAAATACTTACTCAGCATCTAAGAGGAATAACAAATCAAGAAAAGAATTAAATGTGGAGGAAATTACATCTCCCTTCACTTTATTAGTCACCTCTAGTTCATTAAATTTATAGGACTGAAGGGCATTTTTATAGAAATAAATATCTAGCATTGAGGAAAACTGATTTTTTAATATTAAACTTGTAAACTAAATAAAGCTTTCCTATTATATTTGTATTTTATTTAGAACATGCCTAATAACAATAATTATATTATGAAGCAACAAACTACATGGCATTTGTAGTTTCAGAAAATATAGAATTGATTTCCAGGTAGACGATAAAACCAACTATTCAAAGGATTCAGAGTATTCAATTATAAAAGACAATTTATTTTTTTAAATTTCAATTGAAACATATTGATAGTGAGGCATGAAAATTTAACTAACTGGACAGATACCTCCTTGAATCAAGGCAAAAAGAGACATATTTGCTTATATCTGGAAGTGATGCTTAGTTTCGATAGAGGGGAAAAAACATGGTAAGAGAAAATGAATAAAGGTCACTTTAATAGACCAGATTAATCTGACCAAATGCTTATAATTATAATTGTTTATAATTGAGACCAATGCTTGAATTTGATCATGTTATTGCTTTTAAGTTCAATAATAATAACAACATGCCATATATAAGGCAGCATAGGGATATGATAACATTTTAAGGTAATATAGAAGATTAATTATATTTAACCATGTATTATGTCAATCATCAAATAATTTAAATGATTAAATATAAATATTATATAACCATTTTAAAGAGATAAATTTGGAAAGTTTAGGATAAGAGTGCTTAGTGTGTGTGTGTAAGAGAAGGGGAAGAGAAACAGGCAGAAGCTGAGAAACAGGCAAGAGAGTGGGAACCCTTTGACAGGTGAAATCTAAGGACCCCTTTGGGGAAAAATTTTAATGTAAAGAAATAAATCAATAGGATTGTAAAGGAAACCAATTATATTAGAATGTAGTTATCAAAATATCTTTTTAAAAGTTATTGTCCCTCATGAACCTTAATGAATAAGTTCATTAAGGAACTTTTTAAAAGTTCTTCTACCTATTTGAGATTATAAGATTTAATTCTTCTCTTATACTTATCAAGGAGAGAGTATGGTTCAGAAAATGATACTTATAGAAATAAGAATAGTTTATACTTGTGATTCAGATATTTCTTTTAAACATTTTAGGTGTGTGTGTCTGTATGTGTGTGTGTAATCATTTTAGATTCATTCTTCAACTTCACACTGCAGAGCACTTGGAAAAAAATAGATATAATGAACGTCTGGACACAAGCACCTGGAGTTATAGCAGATGTTCTTTGGACAGGTAAAGCAGAGGAAGCTGACATATTCAGGACATTATGTTATGCAGAAAGAAAGAAAAATGAATTTTGATTCTGTTCCGATTTTAGTGACATAATCATGCTTATAGTGTGGGAAGCATACAGTGATATTCTTAAAATATTACTTATTAGCTATTCCTGAAGGTTAATAAGAAAACAAGGTTAACTGTGATCTAACTTACTACATTACTACAAAGCCACAAAGTCATCTTCTGGAAATATATTAACACTTTTACTTCTAAATAGCTATAGAGGAAAGTGGAGTATGATATAGCATGTGGAAAAATAGAACTTTTGTAGAATTTTTCCATTTTAAAATTATATTTGTACATACATACATATGTGTGTATACACATACATACATATGGAATGTCATGATGAATGCCAGGTAAACAGTATAGTTAAAAGGGAGTAACTACTAGTAATTCTTTTGAAGAACATTTATCACTTCATTAAGAAAATAAAGAACAGTGGCCTGAAGTATGAAAGATCTTCAAAATTCTTAAGTCTAAAAATTATGAAAGTGGCTGGGTTAATGAAAGTATCTTAACAGAAATAATCATCATTTGATGCTACAAAAATGATATCGACCTTCCACTACCAGACTTTGATTGCCAAGTAAGTAGTGGCTAATCTTGGGTGACAATGCCATTTCCTTCATTTTATCGCAAAGCATTTATAAAGTGTTATTGAAAGGCTGTTTTGTCTCTACGAAAAAATGTTAATGTGAATTTTCTCCCTCTCTCAGTGCAGTCACACATTAGAAATGTATGTGTAGCACTATAGGTGCAAACTACAATAGGTGGATGGATATTTACCCAAGGAAATTTGAGCCATGCCCTTTCATTTTCAGAGAGCTGCTACCTAATCTCAGTGTAGCATCAAGACAAAGGACACCTCATTCCGCTAGCGCCTGCCCTGCAAACCAACCCTTTGTGAACCACCTAAGCTATTAGAATAATGGGCTGGGAAAAAAAGATAAAATACAAATTTCACTCAGATCTGGGTTGGATTACTTCCCCGTGCCCCTGCCTTTATTGAGCGATTTGGAGTTTCATTAGAATTCAGAATTCCTGTGGAAAGAAAAACCACAGTGGCATGGACTTCTCTTTCAGGGGGATTGCAGGCTGACCCATCAAAATGAAAAGGCTCAATGTTTTGCTGACAGGTCCCTGAGCAGTCCTGAGTGACAGCTTCATTTCAGTAGTTCTCAGATGAGATTTGAATCGAGGGTGGAGAGGTAGTGGTGGAGATACTTTGTTCCCTAAAAAGTGTCAGTGTCAAACTGAGCGGTTCAAGTTCTAGTGTCTGAGGTTCGGAACCAAGTCAGAAAATCAGCCTATGTGTGCCTATCTCCAAATTTATTATTAATGTCTCTCTAATATTTGCACACAAACGGTTCCATTTAAGACTTAAGATTCTTACTGGTGGATTCTTTTTTTATTATGAATGGAAAAAAAACCTCAACTCTGAATATAAAATAAGAATAGTTGAAAGAATGTTGAAGGTATACCATCTTTCTAAAGGAACTGCTAGCAAAGTGGATGTTTTTTCTCACTAAATTTCCTAGCAAGTAGCCCATCATATCACAAATTAAAAGTACATAATTGGAGAAAATTCTACATAATGTTTCCTCAGGATCAGAATTAATTCCTAGTAATGTATACTAATAATGCATAATGATACATTTTATTTGTGTACTTGTTATAATAAAGAAAATGTTAGAAATAGAGTTCTTGCTATCTAGTGGACATACATGCATGTATACATATATATATAGATAGTTCTAGCAAGAAAATGGGTTGGTGTTTTATTCTAATGGGGAGGCTGTTCTCATGAGGAAACCATTACTAGCTGATCCAGTTAGGAGAGAAAAACAATTTAGAAAAGAAACAAAATTCAGCTGCCCTAATATACTTCTCTCTTGTGATGAAAATTAAAACCATCTAACTTGAGATGTGAATATGTTAAAATACAAATATTTCTAACATATAAAGGAAATATATGAGTCTACATATCAGGAGATTTTTGGAACTAATTGGTGTGTGTTCTGAAAACTTTTTAAGAATAAAAAAGTAATTTCTGTAAATTATTGACAAATATGTTACTTTCACTCGTAGATAAATACAAATTAAATCTTTCATATTTCCCAAATTTATTTGAGTAAAAATGTTCTACTAGCCTTTATTTCCTATGTTTAGCTTAAATGCGCTGTGGTTTTGTGGTGGTGGTTGTGGTTTTTTCAAAATAGATTTATATGGTCCATAGCACTACATAAGATATGTATGTGGTCAAAGAGCAAGATAGGGCTGCCCTTAGGAAGCTTCCTCTAGCACCTTTTTGGCCTAATTCTTTGTAATTTGTGTTTCTACCCAATACATTTTTATATTTTGCACATTACAGCTATATTAAAACAGAAACAACAAAAACCTCTTTAAACCTACCTCATCCTTAAAACCATTAATCATCTAGTTGTCCTATCAAACTAAGGGCATGACAAAAATTTATTCCTTCTTTGAAGAAATAAAAAAGTTCTAAGTGTCATACATTAAAAAAGAGTAATGAAATTACACTTTTATATTAAGAAATCTTATCATATATAATCTTTATAGCTAATGCTTTCAAAAATGTCATTTTCAAGCATGAATAGACTTGAAATTTACTAAATATCAATTTTTAAAAATAAAACAAAACTCCTCAAACTGAGTTCTCCTCTGCATCTTTCATTCATAGATCAGAAAATGCCAGGTCTCAAGGCCAGAACAATGTTAAGAAAGTGATCAATAGGATTTAATTTAGAAAATTTTATGTATAATTAAAGTAATACTTAAATTATTGAAAAGAGACACACACCCAAATACTGTGGAAAGGTTTCTTTGTAAATATGATATTTTAAATGAAAAAGTTCATGGCTTGGCAGAGTACAGGATGGGAATGCTGTTTGCCACTTCAGCTTACTAAAGCTTTCACTATATTATAATATGCTATTTTGAAATTATTAGTTCTTATATAGAAAGCTTCTACATTTTGGCATATTCTTTCCCAGGTTTTTTAAGGTAGTGGTAGAGGTGGCAATTCAGTATTACTCAATAAAATTGGATAATTTCTGATATATTTATTGTGCTGCCATAGGTAAATACATACACACACACATACACACTCACACAGAAGTTCCCTATAGTTTTGACCTGTCCACATTCTATTTACAAGATGAAAATGTTTATTAGACATGCACCTCTTGTAATTCATTAATATTAACACCATTATCATGGAATGCTGATTTTGTTCTAAAACATCAGACTTGATGTTTAAGTTCATTAAGGTACCCCAGATTATCTGGGATTCATTGTGCTATCTCAATATCATTATATCTATAAATTCTATTTGAATTAAAATGTTCAGAGTATTTAGGCATCTCTATATATATCTACATCAACATCAATATTTATCTCTATTATCTATTTGCAAAGCAGAGCACAATGGAGTAAGAAACTACACAACAGTTATGGAGATAAAATGAATGAAAGCAAAATAGAGATTTATCAAAATTACATTAGTTTAAAAACTAGGTAAAGTAAAACGTATAATTAATAGTGCATCCAATATATTTTTCCTTAAAATTCATGTAGGGCCTTGTTCTTCATAAGACATTATATTTTGATTCCCTTTTTAAATGAATACCAATTTATAAAACTTTTATTTTCATATTTTCTTTTTTTAAATTTTCATAATTTCTTATAAAATCTATTTTCATTCTTTCAAGTCAGTATTTGATGTTTTAAAGATGAAAATTTAGAATAATCTAGGTTTCACAAAGCCTTACTTTAACACTATCATATTAATTTACTCCTGAGCTCTGTACCTTAAAATAATCACATGACTATTTGAACTATTAATATGATTTATTTATGTCTAGCTAAAAATTAGCAAACTTCAGATCCCAACATATTGTAGACATTCAGTAAATATTCAGGGGAAAAAGTCCCCCTACCTTTTTAAAAAGCTGCCTGGTGAATGTAATAGGTCACAATTTTAGGGTTAGACTATTATCTGATTTTCAAATGTGACAATAACCAATGTCATTTTGCCTGGGAATTTTTTCGTTGATTGAAGTTAAAGTTTGAAATTCCTGGTAGAAAAACAAAGGCCTGGTTAATGGCATGATTCCCTACTCTCCCCTTCTCCCTCTCCTCAAAAAAAAAAAAAAAAAAAAAAAAAAAAAAAAAGAATTTTGAAAGTAGCAAAAAAAAAAAGTTGAGAGTTTAGCACCTTACCTAAACTGAATATTTTATTTTTATTGATGTTTTCCATAAAATACTTAAAACATTAATTTTCAAGTTACCAGTAAAACATGAATCACAAAATTGTTTTTGACCCTTATTCTAACGGATTTTTGAAGACCTTTTGAAAATTGAAAGAGTCTGATTTAAACCATCCACAGTTTTCCTGACGTGAGCATTCACAGATGTGGATGATGATTGTAAAATTTGGTCAGAGTTCTACACGAGAAAGGATAATAATGACCGTATTAATTTGACATTTCAACATGTGATGTTATGCAAAGGGGGAAAAAATCTCACCAACCACCCTAGAAGATTCAGTTTTACCCTAGTGTGGATTTTATTTGCACCCCATTACTCATAAAACACAAAAATGTAACTCTTTCAATGGGAGTCTTTTTGAGTTCAATGTGATAATGAATGTGAAGGGTCTATACGAGAGGGGGGGGGGAAACTTGGTGATTTTGCAGGTTCACACCAGATAGGCATTTTTTACAGCCTGAAAGGGGATGTTTTCTTTTGTTAATGGCTTACAATCAGATGAAAGGACTCATCACTCTATTTTAGTGCTCCACCACATGGCGCGTATCTTTTATAAATTACAGGCTGGCGTTGTGTGCACTTGGGGAGAGAAAGGTTGGTTTTCTCGCTGTGAGCCATCCTGCCTAATTGTCGTATGCAAATAAAAGCAATTATAAGGCTTTTAGGGTGAAGGGATGACAGCTGAGTTTGGCAGTTGAGAAGGCCTCACCCACCTTGTTGTCATAGCAACAGAGAGGAAAAGGACAAAATGGTGTGTATACAGTGGAAATATATATTTTGGTTAAAGAATTTAAAAATATATACCAATGTTGTAATGAAATGTCAATGTGTATAATGAATGGCTTTGTTTAAAATATTATAGAAATTAAACTATATTTATTTCTTGGCCCTTCAAATGATCCTTGTCATATAACTAGCATTTATAAGCTATCACTTGTGATTTTAGATGCTACTTTTAAAGTTATATACAGATCATAACATGTTCAATAATTAGGAGATTATAAGTTCCTGATTTAGCAACCTTTTGATATTATACTGGATAGGAGTTTTGCAAAAGAAAAACATAGTAAGGGTGGATATTTAATGTGGGCAAAACAGCAAAGAATATTAACCTATTAGTCCATAAAGTTCAATATTTTAAAAAATGTTTTTGCTAAAGTGTTAAACAAGTAGAACAAATAGCATACTACTAGCACACAAAATTAAAATGAGTCACAAATGGATATTTTCTATGGCAATTTATTTCACAATTACTCTTGTGGAAGCTTTCATGAATTAAATATGAGTTCTGTCTTGAAATTAGGTGTTATAAGGCTAAATTACAAGAGGCAGCCAGTAATTGAGGTGGCAGCAACACGGGGTCTAGTGAACTAATCTCTTGCCATGTCACATGGCTCACCTTCAGCCAATAAGAAATCTCCCCATCACAAAAACAGAGGCAGCTGAGAAAAATTGATTTCTCATCTGAGCCATATTTGATAGCTTTTGAAATCGAAAATTGAAATTAACTAACCTAAGCCCCGTTGTAACAAAAGAGCAAATTAAATATGCAACATCGTTTCCTATTGGCAGTAAGAGGGCCTGCCAAGGTAAATTTGTAAATAGAGTTTAAGATGCAATTCTGTTCTCCCTCTTCCTTTCAGTGTAAAAGTATAAGTGTATAGAGGCTTTATAAATTATTTATAAAAAAAATCATCAGCTGCAAATGGCCACTGTGGTTAAGGACTTCCATGGAGAAAATCATTGCATTAGCAAAGCTCACTGAATGAATCAGATTTAAAAATAATCTGTGATAATTCCCAGGGATTGCTTAAAACTAAACTGAGGGGATATTTCTGAACTTCATCTATCCAAACTTTGGGACTCTTTTAATCTTCAAAACTAAAAGACTATATAATCTTTTTTTTTTTTGAGTGATTAGGGGGAGTGCTTGTATGATAAAAAGAGTTAGATTTATGATTGGAGATAAATTTAATTTCTTTAACTTCTCTGTGGAGAATCAAAGGAGATTAGAATTTCTATTAAAGTGAACACATAGTTCAATTTGTTTTTCTGTGTGAAGTTTTCAAATAGGATATTTTAAATCCAAATGTGAATACTACTAATTCTTAAGGTATAGCTTGAGCTTTCTAAATGATAATTTATCCGTTCTATGGATATAGTAAATACAATTAATGATGGAAATTTTGAAGTTTTATTTCTTTTAAAAATTTACTATAGTAACAACCTCATGCGTAGAAGTCTACTATAATGAATGTTATCCTTAAGGGTGTCAAACTTTCCTTATCTGAATTTGTATTGGTAAATAGCCCAATTAATTTTATGTACTCTATAGAGACTAAGCCAAAGAGGATGGAATCATAACACCTCACAGGCTCCAGTGTTGAAAATCTGAACTCTATAGAATCCAGTGACAACTGTAATAGAGGATATTACACTTAGCCTGCCTGTCAACTAAGGGATCTTGTAAAATCATTTTCTGTTCTAATTTATTACTTTTAGTGTCAATCAGACTCAGACAAGCTGAGCAACATCATTAGGTATTGAGTTCAACTACTCAGCACTTTTTAAATGCAGTTTAAGTAGTTGTCTCATTATCTGTACTAGAAGAGAAAGATAAGGTTCAAGGGGTTTTTCTTTTTGGCAGAAATATTGTTAGAAAAAAATCTTCAGGAAGAAAAAAAAACAGAAAGAAGAATGTATTTTACCATTTTTTAAAAGTTTTACTATTTAGTATAAAATACATTTTAGAGCTAATTCCCTCATTAGCTGTGAAGGAAGGGATTCTCTAATGAATCCCTATTTAAAAGAGAATCGTGTCATCAGAATCTGTATATATTGCTTTCTATAAAATTTTTTATAAAATTCTATTTTGAACTTTATTTACTTTTGAACTCCAACAATATTAAATATAGAAAAATCCTAATACTAATAGCTTGTATTGTTAAGTGATGAGAACTTGAATTTCTTCACTAACTTTATTTTATTGATTTTTTACATTAAAAGGATAGAGGAATATGGTATTTTTTTCCTTCCAGTCACAGTGTAAGCTTTTTGAAAGCAGGGAAAATTTCATTTTGACTTTGCATAGCCTATAACTTACATGTTATTTAACAAATATGAGTGATTTTATAGGTGATGAAATAACCAATGCAGCACAGTAAAATGTTTGTTGAATCACAGAACATATGCTTAAATTGCACAACTTAATTTAGATCTCAGGAAAACTGCCCATCCTTCCTTGTACTCAATGAGAGAAGTGGACTAGGTAGTGTCTGAGGTCTCTTCCTAGCATTTGATCTAAGATCAATAAGCCAACTGAAGGTCATGTAGCAAATATGTTCTTGAAGGGAGAATTTTGAATAAAAAAAGGATGAATTATATTCCAAAATTTTAAATGAAAAAGGTGAAGTAGGGTTATTTCATGACATATAAAATGTTTCAAATTCACTCAAGAATAAAGAAAATGCATTAAGGAAGTCAATATCATTTTTATATATTATATAATATTTAGTAAGAGGATGATCTATATATGCTAGTTTCAATATTACTTAGAAATACATTAACCAAGTGAATTTAAGTATGCTCAATTTGATAGTGAGAAGAAAGTAACTTTATCTAATCTTTTATGTCATCTTTTAAAATTTTAGAATCAGATTGATGGTAGTTTATACACATTATATGGCCTTTATAGAAAGAGTACATTTTAATTTTTAATAGAAGAATATTTAAAGAGAGACACATTATCAGACAAAGATATTATATGTAGAGAATAAGTTAAATTAAAATTTTTAGAAGGTCTAAACATTTGTGATATTTAGCACACCTAACTTTATATCACCAGAACTTAAGATAGTGCCTTGCACATAGTAGGCACTTAATAAATCTTGTTGATTGATTGGCTGATTTTTATGTACAGAGAAGCATTTACCAAAAAAGAAATATCTGGAGCTGAGGCAGAACTGAGATCAGGAATCAATAAGAGAGAACACTATCTATGGTACTATCCACAGAAGAGAGAGATGGGAGGGACACATTTGAATACAGCTTTGTGTAAACCTATATAATTTCAATGCTAAAAAATTCTGTTCTCTATGGTAAACATTTACTTTGTGATAAGTTTAAGCAGGGCAGTGCATGGAAAGTAGTCAGAAGACCTGGTTTCAAATCATATCTCTGTCTCTTAATCCTTGCATAATTTGGCAAAACTCTCTAGAGAGTCTCAGTTTCCTCATCTGTAAACATAGGGCCATGGAGAAGTGACTTCCTCAAAGTCACATAAATAATAAGTGACAGAGCCATAGAGACCCCTTCTTGATTTAAATTCTAAATTCTATCTATTTCATTGAAGGATCAAGTCTTTGTCAGACAGTAAAAACAATGGAATTCAATCATCAAATGGAGGGAGGGAATATCTTTCAAATTTTGCCTAATCCTAGATGGAAATCAGAGGATTTTCTTAAGTGGTCTTTGAAGAACTTTATAACTCTCTTAAGTTTTAAGTTTTGTTACAAAATATTGCATTTAATAAGAGAAAGATGGAATATATTAGGTAAACTCATCACCAGCAAATTGACCATTAATTAATTAACTCCTTGTCTGTGGTGCCTGATTAGACAAAGAAAGATCCAGCATGACCCCAAACAAGATAAACTCAGCCTCTGCTTCCATAGCAATAGTGAAGAATGATGTCCTGTTGAGAAAAATCAAAAGTAAGTATAATAAGATTATAATGTTCAAGCAAGGTTTGTATGACAATATATGAGAAAATATCTCCTAATTCCCCTTCATGGAGGTGTTACACATTGCATGTGTTTTCAGAATTTCTCAATGTATTGATCAGTTACATGGACTTTTTTCATTCTCTAAAATACTATTTGTCATGTGGAATGGCTCTCTGAGAAAGGATATATGTAATAATTATGATAATGTTAGAAATAGAAATTATTCATTATATTATCCCTATGTGAAACCACTGGTTATAGCAAATGGATAAGTTTTGAATATTGTGGATAAGGTCATGTATCAGGGATGTTGTTATTGTCCTACATTCTCAAAAAGGACCAAAATGAAATCACTATGTTAAAGTCAAGTTAGTGTGTTCGACTGTGACTGATCAGGCCAAGAGGAACTCAGAATGCTCTGCCGTAGATTGTACATAAATAGTCCCTATGAATATTTGGGGGGGGGGCTCTCTAATTTGTGCATCTCATCTTTCTTCTGAGATGATTCAATTTTTCTTTGCTCATAGAGTACAATATGTTCTCTGATGAGGGCATATGTGTGGTGTTGTGCTGTCTCCCCACATGGTGGTCAGAAGGAGCAATGAAAGAGCACTGTCCAGGACTCTCCAATGAACTTTGGAATTGATTACAAGATATGGGAATCCATGGCAAAGAATCATCTAGCATGGCATGACATGCCTGCCTCAAGAAAGTGCTGAGCAATACAGAATTGCATTAACTCAAATAAAATGTGAGATATAAATTTAGAGACATCTCTATGCCAAATGTTCATGCAGACTATTTCTCCCCAACCCATGGAAGAGCATTCTGAACTTGAATTGGTCTGATCAGGCACAGTTGGGCACAGTACAATTTGACTTAAACACAGTGATGTAATTTTAGTACTCTTTGAGAATGAAGAACAACCAACCAAGATATATCTATGTCTATATTGATATTGACATATGGTGTGTGTGCACATATATATTGGTATGTATATATACACATGCATATGCATGTATATATGTTAGAAAATATCTTGTTGTTTTTATATATTTATAAATATAGCTTAATAATAAAGTATGTTTATATTATATATATTTAAATAAAAATATATACAGAGTAACTACCAAATAGTTGAAGGGGAGGGGTGCTAGTAGCTTGAGGGTTGAGGAGAGACTTCATGGTCTCACTTTGGTGACATTTTAGCCAAGTTATGAAGAGATTCTAAGAACAGGAGTGAAGAATTCAGGCATTCCAAGCCTAGCAATAATGTGGAGATGGGACACAGAATCTCATGTGTTGAAATAGCAAATAAGCCAATAACATGCATTTAATAGCCTGGAAAGATGGAATGAAGCCAGATTGGCAAGAACTTTAAGTACCAAAAAAAAAAAGAGTTTGTATTTTATCCTTGAGGTAATAGGAAGTTACTAGAATTTTTGATCAGGTAAGTGGCATAAAAAGTATGCTTTAGGCATAGTCTAATTGGTATGGAAGAATTTAATGTAATTCAGCTTTTTATAAAGTAGACTATATTTGAAGTGTACTAGAGCATCTCTACTTAAAGTGAAAATGGAATGAATTAATTTTCCTAGTGAATTGTTACTGTCAATTATCTATTTTATATTATTTGTATATCAGCTTTATTTTAAAAATAGGAAAAAAATAAGAATGTCTTACTTCTTTCCAGAGAGAGAAACTTGGGATCCTCTTTAAAGGACACACCAGAGAAAAAAGTTTTAGTTCCTTCTCAGTTATCTGTTTGACAAGAGAAGACTTGTTTGGGAGGTGGGGCAAGATGCTCTTCTGAAGAATTCAAAGTACTCTCATATGGAAAAGGATGTTTTATTTATCCCCAGAGGGAAAATATGGCTGAAAATGCAGAGAGGCAGATTCCAGCAAGATAGAACAATTAAAACTGTCTGAAAGTGGCACAGACTGCTTCCTGAAGAAATAAATTCTCTCACATTTGAAGTCTTCAAGTAAAGGACCTTGTTTGGTACCTTGTTGGGAATACTGCAGAAGGAATTCCAACTCATGCATGAATTGGAATAAACTCTGAGATGTCTTCTCAATTACAATATGTGATAATCTATGATATTTCATGATGTTGTATTTAACCATGCATTTCTTGGAATAATCTTGGAATAAATATAATTCCAAATGATCCAAAGATAACAAAAAGATATCTCATGGGTAAATCAGTTGTAGTGAGTTGCCAATGTTAACATGCCTGTGAGAAGTGATATAAAAGACATCAAGGATATTCTCTGTTAACATGAGCAGTTAGCTCATGTGCTGCATTAATAATCCTGAAATACTAAAAGAGCCAGAGATAGAGAGATACTGTGTGGAAGATTCCCAGAAAGAAAACAAATAAGGCTAAGAATTCCATAGTATAGGAAGGTACAAAAAATTGTGATCTGCATTGTTGGGAGTTAGGTACTATTATTATCATGATTTATTTTTTTTTTAAATGCAGCATTGTGTAATCTTTAGGGAGTCTAATAAACACAGATAAATCTGAAATATCTTTCACTATAATTCTCTTATAACAATGAATTTTGACTCATATAGTTTCCATGTATAGTTAAAAATGAACATTTTTGGATGTTGCTTGTTATTACTATGTGCTTTCTCAAAATAAAAAAGAAAAACAAATATAGTTCTGTGATCAACTATTGAATATAATTTTCTAATAGAACTATAGAGTCAGTAAAAATGATCTACAAAGTTCAATGTATTTCAATCAAATGATGATTGGTTTAAAGTTGAACTGTTTCACATATCATTCTATAAAATTTCTGCATTTAGTACTTACATAAGCTAAAAGCTTTCATGGTCTCCATCCAAAAGGATATTGTAATCAGAATGCCAGTAATTCTAGGAGACATCAAAATTTTTCATAGCCATAAAAATCACAGTCAAGACAGATCTATACTGGGAAAGTTTCTGTGGAATAAAGATGATGAAGAGTACATATAGTAATCTTAAAACTCCATATGAGGATATTTCAGGAAAATGATTCCTTTACTCTTCTTGCCACAAGGAATTACATGCTGCTTGTAAATAAAATACATTTTAAATAAGGAAAGGGAAAAATTCCAAAAATATATTTGCTTAATTAACTTATGAAGTTGTCAGAATTTAAAAAATCTTTAAAATATCTAAAAGCATGCCTTTTTATTTGACCCATCCCAAAGCTATACTTTCATGCCCCATCATACTATAAAGGAGACCTTGTCCTCTTTAAAGTTATGAAACTTTCTATATAAAAGCAAGTTCCTTCTCTTCCCCCTACCCTAACTTGCTCCACTTCAATGAAAAGCCTTTAAAATAAAGCAAAAAAATATTACTGTGTGAAGACTACCTGCAGCATGGTATATCTTATAAAGCTCTGCATTTTGGAATAAGAATATGGGGGTTCAAATTTTACCTTAGATACTTGCTATTTGATTTTGCTCAATTTTCTTCTCTTGCCCTCATTTTTTATCATTCCTGATAGAAATGTCGTGGGATTCAAATATAGTTATATATGCAGGATATCTTAACAATCTTAGTTTTAAGTTTTAAATCTTTTTAAGACTGTGCTAAAGGTCAGTTAGGTGGTACAATGGATAAATCACCTGCCCTGGAATCAATAGGACCTATATTCATATCTGGCCTCAAATGCTTATTAGCTGTGTGAACTTGGACTATGCTAAAATTTTTGGGACATTCTATATTATCTCATTTTGATCCCTGAAATAATTGTAGAAGGTGGGTACTATTATTATACCTATGTTACAGATGAGGAAACTGAGGATAGATGGATTTTTGTATTAGTATTTTATGTTTGTAGCAGGATTTGAACTCATGTCTTCCTGACTCCAGATTCATCACTTTATTCACTGTGCTCCCTAGCTGCCACATTAAACCATAATATAGTGGAAATAATATAAATGCTCTGCACATCTTAAAGTATAATTAAATGTGAATTGAAAATAAAATTTTTATGCTAGAAAAGCTTATATGACATATCTGGTAATTATATGTTTATCAATAGAAGACAAGCACAGCTAAGTTCAGGGAGGCTCATTATCAGAAAGACGGCCAAAGATTGATGATTTTTTTGGTCTGCAGCACCTTATTAAAGTATTTGCTAGGCATTGAGGGGTTATGATTTATACCAGCAGAGAGAGCATTGACATGAGTGATATCTTTATAACAATTAAAAAGTTTTATTTAGGCATTTTTGGTACTATTTTTATATTATACAAATTTTACCAAATGTTGAAAAAGTTCTAAAAAAAGAACTTTTCCTCAAGATTTATTAGTTAGATAATAAAATTAATATTGTAAGAATAAGACAAGTATTTTCAAAAATGTACAAGTGAAATAGACAACTTTATGTATGCAAAGCAGGATAATGTGATTGCAAGGAATACTTTGGAAGTAGAATACCTTAACCTCTAACTATGGCACTGAATAACTTTAATCATATCACTCCACTTTCTCTGAGCCTCAATTCCCTTATCTATGATATGGAAATAATACTATTTATGCTATACACCTCAAAGAATTATTGTGAGAAAACATTACTAACTACCAATTACTATATAAATTCAATTTTATTGTTATTCTCATATATTTTTTCTCCTCCATAGAGAAGATAAAACTGGAGAAAAAATTTCTAGAAAATTCATGGAAATATCATTCCATGTCAATTAAAATTATTGTTATTTTTAAAGGTTTTTCTTTCTTAGATTAAGATGAAGAGTATATTTATGCTAAAAAGTATTGATAGTTTTTCTAAAATTATTCCACATTTTTGAACATTGTTCCATGAGAACACAGTGTATTTAGCTTTCGACCAGGGATAAGAATACAAGTATGTGGGGACTGCTCTTGCTGGATTAAAAGAAGGCACTGCTCTTGTCTGTTAGATTGTTTGGCCCTGGCCAGAGTTGAAGTTCCACATTGAGAATATTATGGACAAAGAACATAGATTAATGTGGCTACATTCTCGTTGGGACTCTTTGCAGAAACAGTAGCTCACCAGCATGATCATCAACTTTATAGACAAGTAGGACAGAAGAAGTGTGACTGGAGACCCCAGCCTCAGTTTAGTAGTTTCTTTTGTCATTGGACCTTTCTCAACACCATTACAATGAATCATGTTGTTCCCAGTTTTGTCATCTGGTACTTTCCCTGTCCTGGACCTAGCACATTCTTGCTTTTTACTTCTCTCAGTTATGAGATTAACAGCACTTGTCTTTTCCCTCTTTTCTTGTACTCTCACCCATATACAATTCATCCCTGCTTTTATTCAGTCCCTATTCTGTTCTCTTTTCTTTCACTGTGGATTCTGAAAAAGTTTTTTACAATTTGTCTTTGTGCTGGTAACTTTCTCTCTTACTCTTGAAGCTTCTGGCACTTGTAGAACTGGATTTTTTCAGAAAAAAATTCAGGTCTAACCATATCTTCTTGTGTTAGTTATTTCATCTTTCAATCCTCCTTACATAGTTGGCCAAGAAAAGAGATTGACATGTTCCTTCCTTGCCACTTGAAAATAATGTCTGATTTAGCACCATTTTCCCCTTTGAGGTCACTCCACTTATCTGTATGACCCTTGAATATCCTTGTCACTATTATTTATTTTTCTACTGACTCCCAAATCACTCTTCATTTTTCCTTAAAGATGTGTCTGGTTTTGGTTGCTCTATATCACAACTCCTATTGACAATATTGGGAGACTTCAATTATATGGAAATGTCCTCTCAACAAATATATTAACCTCATCATTGATTAATGTCTTTAACTTTTATGACTATTATCTTCATTATCTCAGCCATTCACAAGGCTGGTAACAATCCAGATTTTATTGTCTCCCAAAATTGGTCTTAATGATTTTGAACTCAGAAACCTCCTTCCCTCACTATCTGCCATGTCTCCAAAATATCCCACTTGATTCACTTGTTCACTGACCTCACTTGTTCACTACATATTTGAATCCTTCATCCCTCTTTGTTCTCTCAGTCCTTTGCTATGCTATGGATCAACTCTTTCAGTCTACTGTCCTCTTGCCTCTTTTCTCAAAACTTTGTACCTTGGCGACATAATTTGTTGCTTTAGATTCATTATTATCATTATGCAGAAGATTCCCAAATCTATATAACTGGCTCTAATTGCTCATCAGAACCATAGAATCCTAGATTCCAGGGATACCATGACCTTCATTGCATACTTGAATAAGAATATATTTTATAACCTATCTGATAAATGTCCACCCAATTTTGTCATCTACCTGCTAAAATCATAATCAAATTAATATTGCTACTGGTACTAGAAAAAATTCATCAATCTATTATTTCTTGGTTTTACTCACTATCTTTGTAACTTTGAAAGTAAAAAATGTATCTCCTTGACTTTTGTATGTTGTTCCCACCTATAAGAATGAAATTCTTTTCAGGAAAGCTAATAGGCGTTGCTTTTGTATCCTCAGTATAATCTTTTTAAAGTACAGCCTATGCATATATTAAACATATAATAAATGCTTTTCTCATTCATTTAATTGAGCTCCATGAAACCTTTTGAATATTTTAGTTTGTTTTTATAGCCACATATATGTCTAGCACAAGGTCTTGTAAACAGTAAGCACTTAATAAATGTTTATTGAATCAAATGGAAACTAAATTATTTAAAGCATTGCATTATTTTCAGGCTTGTACTTCCTGTAACAGCTGCATACTATTTTATCCCCCTTCTTTACTAAAACCCACAGTGAAAGTTTATCTTCAAGGTACATTTATAAAGCATCACAAAAATTTTATGCATTGCATTAATTGTAGTTGCTAGAAGACTACTTTATGGTAATTATAGAAAAAAAGATTTTTATAGCAGAATTTAACAAATGGTACTAGTTTTGTTATTAGTTAGTAAGCATACACATGTTATGTTTATGGAAAGATTAAGGCAAGCCCATATAAAATCTCAGAGAAGTCAAATGTGAGTATTTGTCTAAGGTAAGTCTAGTTAAAACAAAATTTCATTAACTTAAAACTATTGTACCTTTCATCCAGACACATGTTGTTAGACCCAAAAAGTATCTTTGAATTTTTAGGCATTTTTCTTATTAAGAAATGCTGAAAAATCTGGCTTTAGGATGTATGGATTAGTGGAATTATCAATCTTAGTATACTTATTCAAAGATCATAGTCTTAAACTTCTGAACAATACTTATTTTCAAGTAGTAAAGCCTTCAGTATCCTCAAATTCGTTTATACATAGTATTATTTTCAAAGATCTCTAAATCAGGGTCCATTCAAATGTAGAGCAAGAAAATAGGAAGATTCAGAAAGTTTTAATTTAGATTAAAAAAAAAAAGAAACTATAAGAAAAATCAGCTTGAAGTTTTGGTAACAACAAAATGGTAACAACATTAAAAGATGCATTTAACTATTGCTACATTGGAAAGAAGCATATATATTAAAAAATAATGGCAAACTATTGATGAAAATATATATTCATTACAAGGATGGTTTGTGAACTGAATGTGGTGAACATCTTGGTCCTCTGTGCTTTTGTAAGGCTGAGTCCCATGTTTGCATAGTTGCATGATACCATGTAAGCATGACTCATTTTGGCCTCTTTTAACCCTTACTTTTCTTCAAGGAATACCTCAGTGATCCCCTTCTAGAAGGGATTTTATAGTTTCTGCCAGTCAATGCTGATTATTTCTGAATCTATTTTCTTTAAATACTCTCAACTGAAAGAGACTAGTTTGCTTTTTAAATAAATGATTACATAACATTTTAAGTTGATTTTTAAACAACTACTTCTAGGTTTTAAAATAATCTCTATATTTTGTTGCTTGTGGTCAGTAATTGATTTCATACGCTATCTCCATAGAATTTGTTCCTTTCCCGCCCATCATATATGAAAATTTGAATGTTCAGTTGTTCCATTTTGAAAATTTTCATTTTGTTAGAATGAGTTAGATTTGAAATATTTTACCTGACAAACACAGAAGCAGTGAAAGATTCTGGAAGGTTAGGCCTCTTGGGTCTATTTTTCCCTTGTTAAATCATCCATAGTGTATATTTTTACCTGGTAATTTGTATGCATTAAGACTTAGGAAATAGATAATCTTGTCAAATGTATTAGCAATAAAATTTACTTTTATTTTTCTTTGTTTTTCAGAGTATAGTATTGTTACGTAGTAATATTCAATCTAAAATAAATATTTACGACTTTTCAAAGCTTTGAGACTTAAGGAGCTGCATGTAAATAACCTAAGAATATTATGCTTAGCCATTGTTGGGAATGATATTCCATAGGGGATGTTGTTAATATGACTGACAAGTCAATTATATTTCATTCACAAATGTTTTGATGCCTGCAATATTAATAATACTGCATTGCCTGTGAGAAAGGCTACCAGAATTACTGCAATGGAAAGAGCCACAATAAATAGCAGCAAATGTAATTCTAACCTCTGACTCTGTGACGAACAGCATGGCTACTATCTGCGGCTCTGCCTTTAATTTCAGTAGCATCAAAGGAAAACTCAAGCGCTTCAGAAAATAACTCTAGCACCATGTCTCTGATGAAATAAAATGCTTACCCACAGACATAAATTGTCATGGGAATAAAAAGACTACACCAAAAATTACATAGTTTCCTAATGCTCTTCAATCAAAGTCAAGAAGAGGCTGCAAGCAGAGCATATATTATGACAGTCGTACTACTGAAGGAATTATCTTTGATGAAATTAGCAAGGTTATTCAATTTATAGTTTGGAAAAATATGACTTATAATTACAAGGAGAGCAATGACTTTCCAACCTTTGCTGGTGCTACTTGGAGACTTTTGGCTTTTAAAAACCATTACGTTTGCATTTAAAATAGTGATTGTACCAGAAGGTAAGATGCCTCCTGAAGTTTATATCTAATAGAAGTTATATTATCTTTTCAGGACCCCTGTGAACTATTTAGTCAAAAGTGTTCATAGTCAGACCTAAAATGTGTTTTAAAAATCATTGTGTTCCCTTTTATTTTTAATATTTATTTATTATCAGTTATATTTTGATTATTAAGTCATATATTCAATAAACAATAAGGCATTTCTTTCTCTGTATCATCACCAGTTTAGGAGAAAAAATAAAAAAAACCAAAACTCTTGTAAAATAAGCATGTGAAACAAATTCTCATACTGTCTATTTAAAAAAATTATATACCTAATTATTCATTTCTGTCCATCATCAGCCTGTTAGGAAAGAGTCATTGCTAGTCCTCTGATATCATGGTTTCTCATTGCATTCATCAGACTTCTTAATTCGTCCAAAGTTTTTTCTTTGCAGTGTAGTTGTTGTTATAGTAAACTTTCTCCTTATCTTGCTCATTTTATTCTTTATTGATTCACATATTTTCTCAAGATTCTCTGAAATCACTTCTTTCAGCTCTTTTTGAAGTGGTAAAGAACTATGGCATGACCTTCATTTGAGAAATGGCTGAACAAATTGTGGCATATGAAAAGTAATGATAGCATGATAAGAAATACAACAATGATGTTGTATTTCAACAGTTCAGAAGTAAGTCTACTGTTCTGAAGCTTTTTCCCATAGTCAAAGGTTCTACAAAAGTAGGATACAAAGGTAGATACAAAGGCCCAACATCTGCAAAACTCTATGTAATAAATAATAAATAAAAAACTAGCATTTATATAATACTTTAAGGTTTGCAGAATTCTTTACAATTTTTAAATTATACTTTTCCCTACAAAAATGATGAGTGGCAGGTGATATTATTATCTTCATTTTTAGATTGAAACTGAGGCAGACAGAAGCAAAATGACTTGCTTAGGATCACATGTTGTAAGTGTCTGAAGCTAGGACCCAGGTTGTCCTGATTCCATGTCCAATGCTCTTTCCATTGTGTCAGTTGTCTACAAACAGCAAAATTCATGAAGCTCCATAAAAGAGGTAGTTTTTCAAAAAGGCAGTTCTGAGAAAAGAATGTTGTGCTTGGAATTTCAGAATTCTAAACTGTGTACTGTGAACAATGTGAATTGAGTATAAAAATCAGACACTTCATTTGCTTTGGGAAGAAGAAAGATAGCATTAATTTAAATCTGGGCTAATCATAATAATTTTCTGTAAGGAATAAGGAGCAGAAACACATCTTGATGATGGGATTCTTGACAGTTTTAAAAAGGTGGTGAAGAGAACAGAATTTAACAATACAAGAAGCAAAATAAAATATACCTTAATAAAACAACTCAAAAGACCCTGATATTGTTTAAATATATTCTCCTCCATTGATTAAGACTAAAACTGGTACAGGTCCAAGTTTTCACATATCAAATGGTCCCAAAGTTGGATATTTGGTACCCTACCAATTATATCTGTACAGTTGTCAGCTGTGCATCTGTTCTCCCATCAAAGCAACGTGACATTTAAGATACAAAGTCAAACAGATGGCTCTACTTTCCTGAACTGGACTTTAATGAAAAAGTCCAGATTCTTTTGTAGCAGAGGAAAGGGATTATTGCCTTGGAGAGCATGCATCATAGGGGGAAAAAAGATAATGCTACATCAAAGGATATAAAATGTGATGAGAACATTAAGATACTTTCACTTTTCATGAGAGAGAAAAAGGAAACCCAGGTGTCTTGAAATGTTCTAAATACAAAGGAGAACAAAAAAATAAACCCAAGATAGGTGAAGAATTCCAGGGACCTATTTTAAAATCAAGGAAATTTGATCAAGTCAATTCTGGATAACAAAAATAAATAGTTAAATTTTATATAGTCATGAGCTTTCGGGAAGTAAAGAAAAGACCAAGAGGATCAACATGAGATTAAAACCACCTAATTAAAAGGAAGAGACAAGGAAAGATGAAAAAAGTCACACATTTTTGAAAAGGCTCTCACATTCTACTAATTCCCTAGTCAACTTTCAATATTTTAACTACATTGCCATTTTGAAAGGAGAATTGAGGTTACTCTTCCTCCCAAGTTACCAGAAATAATGTCTTCCTGGGATTCTGGAAATTCTCAGAAGGAGAATTTCTTGGCCATTTTGTAAAATGGCAATTTGTCAGAAATGATTTTGCCCCTTTTTTATCCAAACTTAAGCAATTCCTTGTGCTAGTGCTAGTTGATATTTTGCATCCTAGTTAAGGAATTTTGATCCTAATCAACTTAGGGTTTATTTAGAAATTACTACAAAAATAATTATCTTTACAACATTTTAAAAAAGACAAGATTAGAAAAGGGGGAATATAAACCTGTAAAATATGTATATGCAATATAATGATAAAAAACAAGAAAATTATTTTCACATAGAATTTCCTAAACTTTTTAGAAATAAATAATGACACTTAATCTGGAGCAGAAGTACAGTCCAAAAAAAAAAGAAACCAAGACAAAAAGAAACATTAGTGTTGTTTTAAACACAAAATCTTTTTCTATAATTGTCCTTTTTTAAAAAAATGCACCCACAGGGAGACTCAATCACTATAGCTTAGTGTTTATTGACTCTATGAGTTAAAGTTATGAGCCAGAGTATAACATTCCAGTATAGTACTTGAGATTCCAAGAATCAAGTGGCTCAAAAGAGTCTTTCATTAGTTCCATCAGGACCAATTCAATATCTCATGACATAGACAGTTTCATAATAAGGGATTTAAGTGCATCATCTAATAACTATAAGGTAAGGAGAAATCAGTTTGCTTTCCACCAGCTCATAAAATAGCACTGATTGTCAGATAAACTTAAAAGGAAGTGATCAGTGAACTTGACAAGTGTAGAAGGCTTTTGTGTGACAGTATATGTTATGGAGGGTCCACTTACTGCAATAGAAGAGAATTTCTTCCACTTGATAATTAGGTCTATCTAATGTACTTATTATAAGAAATCGAGGATAACTCTTGGTTTTCTTTTGGGAAGGGAAATGGGAAACCAGGGTTATCTCATCTTGATAGAATATATTTAGAATTATTTTTAGTTATTTCTTTTTAACTAATTACTATTTAGTAAGAAGACAAACAAGACTTGGAATAGTTAAAATAGATAATACCCATGAGTCCATGGGTAAGGTTTTCTAGGTCTGAACTCACATTGGGCTTATTCTTATACCTAAAACTCATCTACATTTCACACTATGTATCATTGATAATAATATTTGTTTAGCTTAATTTAGAGAAGCAGTTATATATAGGGGAAATACTCTAGGTTTGTTGTCAGGAGAAACTTGCAGTGTAATGTTAAATGGAGAGCTACATTTATTTCTAGGTTTAATGTGTCAATTTTGAATCCCAATTCAAATACTTAATAATTTCATATCTTTGGGCAAATCATAATCTTTTTGCCTTAATTTTTTCATATGTGAATGAAATAGGAATAATAACTATAGTATTTACCTAACAGAATTGATATGAGATAACCAAGCAACTTGCATCAATCAATCAATAAATGTCTATTATGTTCCAGGCATTGAACTAGTGATTGGAGGTATAAGTACAAAGTCTGATACAATCTCCACCTATAAGTAGCTCTCATTACTAAAAGGGTGACTACCATCCATCTCTCTCTGTCTCTGTTTTTGCTCTCTCTGTCTTTGTCTTTGTCTCTTTTTCTCCCTCTCTCTCTTTCTCTCTTTCCTTGCTTTCTCATCTTCTTACCTATCCACCTATATATTTATATATCTTAAATATAAAATGAATAAACATACACAAAACAGTTAAATGCATTGTGAAGAGGGAACAATAATTGGGGAAAAAAAGAAACACTTTGTAAGAAATGGTGCTTGAGATGCATCTTAAAGGAATAGAAGGATTCTTTGAGGTATAAGAAAGGAGGGACTGCATTTCAGGCATGGGTGAGAGTACAAAAGCACAAAAATAAGAGATAGAATGGAGAGAAGGCTAATTTGAAGGGATCTTGGCATGCTGAAAGGGAAGCCATTTTTTATTTGGTCAGAAAAATATATTGGGAAGGAAAGAATTCAATTTTATTTAAATTTAAAATAGTCACTGGATAGAGCACTGGGTCTGGAGAGAGAAAGATCTTAATTTTAAACTAATTATATACAATTATAGCTGTGTGATCCAGTATAAGTCACTTTAGTTCTGTTTCAGCTTCCTGAACTGTAACAATGGAGACAATGATAGCACCTACTTCTGAGGGTTATTTTTAGAATGAAATGAAATTAATTTATGAAGAACTTGGCAAAACTCAGGCAATAGGAGGCCACTGCAATTGATTGAGAAATGAAATCACATGGTCTCATTGACATTTAATGTTTGGTTGTACTGAATTGTGGAGAGACTTGTTGCAAAAACATTAATATTCAGAAGCCATTAGAATAATTTAGGCAAGAAGTGAGGAGAGTCTATTAAGATGGTAGTAATGTGAACAGAGAGAAGAAGGAGAAAGATGTTATGGAATCTGAAAAACAGGGTTTGTCAACTAATTTAATATTGAGCTTCAGAAGAGTGAAGAGTTAAGAATAATGTGAAATTTATGAACCTGAAAGCCTGAAAAAATGATGTTGACCAAGAAAAATAGGGAAATTTGGAAGAAGGGGGAAATACTGAGTTCAGGATTTCTCTGAGAAATCCAGTTTGAATTAGTTATGATTATTAGTTAGTAAACAATCAGTTATAATCCAAGTCTGAAGACAAGAGGAGTATTTGGGGCTGGATATATATCTGAGTCATCTGTATCGATATGGAATTTAAAGTTAATGAGAAGGGAAAAGGAGTAGGAAAAAGAGGGAGAGGGGGAAGAGAGAGAGAGACAGAGAGAGACAGAGAAAGAGGCAAAGAAGAAGGAGAAAGAAAGAGAAAATTTAGGAAAGATATTTCTATCCTGAAGTCCCTTTTCCTGATTAGTGACTTTTTGCCTGGATCACTCTTTTAGGAAGGACCCAATAAAGTTCTACTCTTCCAATTTGACTTCTAGATTTTTTTGCCTTTACCTTTCCAGCTGCCTTGCGACCTCAAAGGGTTTCTTCCCAACATCCATCCCTCCTTTTTAGTTCCCTATTATATGTCACCCTTCTCCATTAGAATGTCAACTTCTTGGTGACAGAAGTTGTCTCCCCTGTTTATGTTGTATCCCATAGTGCCTAAGACACTGTGTGAGACATTTAATAACTTAATACCTTTGTAACCTGTCTGTACCATTATATTTGGAGATGAAGATGTCACTGATAACTTAGAGAGGATATTTTCAGTTAAGTGATGAGATATAGTCATATTGCAAAGGGCTGAGGAAGTGGAGGTAGAATATGTAGACAACATATTTAAGGAATTTCATGGAGAGAGGTCCACTAGAGAATAACAGCTTGAGGGTGTTGTAGGGCCTAATTGAAGTTTTACTTCAATTTAATTTACTTAGACATGTTTGATGGTGCCAAAGAAGAGATTAGTAGTCAGAAAGAAGTTGGAAATGTAAGATAAAAAGTGAATATTTGAGAATGGAATCTTCTGGAGAAGTTGGGAAAAATGGAATTTAGAATGAACATAGAGCGGACAGGGAGTAGGGCTTTACTTTTGTCACAGATAGGGAGAAAAGATAAAATAGAAGAAAATGATATCAGAGGATTTTAATATGAAAAGAAAGAGAAAATATAGAGTTAACATTATTTGCCTCAATTTTTTCCAGTAAAGTAAGAAGTAAGGTCTTTAGCCAACAGAGGAGAAGAAACAAGTTTTGGAGGCTTCAAGAGTGAGAAGAATATTTGAATGATAATTTTTTATAAATAAATAAATATTTATAAATAAAATATTTATATTTTAAATTTAAAATATTAAACATGTCAGGTAAATGTCCCATGTAATTGTTATTAAACTTTGGCATTTTAAAATTTATATTTTAAACATTGTGTGAGTGAGACTATGATTTTATTCCTACCACCTTGGAAATCAATAATGATGATGATAATGATAATAAGATTTTAAGGTTTGTAAAGTGCTTTGCAAATATTATTGCAGATGATCTTGACAACAACCCTGTTCTCCCAGTTGTGTCCAACACTTTGTGACATCTTTTAGGACTTTGGCAGAGATACTAGAATTGTGTTCCATTTTCTTTTCCAGCTCATTTTACAGAAAAGGAAAAAAGGTCCACATATACAAAAATATTTATGATAGCTCCTTTTTTTTTTGTTAGAAAAGAATTGGAAATTGAGGGAATGTCCATCAACTGAGAAATGGCCAAATTGTGATGTGAATGTATGAAATATTATTGTGTTATAAGAAATGATGAGTAAGGTGACTTCAAAATAACCTGGAATGATTTACATGAACTGATGCTGAGTGAAGTGAACAGAACCAGAACATTATGCATAGTAACAATGATATTGTGTGATGAGCAACTATGATTGATTTAGCTCTTCTCAGCAACATAATGATCCAAGACAATTTCAAAAGACTCATGATATAGGATACTATCGAGATTCAAAGAATGAACTATGGAGACTTAAAGCATATCATTTAATTCTTTTTTGTACCTTTTTCCTTTTGCTCTGTTTCTTATTTCACAACATGACTAACATGGAAATATGTTTAATATGATTGCATATGGATAACCTATATCAAGTTATTTGCTATCTTAGGGAGGCAGTAGGGAAAGGAGGAAGGGAGAAAAAATTGAATATCAAAATCTTAAAAAATGAATGTTGAAAACTATCTTTACACATAATTGGAAAAATAGTATTTACAAAAAAAATCTCTAAAAAAATTATATATATATATATATATATATATATATATATATATATATATATATATATATATATATATATATATATATATATATATATATATATATATATATATATATATATATATAATATGGAGGAAATAGATGCTTCCAAACATAGATGGACTGTTCATAAAATAAGAAAGGGAATAACAGAAAGATATTCCAAATGCTGTATTAGTATTCACAAAATATATTCTTTTAAAAAAATCCTAGAGGATGTGGTTCAGAATATTGGATAGATCCTCTGTAGAGAACAAATGACAGAACAAAATTAAGAATCCCTCAAGAAGTGGCATAAGTGATTTGCCATCTGCATATATGGAGGGATTATCACATAAATGGAATCACAAATATATTGAAGCACTGAAATATTAAAGAGTATCATTTTTAAAACTAGGAAAATGGGAAAATTTAACATTAGATATTTTGAGTTTTTAAATTATGCTTGTAGAATGGCAGAGCCAGCAATAATCTTAAGAATCATCTATTTCATCTTTTTAATTTCAAAAATAAAAAAATGAGACCCAGAGGGATCAAGTGACAACTCCAATATAACAAAGATCATAAGAAATATAATTAGATGTTATTGATAGGTCACTTACCCATAGATCCAATGTTCTTTTTATAATATCATGGAGCATATGTTGCTGCATGTTTTATTTCAAAATAATACTTCTGGTCAGTAAGTGTTAACATATGCTAAGATGTTTTTAAAATTTGAGACTATTTTAGCTTGATATCACTGAACTGTTTATTATTTGTCCTTTACTGGGTTGCTTAGTATGTTTTGTTTTTTAATGTTTCTACAAAGCAAATGGAACCAATCAACATATATGTATTAAGACTGTGTCAGGTGTTGGGGATAAAAAAGGACAAAAACAAACCAGTTTCTGTCCTCAAAGAGTTTGAAATGTCTGATAGGCAGTTGTTGTGATTGTAGTACTTAGGAAAGAGATGAGGGCTGGAAAATCACACTGAGACTGTGTGATATAGCATAATTGTTAGGAAATGCCTCTTCCACTTAGACTTTGTGTTCTAATACAATAGTCTGGAAAAATATCAGTGATATATATATATATGTATATATTATATACATATACATACATATCATATATGTATGTATATGTACACATACATACATATATATAATATGTATAATTTTTTTCAGTACAAGCACGAGAAATTAAGAAAAACTTATTCATTTAAGTTATTGTACTAAAATAAACCCAGCAAATCTTTCTTCCCCTAATGCAATATATTTCAATAAATGTATGATACTTTGTTTTAATTCACTTTGTCATTTTCATTAATTTTAAATACTAATGCTAATGGCTAATTTTTTGGCGATTTGTCCTTAGTACCTGAATTAAACCAAACCAAGAAGAGAAAAATGAAGAGAAAGAAAAGAGGAAATGATCTTATTAAAGATTTTTGCTCCTTGATGTCTTTTTCCTTGAAATAAGTGATATATTTTAGAAAGAAGGCATATAGCAAGTTAAGCAATCTTTAGTTAGTAGTTAGCTGTTAAATTGATTGGAATGATTGCATTTTCTGAGATATACATTATTTTGGTGCTTCACAAATCAAGATTTAATTTAGTCAAATCAATTGCCAAATATAAAAAAGATGACAAATTAGATAATAAATTAAAAATATAAAATTCTAGTGAAGAACTCACTAAATAAAAAGGAAATAAAGGAAAAGATAAGAATAATGTCTTTGATTAAATTAGTATCTGAAAAAATCAACTTAAAGAAAGGTGAATTATGCTTCTATCTGGTATCATAAAGATACCCTAAAAGGAGAAAGGGAAGTGATGTATTGCACTCAATTTTGAAATATTTTTTTCTGGTGTTGTGAATCTGGGAATAGTTTTCAAAGACCCTCAGAGTGGAGAAGGCTCATTAAACTTCAACTCTTCAAAGCTGTATATAAATTTTATTTGTACAAAAGGACAAGTCACTGTAATTAATAAAATCTGGTAGCAATCTTTTGCCCAGAAGAAATACAAACTGGTAGTTTTAGTAATCTTCCTGGTATATATTTCAGTATATATGTATACTTACATTTAAGCAGAGATGGTATTGGAATTTATCTCACAAGTTTTTTTGTGTAGAAAGTACTTTTCTCCTACCAAAAAAATTTGTATAGAAGTGAATCACCACCACCACCACCACCACCACCACCACCACCACCACCACCACCACCACCACCACCACCATCATCATTAATTTTATAAAGTATTCTGGAGGGGAATCTGTATTGGGCTACTTCCTCTGAAGATAGTTACTGAAGGTGGAAAAAAATTCCTTTGGTCTTAAAGTCACTGAGTCTCCACAGGAATATATGATTAAGACCTCCTCTGAGGAAAATGGGCACCTGTTATGGGTAGAACTAAATTAAAGATGCTAAATAAATAAAAGATAGAACACAATGTTCATTTAACATTAGTCTTTGCTGAAGCCCTTGGGACTAAATTATTGGATTTTTAATACAAGATTGTCTGAGAATTTCCTGGATTTTATTGATTTACTTAGACCTGAAATGGCATATATACCACCACACATTAAAAACAAACATTTACCGCACACATGATCAAATACAATTATATATTTACTAAAATATAGGTTAAAACATTGTCAAATCACATAGGTTACTTGTGAGAACTCAATAACTTTCCTTAAAACTTTATATTGGAATAAAAAAAAATTCAAATACCAAATTCAATATCTTCAATATATTAGAAAACAGTAACAGGTCAATTAGAAATAAAGCTAATTACTGGATTATTCACTTGGTCTCTTTTTATTCTTAGAAGTCATATGACTCTAGGTGCTCTATTTCTTTTCTATAGCATCTTTTTCCATAATTCAATTAAAAAACACACCACACCTGAGATTCTGTGCTTCTCTTCTGATTAAATTTTCTTTATTTTATTCAGCATATTAAATAGAACCTAGAAAAAGAATGAAACATTACCCAATACTTTAAAGTGGAAAGATTCTGGGTTCTCTGAGAGAGAAACTGTCTATAGGTTATGTAGCTGACTTTTTAAAAAAACATAATCTAGCTGTACACTGCAAGGATCATCATTAGTAGCCTAGTTCATAAGAAATAAATTCTCTAGCTTTGGTAACCATGAAGCAAAGAAAAATTTAAAGAAATAAAATTGGTAATAATAGCTTACTTGTATATATTTTGCTTTACAGTTTAAAAGCGCTTTTCTCACAATACCCACAAAAAGTACGTCACAAGTATAATATAACCTGTACTTTATTAATAAAGGAAGTCAGGTCAGTAGTCCCATATCTGATAAATACAAGAAACAAGACTAAAACCCAGGTTTATTGAAGTAATTGAGAACAGCACAAGGCTCTTACAGAATCCAATGGCTCATGATTGTTTGATTTCTGTTCTTCTTTAAGACTAAGACAGCATTTTTTTTTAACCTTGCAGAATTATGAGGCTGGAGATGACCTTGAAAATTAATCTAGCTCTGGCCTGTAGATCAAGACACCCATATACTCAACTCAATCCAAAAAGATAATTGCTTATCCTTATCCTTAAAACATCTAGAAAGCAGGTATTTTAACATAAGTATCTCACATTTTAAATGGTGTCTTATTAGTCAGCTGCATCCCATAGGATGCCAACTTGCAGGTATGATTCAAGGTCTTTTTAAAGCAAAAATGAAGGGTTATTTCAAACAACTTGTCTACCCCATTCTGAGTAAAACTGAATCATGTCCTGAATGAATAAAAGTTGAAAAGAAATATCCATAAATTTTGGTATGAGTGGGCAATAGAAGCATCCAAGTTGTCAAAGAAAAGCAAGCAGAATATGTTCACATGAAGTAGTATGGCATTGAAAAAAACCATAAATTAATTCCAGCATTTTGCATGGTATTTTCAGGTACAGGACACTTCAATGTTTCTTGACTTGAATTTGCTATGGAGGAACACCATATATCTGTAGAGAAAGAGTCTCAAAGACAACTGAAAAGCTCTTTTTTTTTTGGTTTGTTTTTCCTGAGGCAGTTGGGGTTAAGTGACTTGCCCAGGGTCACACAGCTAGGGAATGTTAAGTTTCTGAGACTAGATTTGAACTCAGGTCCTCCTGATTTCAAGGCTGGTGCTCTATCTACTGTGCCATTTAGCTGCCCCTGAAAAACTTATTCTTTCTAAAACTTTACTCATTTGCCAACAGGTCATTCTTTTAAAATCATGAAGTATTTAGTGGGACTGAAAAATAAGAATCTAGAACTTTGGAACTTGCAGGAACTTTAGAAATAATGTAATTTATGCATCCAGATCTGTGAACTGAAGCTTAGTGACATGGAATTGTTTGTCTAATGTCATAGAAGAAAACAAGGATTAGAACTTAGGTGTAATTGTTACTTTACAGCAAACTAACTTTTAATTTTTTTCGGAATCTATTTCCTTGATGAACACAGATCATTTTGAAAATTAGCCAATAATTTGCATATTGGGATGGAATGAATTGGGGAATGAAGAGGGGAAATTTTTTTTTATTCTACCTTTCTTTTATTTAGATTTAAATTGCCATTTTATCATATTGGGCTTCAGGATGCTTCAGAAGTCTCTTTGATTGGTTAAGATGCTTGAAAGGGTTAAGGTGCAATGACCATTATTTTCGTTGTAAGATAGAGGACAGTTAAAAGGAGAAGGGGGTGGGGACATTTATCTGTTTTCTTTTTAAAATTTCAATAAGTATTAGATCTGAATCCTCAAACATATTAGAAAGGGAGTGAAATCAAACGATGGTTCATCATTCCTGGGCTTTGATTTTTATATCCATGCATTTAAAAAAAAAAGAAAGAAAGAAAGAGAGAGAGAGAAACCAAACATGTGTGCTACCTTTTAATAAAGATCATATTAAAAATTCAATAAATAGCAATATCTCTGATCTCTTAACAAAAGCTTCTGGTGTACAGGAAATTAAATGAAAAAAACCTTGTTAATCCTTTTTGATTTCTGGACATTGTAGCTAGAAGCAGAATTCTTTAACTCACTGATTTCTCCCTTTTTTTCTCCTTTTAAACATTTTTTTTAATCTTCTCTTGCACAAACGTTGTCTGGGTAACAGTATAAATGCAGCCTGATTCTTGGAAACATTTTAAAATAAAGGGGGGAAAACAGTTGTGTCATTGTCTTATCCCTATGGCCTTGCTATGAGGAATCCATCTCGAACCAGGTGATAACCTGATAGACTTTATCTTGTCTTCTCTAGGCCTCCCTGAAGCCTGCCAACACTTCGACTGGCTGTTAGGCATTTTAAATATCCCCCCTGAGCCCTAACCTTACCCCCTTTCTCTTCTTGTCAGCTGGAATGTCTCAGAGCTGTCAGAGGCTTGTTGCTTATTGATGTTTCCGTGTGTTTTATGTCTTTTCTGAGATATGACAGCCCCTGACACAGTGCTGATTTCAATCAGGCTGCTTCTGGAGAGGCCTAAGATTTTTACTTGCGCAAACCTCAGCCTCTAGCATACTTCAGAGGCCTCCATCTAATGAAAACGTTCCAGTAGGCTGAAATAAAGGCCCAGTGCTCAACAAACAGCAGCTGATGAATTCACTAGACTTAAAACACACACATACACATACATTCACACACACACACACACACATAGACACACAGACACACACACATACACAAAAGGAAAAAAAAGAAGCCTCTGCTTTTGTTATAAGAAAAGCAAGAACAGAAATGACCTTATGAGCCAAAGGTTTTGACACTGAATCAAATCCCTTTAGGCCTGAACTGGCAGGCTGGGTTTGGCTTTAGATTACTTTATCACTTCTCAGACTGAGGCTTGTATGTATCTCAGGACAATGTACATTTAAAGAGCTGGATATTTTACCCCTGCTGCCTATTAAGTCAAGTTTTGATGTCTTGCTGAGAATGAAGGCCTATCATAAGAGAACTAAAAGCAAACATCATTGGAAACAAAATGTAGAGTTTCTAAGATCCTACAAATTACAGACTGATTCAAGAAGCTCATTCACAAATACCACACACACACATATATGTACATATATATGTATATATATATGTATGCATATGTACATGCTGAACCTTATTCTGTCAGAATTTGTTTTAAATTAATTTGGAAAAACCCTCTGCTTGACTTATCTCACCAGAATTAGGAAGATTTTTTTTTTGTGGGTTCCATCCATTTCTTTCCATGTAATGTGCTGTCCAAGAGATGGAGATGGAGCAATGTGTCAAGATGGAAATGTGGTCTAAAATTCAAACTTCCTAGTTTTGTGTCTACCAACATCAGATTGTATGACCTTGAGCAAGTTGTTTTATCCCTTCATGTTTGTTTCTTCACTGCAAGATGTTTTCTTTTTTTTAATTATTGAGGATGGTTTGAAGTTCTAAGTGATTTAAATCTTCTGACCCAGCAAAGTTATATACTATAGGTGCTCAATAAATATAGACTGATGATTTCAAAGAATGATACATTTTGTTGTGGAAAGGATCTTAGAGACCATCTAGTCAACTCTCTCATCTTATAGATGAGGTTACATAACATCCATATTTGTAAAAGTAGAGCCAAAGTTCAAACTCAGGTTCTCTGAATCCACATTCATAAAATTATAGTGTTATAGTAACCATAAAGAAACAAAAAATACTTCAATTAAGTGGAACTATCCTACATTAATATCTGAGTCCAAAATCTTGCTCAGAATTCTAGGTTTTTGTGGGAGGGCTTAGTAATGGAAAGAAGTATGGCTACCATCATGTTTTGCTCACTTGAGTAGGGGCCTTTATGCTTCCATTTACTTTTGGACTTTTTCATTCAGATAAAAAGTAACCTCCATGTCTCTAAACTACAATAAGAACTCCCATTTTTTAAAGCAATGTTCATCTACCTACCTTCCATTTTCATAATGCTGTGATTTTTTTAAGAACAATATTAATATAATAATAGTAGCATGTGTTTATTGCGTTAGGCTGTATTTTATGACTTGGTATCAAATTTATGGCTTGGTTCTACCAGTACTGTCACTATTAATTTCTGTTTCCATTTTTTTCATCATCCCAAGCACTACCATAGGACTATTGCCTGCTTGTGATAAGCAGCCTCTACTATTATTATTTCAAGTCTGCTTATCAACAGTCAACACATCTACCCAAATTATTTCTTAATTTTTTTTTTATCAAGTTAACCCTTTGGTACCCAAATAGACTCATTTCTTCTGCCCATGAGTATACTGACATTCTATACTGTGAGATTACAAAACTAGGAAACTAGTCAAAAAGAGAACTGTCATTGCATAAAATACCTCAGGGGGTAAAGAATGCCTTCACAGTATGACTTTAAGATTTTAATTTATATTGGTCCTGACTCATGACACAGCCTAGGCAGGCCACGGCCTAGGAGTCAGAGCTCCCACTGACCCTTGGATAGACTGCTTGAGAGAGATGTCAGCTGAGAACTCCCAGAGATCATGGGCCTGCCAAGCTCTTTGAAAATGACTGCCAATTTGGCCTAGTCTCAGCTGAATGCTTGCCCAAGAGGGAGGGGAATGGCAATAATAAAGCAGTTTAGTGGAGAAAGATATTGCTTTCAAGATCCCAAACCTTCTAGTCTATTTTATGACAACATTATTCACTCTTACACACAGATACATACATACACACTCAAATAATAACACACATCTTTTGAACATAGAATGATTTATGTGAAAATTATGAAAGTCATGGTTTAAAATCTGTTTCTTCAGATAGGTAAAAACACTTTATACGTGGTTATTTCTAATTAAAGAATGACTCAACAGTGCCTATAAAATTCAGCAGTCACTGTTCATGAATGCCACACCACTATGAGCTCTGCTTCAGAACTTACCTCAGAACAACTTTAAATATTCTGTCTTGCTCCTATGCTTTTTGCTTCTTATTTTTAAGTCTAGGAGAATACCTTCTCTTCATGTTACAAGATGCTGACTAATCAAAAGTAAGTGCAAAATATAGTTATATACACATTCACCATAAAAGGAAAAAAAAACCATAAGGAAATGGAAAGGTAATTATACTGAACTAAACTGACTTCTTGACTTTCCATTATTAATAAAGATGAGTCAAAACTCAGAAAAAAATGGAGTTTTTTGGTGAATTGGGCGACGGTTGCTGACTGATAAGAATAATTTTTACTGTTTTGGGTAAAGTTGCATTCTAATGTTTATGTCAGCAACACAGGCTTTCTACCTTATAATGCCAGATAAAGATAAATTATGCATCACTACATACATAAGGGATTTGTTTTGTTCTGAGTTACAAAGAAACTTATAGAATTGGCATTTTTGTTAAACGGTTTTCTAACCAATGTCTCATCTCCATCTCTATATGGCATAGTGGATGGCTAGCTTACTTTTAAATTAGGAGGATCTGTGTTCGAGCCTTATGTCTGCCATATACTGACTCTGAGATCCTATGTAAGTCACTTAGAACTGTAGATAACTTGCTGAAGTTAATTACATTTGTTGATGCCAGTTAATAATATGTAGATAATAAAGGCAAGGCATTTTGAAAAAAGAGCAAGAGTCTTCTGCAACAATTATTTATTTCCTTTTCTTTCTTTTTGCTGAGACGATTGGGGTTAAGTGGCTTGCCCAGAGTCACATAGCTGGCAGTGTTAAGTGTCTGAAATCAGATTTGAACTCAGGTCCTCCTGAATTCAGGGCTGGAGCTCTATCCATTGAACCACCCAGCTGCCCCTGTAGCAGTTATTTTTAAGAGAACAAGATTTGTAGCCATTCATAATGGGAAAAGAAATATGTTTTTAAAGAGTATCTTATGAGACAGTGGGGTGGAACAATGTATAGAGGATGAGCCCTAGAATCAGGAAGACCTGAGGTCAAATGCAGGCTCAGACACTAGCTAATGATCCTGGGCAAGTCACTTAATCCCCCGTTATCTCAAAAAAAATGTATCATATGACTGGAAATTCTTGCTGATTGAAAAACCTTTACTGACACAAATCTGAATTTAAACATTTAATTTCAAATTTCTGAATAGATATAATTTGGTATTTTTCATTATATGAAAATGATACCATATCCAGTTGACTAATTATAAGTGCAATTGGATATTCTAGGAAGATTAAGGGCAAGCTTTTAATTATACCTACAAGTGGCTATTGGCAGCTACAATTTATGGGAACAATTATTGGTATAGCCAATTTTGCATCCTCAAATAATTGCAGGTGTAAAAGTCTCACATGCCAACAAGAGGGCTACTCTTCCAAAATCTGGCACTTTAGGCATAGATTATTTTTCATTGATTTATTTAAAAGAGTAAAAACTAAATATTAAACTATTAAAATGTTATTATATTTAAAACTGTGCTCAATAAATCTTTAAGAGCTATTCATAAGAGAACTATAATTTTATATAGTATACTTACATTTGAAACATACTAATGTAAAATGATTGTAGCTATGACCTTCATTTACACATTGTCTTTATTATCTTTTTCTGAAGTTGATATATAAATTCTTAAAGCTTTATATTTTTAAGTTTGGCTTCATATTACATGTTATGCTTTCACTTTTAAATTTTTTTGGTAAATGCATCACTTTTCAGTCTGTATACATTCATTTTAAATATTCCTTTTAATGGAATATTAGCACTGCCTCTGTTCAGCATAGATACATTCTTAGGAAAAGACTTCATTGAATTCTACTCAATGTTCATTCCAACAGTATGATTAACTTTATAAAAGGACAAACCTTCAAATGTCTTCTGAGTTTCAATCTGCTGAATCATAAATAAAATATGTAAATTATAAATAACTTTAATCCTATTTTATATCAAAGTATATGTCTGGAAATGCTGGTGACAATTTTTTTCTCAATTATATACTTTTTCATTAAGGGTTTTCTTTAAGACAAGTAATAAACAGAATCTAGTTTTTTACCACATTTTTCATAAGAAAGTATCTTAAGCTAGAAAGCAAAGCTTCCAATGCACATATAAGACATAATCAAATCAAACTGTTAATGACTGCATACTTACAGAAATGAAGAAACCTCATTAAAAATCCCAAATCTGAATTTTCCAGAGATTATATTGTTTAAGAAACATAAATGAGTTGTTTATGACTGAACAAGTAAATTAAAGGTATATAATAAAAAGCACAGAGAGGAAAAGAGAAATCATTGATAGTAGAATAAGTAATGGAGAATTCATTATTATATCAGATAAATCTTTTAATTATAGTTACATGCCAATGAATTGTGTGATGCCTAGGAAATAATTTGTTTTTTCCTGTGCCTCAGTTATTCCTTTAGTAAAATATAGATGACAAATTTCTACTCCATATGAAAGATAGGAAAATAGAATAATTCATGCAACAAATATTTGAATTTTTATATAAAATATTCCTTTTATATCTATGTTGATTAGTGTCAAACATAGATACATGAAAACTTAAATAACTTGGTAAAAAGTCTTGGAACTTTAGTCTCACATGGAAGAAAGACTGCAGAGGTCCCAAACTACCCTACCTCCTGTGTGCATCCAGCACTCCTGAAATTCTAAATTATGCAGCAATTTGCTCTCATAGAGTGATTGGAGAATTACCCTTATGAAAGCCAACTTGCATAGAAAAATGGTTCTGATAAATCAGAGATCTAGCCAAATGGCAGATGAATGAATTTGAAATTTGCTATAAAAATCCAGTGATTTACATTCTACTTTAGTTACAACTGAGATATTATATTATCCTGTAAGATAATATTTTTCCACCATTCTAACTTCATCCTCACTTTTTTGGCTTCTTTTGAGACTCATCTTAAATATGACTTACTGCAGGAAACCTTTTTTGGTCTTTCCTGTCCCCACACATCTCCCTTCAGTTTTTGCTCTGAGTGACCTTCCATTTACAGCATGTATTACTTGCTTGTAGAATACAGTGGGGTTTTTTGTTTGTTTTTGCAGTCTGTCTTCTCAACTAAAATGGGAGCTCCTATGGGATAGGGCAATATCTTTGCCTCTTTAAAATCCCCAGGATTTAGCAAACATTGACACTTTAGTAAGCATATATTTTTTCTTATTGATAATTAGCTGAATGAAAGTGCTCTTTCATAGGTATATAGCTGATGACTTCCAACCTAAAGATTTCTTTTTTTGGTCAGAAGGCATTTGGAGATGATCTCATCATTAGGTCAGCTACAGAGTGATAATTTTTTTGACCAAATCCCAAAACTATTGAAACAGATATGGTACCCACACTAATGAAATCATAGCTTCTTAAAATATACACAAATAAACTGAAATACTTCATATTTCACTTATGATTCGTCATTTGGATTTGTTTCCTCTTATAAACAGCAAAAATTCAAGAAAATCTATATAAAACTTTTTATGTGGAAATATCCATTTACTTTTTACATTTAAAATAGCATATTTGTATATTTGCTCATATATTAAAGTCTTAATCAATTGCTTCATTGAGGTATGGAGCTAATTTTGGATTCTCTAAAATTATACCTGAGGACATTCTCATTGTTATGCCTTACCAAGCTGCAATGGTTTTGATTGTAGGCTTTAGGGACATATTCTGCGATTATCCAGTTACTAACCTAAGTAAAAAAACTTCATTATGAGGCTTAAAGCTAGGCACAGCACTTCATAGATTTAGAGCTAGAATGAACCTAAAAGGTCAATTCATCCAACATTCCTATTTTAAAAATTAGGAAATGAGACTTAGAAAATTTAAGTTACTTTTTTAAGACCACAGAGGTAGCTAATGAAAGAAGGTGATTTTTTATTTTAAAGTTTTAAAGGCAGAATTCTTATCATAATTCTTCCCCATGTCAGATAAATATTAGCTCTTTCATTAAAGATTAGTTCTTACTTTCTTACATCTTTTCTTTTAATGCATATATATATATATATATATACATATATATATACATATATATATGCTTTTTAGACTCAATTTTGCACTTCAGTCAAAAAACTTCAACCTGTAAAATCTGAGGCAATAACCATTAAAATAGAGTGTGTTACTAAAAAGCTAAGACATTTTGCTGTCTACCATACACTAAACCTATCTTTTGAATATGCAATGATATTTAATTTCAGTATTGTGTTATAATTTAGTGATGTATAAGTTTTTCATTAAAGATTTTAATTTTCAAATTATATGAATGAATATTTTCTCAACAGTAACCCTTTCAAAAGCTTGTGCTCTAAAATTTCCCCCTTTCCCCTAACCTCCCTGGATGGCAAGTAATCCAATATATGTTAAAAGTGCAATTCTTATATACATATTTCTATAATTATCATGCCACACAAGAAAAATCAGATCAAAAAGATGATCATAAAATGATAAAGAAAACAAAATGTAAGCAAACAACAACAAAAAGAGTGAAAATACTATGTTGTGATCCATACTCAGTTCCCACAGTTCCCTCTGGGTGCAGATGCTTCTCTCCATCACAAGACCATCGGAATTGGCCTGAATCACCTCACTGTTGAAAAGAACCTCAAGCATCAGAATTGATCATCGTACAGTATTCTTGTTGCCATGTATAATGATTTCTTGGTTCTGCTCATTTCACTTAGTATCAGTTCATGTAAGTCTCTCCAGGCCTCTCTGAAGTTGTCCTGATGATCATTTCTTATAGAACAATAACATTCCATAACATTCATATACCATAACTTATTCAGCCATTCTCAAATTGATGGACATCCACTCAGTTTCCAGTTTCTTGCCACTACAAAGAGGGCTGCCACAAACATTTTTGCACTTGTACCTTTCCCTCCTGTATGATCTCTTTGGGATGCAAGCCCAGTAGAAACACTGCTGGATCAAAGGGGATGCACAGTTTGATAGCAATTTTTGTGCATAGTTCCAAATTGCTCTCCAGAATGGTTGAATCAGTTTACTCCTCCACCAACAATGTATTAGTGTCCCAGTTTTCCAACATTCTCTCCAACATTTGTCATTATCTTTTCCTGTTATTTTAGATAATCTGAGGGGTGTGTAGTAGTACCTTAAAGTTGTCTTAATTCTCATTTCCCTGATCAATAGTGATTTAAAGCACCTTTTAATATGGCTAGAAGTATTTTCAATTTCTTGATATGAAAATTGTCTGTTCGTATCCTTTGACCATTTAAGTGATGCATATATTTGACATGTGAAAAAGATGGAGATTGGCAAAGAGCAGGCCTGCTGTCATTTTTGTTTCTATTTAGGAAATGTAAGCATCTTTTTAGGGGTACCCCCAAAACTATTTCACAGTTATATTGGTAGAAGTAATTTTACATTTCTCTCATTCCATAAATGAGAAAGCTGTGGCCCAAAGAAGTATGGGAATTTCTAAGAGTCTAACTTTCCTTTAGTGGCAAAGAAGGATTAATTCTTAGGTGTCCAGACATGCTGACAGTATGCTGGACTTGAAGTGAGGAAGCTGAATTTTGAATATTGTCTTGAGCATTAACTAGCTTTGTGAACTTCGGTAAGTTATTTAACCTCTCTCACCTTCTTATTGAGAAATGGGAATGATAATAATACCTATGGCACTTAGATTACCTATGTTGTTGTGAGGATCAAATGAGATAATATATGTAAAGCATTTTTCAAATCTTAAAGTGCCATGTAAATGTTAGAGATGATTATTCTAATTCATTCTGATGTCTGTCCATTAATATTAATATAGATAATAGTAGGGATGTAATACTTAAAATGATTGGAAATATTTTGTTACAATCAATTTTAACAAAATATTTCTATAAAATAATGAAAGTAATAAACCAATAAATTATATTTTAAAAAAATGGAAAGGAAACATAAAATATAAGCCTAATAACCTTTGAGGATTGGAAATGTTGTGAGGTTTCCTTCTGACCCAAATGCCTTTCCTAAGAACTGTAATGCCACATGAATTTCTTCTACGGAGTCTCTGCTTTATTATCCGCTTGTTACACATGCTATGCAGGGATGCCCTTCAGTTTATGGTTACTCCTAGCTTCACAATAAAGCTAACCTTCATGCTCTGTTAGTCTCCTTATATTTCGATGAAGGAATCTTAGGAACATGGGAATACGTTGAAGCCTTGTATGGGGGAGATTTTTAGCTGTCCTTCCACAGTCTGTTTGGGTTGAGATAAAATACTAAGTGAAAGCCAGTTGCTATTCTAGAGAAAGAAAGTGTTTTTTGACTTTTAAGAAGTACATAATTATGAAAGAATGGAAACTTATTGTATCTCAACAACCACAATTGTAATTTATACAATTCTGAAAGATTTATTAAGCACCTACTAAATTCCAAGCACTATAACTTAGTTTCAAGGAATACAATAAACAGAACAGTACCTGACTTCAAGGGACTTTTACTTTAATGACAAATGTAACACAAAAGGATTGAAATTATTAGAAAGATGAAACAAATATTAAACTAAGTGAAAACAACATGGTATATTTTGTTATGTATGATCCATTACTTTAAAATCCCAGTAACATCGATTCTTGTCATCAGCATTTTGTAATACCCATTTTGTGGACCTATTGAGGTCACTTTTCATACCAGGTTAGATTTCTTCATTTTATCTATTTCTTTGTTTTAACCCTTCCCTTACTATTTACTGGTATAGATAAAGGAAGATCATCAAATATTAATATCAAAAACTATGCAAAATGTAGAAAGTAAATTTGTTGGCCACATTATAATTTTACTCCCAAATCCAATAGAAATATTTATTCTGGGCATTATGTGACATTTTGGGTTATCTATGTTGCTGTTCCACTCTGTGGTAATAGTTTACTTCCAATTATCCATTTCAGTAATTCTATACAGAACAGATGATTATAAATCATGGAATATGAATACCTTTGGGATGAGGCCATGATTTGCCATAGAGACACTATCCCAAATCATTGGGGTGGAAGAGAGGTTGGATGCAGGGAAACTGCCACACTTAGGTTAGGAGGTGAATGCAATCTTTAATTGCTATGTAGCTCAGATGGATTGAGCCTGTCATGTGTGGAAAAATATCCTCAGCAGCCTCAGTGGGCAGAATTGTTTGGGTAATGCATAATGACCTTTTTCACCTTTGCATAATCTAAAATGTGATATAGCATGGGGATAATAGGAAGATAGAAGCTCATTTATATCTTGAGTTTGATATTAATTGAAAAGTTGTGTGAACTCGGAGAAGTTTTAGTTATTTTCTGGCTAAGTTACTTGGTTAAGTTCTCTATCTCTCTCTCTGTATAAAGCCAAGATAATAATCCCTGCACCTTTTATTTTGTTGGTTAACTACATGGTTTAGTGGATGGAATACTGGCCTTGGAATTAGGAAGACTCATCTTCTTGCATTCAAATCTAGTCTGAGACACTGTTCTTTTATAAATCTTTCTGTGATTCTGTTTTAATGGTTATCTTAAAAATTTTGACTTTTTGTAAGCCTACAAAAACTGCCTATGATCTTCCTTCAAAGAGGACCAAAATAATATTAAAGCACAGATTTGACCATCTTATTTTTCTTCTCAGGCTTCTTCACTGCTTGCCTATTGCCTCCTGAATAAAATCCAAACTCCTCAAACTGTCCTTTAAAACATTTCCCAATTTGGTTGCTGTCTATTTTTCCTCACTGATGCGCTACCTTACCATGTTTCCTCCATCTTGTGTTTGTAAAGTTGATTTTTTTTTAATACCCAAATTTGGCTATATATATATATATGTATATATATATATGTATATATATATATATATATACATATATATATATATGCATACACACACACATATATACACTAAATTTTATATTAGATTCGTCTGGGGTTTTCTTTTTATTCTATGAATAAGCTAAGAATCTCATTTAGGCTCAAGTTATTTACTTTAATTACTATGGTTTTCTTAAATATGCCAAGAAGAAATGATAAAGAGGTTGGACCTCTAAGCTTCCTTTTACCCCTGAGTATGTGATTCTGTGATCATATACATAGTGTATGACAAAGTGAGCAGGAGCAGAGATATTAATGAATTTTTTTAAAAAAAGATTTTATCTAAAATTATTTTATAAAAAAGTGATGTCCTTGACTATTAGTTATGTAAAAATCCCAATGAAACTGGTCAAATATTTTACTGGATTAACTCTAATAGCTGAGTACTTGTAGGTATGATTTTAGTTGTTTCTCTGAACTAGTACATCTAATACTATTATATGCTTTAATCATTTATATATGAAGACCTGAGATTAAATTCAAATCCTGTTCAAATCCTCCTTCATCATTATAATTTTAATGTCTGGTGAATTTTTTTATTCTTTAATTCTCTTGAATGCAAATGTATATGTGCTAAAAGAGATAAATGATAATGTAAAATTCTCTATCTGAACACAGAATTGGGCCATTATAAGCCAAAGGTTATTGCTTGAAAAGTTTTCTCTGAGAGCAAACTGTGAGGATAGATATACAGTTTCTATCTTAATCTCTTGCTTAAGGATTCCAATCAAGGCAAACTTTTTTATACTTATAGGGATATGTTTATTAAAAACATCTGTTACTCTTTCATAAACTCTCAATTATTCTTTGTCACTTTTAAACACAGAATATGACCTTGAACAAGTCATACAACTATTCTTGGTCTCAATGTTCTCATCTATAAAATGATCTTCTAAGGTTCCTTCTAGGTTTAAATATATGGTCTATCAGTTATGGAGACAAGACATATAAAAATAAAAAGATCCCTGGATTTATCCATTTCTTTTTTTTTTCCTACAAGAAACTGTCACAATGCATGTTAGATTGAATGAATCACAGATCTAAAGACAATTCACTTTTTAGCTAACAAAGCAACTGCAGGCTGTATTGTAGGATGGTAGTGGGTTGAGGGGTGAATGGGGTGAGACACTACATATGGTTCTAGTGATGTTGCTAGGAATCATTTAGTCTTGGAAGAATAAAAATTTTCCTTAGGTGTAAATGAAGAAAAATACAGCAAATTCTGTGCCTCTTGAGAATAAATAAATATTTTAAGTACTGTGGTCTGTCACTATATCATCCTTCTAGAGTAAACACCTTTTAGAAATGTGTTGATTATTCACTAAGTATCTTTGCATGGGAAATATAGTAATTGTGTAGTGTCAATGCCTGACTGTCCCCTGAAACTGCCTGTTATTAATGATTCTTTAACTTGTTGTCTAAGATAATCTTATACCTCTATGATTCTAGCCAGCAACCTTCTCAGTATGAGGAAAACTAATTGAAAAGGAATGTCTTTATAACAAATATTTTAATATAATGCAAAACTATATAATTATTCTGAACATGAAATATAACATATAGGCACTCCTCAACTTACAACCTTTCCTTTTATCTATCTATCTATCTATCTATCTATCTATCTATCTATCTATAAAGAGTGACTTGATCCCCCTCTCCTCTTATCTTACTCTCCATCTCTACCCCCTTAACTCATAAAACTTATATTACTGCTTTATTTTAAAAAATAAAGCTTTTGGAGAATCTATAACTTTTTATAAGAAATAATAAAAAATCAGTAAAAAGAAGAAACAACTTGAAGTGTTGGGGTAATAATTCTTAGGAAATAGTATTCCTATAGTTGCCCCCCTTCAACTGCTTAAAATCCATCATTACATTGTTGATTTTTTTGTTTTATTGCTTGAAATTGCATTTATTGCATATTGATTTGAGTACATGATCCTCTTTCTGAAAATCAGTTATGTCTGGGAGAGTTAAAGAACTATCACCATTCAAGAACAATATAAATAGTCAGATACTTTCCTAATACCTGAGCTAGTTACATTGAGGAAATAAGTGTTATCGAGTGTAGGCAAGACAGTAGACAATTTTGGAGCTTGTAATTCATTGTGGGGGGTAGAACCAATTTTGGTGAAGAGTCACTAAGGGGTATTAGGGGACTGAGGCTGTACTCTAGAAGTGAATGAATAGCAGGGGATCCATCTGTATTCAATAGTGTTTGAAAAGATATTGATTCTACCTTCTATGCTAGTTTACCCTGGTCAGGCAAGTCCTCCACCTCTGTAATATACAGTACAGTGTATGGAAGAGTGAGGCAATATTATTAGGGGAGTGGGGTACAATTAAACCTTGATTTGGAACTAAAGCAGGTTCAAATCCTGACTTTTCTACTTAGTACTTAAATGTTCATAGATAAGTCCTTGTGTTTGGAACTAAGTTTCCTTGTTTCTAAACTGAAAGGATTGAAGTTCTCATCCAGCTTTAAAACTCTTATTTGTAGGAATCTGCCTATAGTCTTAAGGATCTTTCTTTCATGTCTTTCTTGAGTTTTTGTGTGGACCTGCATGAGGTATTATTAGGGAATATCTATGTCTTCTTTGAAGTCTGTATGGTACATAAGCAAATTCTGTAATTCTTGGGAGAAAGAATAAAGAGGGGATATGAATGATACTGTTTGGCATATCCTATCCTTGGTTTCTTAGTCTTTATCCTACTCAGTACCTCATCATTGAACAACATTGGATTAGTAATGGTCATTCTTTTGGTAGGTAAGGAGTTTTTGATATATAAGGAGTTTTGTTTCATTATACAGGTACCTGCTACTTAATTTCCATTTAGCAAACATTTATTCATTCTATTCTAGGTGTTGAGGATAAAAAAAAGCCCTCCCAAAAAGCTTACATAGAAGAGGAGTGCAGAAAAATAGTATAACAAAGACAAACTTTACTATTTCAATGTTTTTCTTAGGATCAGTCATGCCTAGAAAAAAAAGAAGTTAACTTTCCTTTTCTCCTTTTGCTCTAATGTGACATAATGCATGCATCCAGGACTTAGAAATATGAGGTATACTCTTAAACACTATAATTGTTGTATTTAATATTAAATAGGCATTAGGGAACTACTCTGGAAACAAATTGTTAGGTTTTTGCATATAAAATTATATTATTTTATAAATTTCTAATAGCCTATTTATAGATTCATTTTTAGAAACTGACCTATAAACAATGTGTACAGTGCCTATTAATTGAGGGTACAAGTTATCCTTTTTTTTTCCTTTTTTCTTTTTTCAAACTTCATGAGTTTTTTTTTCCTTTGTAATAGTCAACCTGGTATTCTATTTCCATAGAGCTGCCATACCTAGAAAGACTTATAGAATTTCCTTTTTTGGAAATTTCTATCAGAGGTAGCTTAGAAACCAAAAAATCAGTTATCACTCAGTCATAGCTAATTTTTGACCAAATATAGAATTGCCCTATTTCCTGGATTAAGCCTTGAAATTATCCACTAGTCCTAACTCTGAATCACTTTTGGATATTTCTAAAATCTCAAATGAACTTTCAAAGAAAATAAGTTTGTTCCCAATGGGAAGCTTACTTTGCTCTGACCTAATACTCCCTTCTCTTGTCTTTATGCTCTTGGGGATTCCTGGAGAAGAATCATCCTTCTCAATCTCATCTCTTCTTGGAATAAAAGGCCCAGCTCAGTTATCATCTTTGTTGTGTCCAAATTAGCTCTCTGGAGGATCTCGATAGGAGCCCGAGCCCTTGGTCTTAGAGAAGGAGTGATGATGTGGGACTCACGTGGATGGTCAAGCATGGAGTCTGTTTATCCCAAATTCTCTTGGCCTTTTATACCTTTTATACCCTAACTATAGCAACACTGCATGTAGGACCACACAAACAACTTGCTATTGTATGAAGATGATTCTTTGCCACTTGGTATCACTCTGCTTTGATTACAAGACAGATTGTCACTACCTCCTGACTTCTAAGGAAGGCTGAGAGCCCTTAGGGGAGATGGGGAGCTGAACCAGACCTTGTCTGCAGATTCCCTTTGGGTTAAAGGGTCTTATACCTCACCCAGAATTCCCCCACTATCTGTGGATCTCTAAAATCTTTACCTTAAAGCTGAAATTGATTTTTATCATTGGACACTATTTCCTCCCTCTTTGAATTTCTTGTACTACTCTAGTCTATTCTACAAATAAAATAATTTTATGCTTTTTATTATATTTGTTTAATGAGAAGTAGTCTGATATCATGGATTGAGAGTTGGTCATGAGACTAAGAAAAGCTGAATTCATTTCCTTGCCTTTTATACATACTGACTGTGCCACCTTAGGTAAGTCACTTGATTTTTTTTTTTTCATTACTTTAGGCAGCTCTTTCAGGATAAGTTGAAAAGTCATTAATTTGTATTGATGGAGGGGATTTTGTCATAGCCCTAGGGATATAAAGCAAAAAAACCAGCATTTTAATGGGTGAATCCCTAGTTCCAGTGCCTGAGGATATAATATATTATTTATGACATGTTTATATCTATTGCCTTGCACATAGTAGGTAATTAATAAATATTTATTGAATTGAATTGAAAATAGGCTTGGGTAACACCTAAACATAACAGAGGTTTTAAAAATGTTCTCTCTTTTTTGTGGGAATATAGGAAGTAATCTTCCAAAATGACTGACTTTGATGAGTAGTACATATTTGGCTAGAAAAATTCTTTGATTTTTGTTAGAGAAAAAAACTGATAACAATAAACTCTTCTATCAACGATAGTTATGTAGGCAGATCACTAAGCCTACCAGCTTTTGGCAATGGCTATCTGATTTCAAGTCTTGCTGGCAGGTCAGTCTTAGTAGTATCTCTCCCACCCCACTATCACTGACTGAAACAATAATAACAATAACAGACCAACACTCAGCAGTCTGAACCATTTTATCATGGTAAATGACTAATCTTTCCCTATATCACCTTTTAGAAGGAACCCTGATGTCTTCAGCATACAGTAGATACAAGCAGAAGATTCTTGGTGACTTAGATAGGGAACCTGCCATATCAATGTCTGCCTAGCAACTGAAAGGTGACACAGAGAGCCTTCTTTTCAACCCATTTCCTCTTGATGAGAGGAAGGGATTCTCCTGCGAGTTATTACCTGAAATAATACCATATGGTAAAATGTAAACAACATCTGCATATTCATGTAATAATTTCATCTGTTTAATTAGTTCCAGCAAAGCAGTTTACCCTCTGAGGCCCTTGCTGTCAGCTCTGCGCTCATACATCCATGCCCTGCTGTCGAGCTTGACAGCTTTCTATTGTTCATTCACTGCTTCCACCTCACCAGTTAATGTAAGTGAATCTTTTGAGGGGTGGAGAGCCTGTCCCTATTGATCCACATATAGGGGAGGGAGGAATCTTGTCAGCCTGGCATAGGGATACTAAAGACAAATCTGACAGATAGAGTATGATTACAGTCCTGGTGGTGTTTGTAACAACTACAATAAAAATTCTTACCAAGAAAGTGTGAGCATAACAGAGCTCTTGAGGATGAATGGCTTTCTGTTCTTTACTCTTTGGCCAAAATGAGAGACCTCTAAGTCAGACTAACAGCATAATAGGACCAGGGGTTTCCCTTCTACCCTGCTGTATCTCTGGGCTAACCTAATGAAAGCAAGTTGTTCTGCCAAACTTGAACCCTAGAGGGCTATAGGAAGTGGCCAGCCAGATTTTTGGAACTGTGACTCAGTGTATATTGTGGATGAAAAGGAAATGTAAAAATCTAATGCAAACAGAAATCTTTCTAGAGGTTTTTTTTTAAATTTTTAATTTAAAAAAATTAAAGATCTGGTGGATATTTTTGTAAAACAAGAATATATTGACCATGAAAAATGAAATCTGTTCATCTACCTACTTATCTACCTATGTGTATTTATTATCTATTGTGAATTATGATTCTCTTGTATCTTCTTTACTTATTTTTTCCAGTTAATTAGCAGTTTTGTGTGAGTTTATGGGTGATAATAAAAAGATCTTTGGCCTACCTACTTCATTTGTGAATACTGATGTGGAAATCATAAGAGTCAAGACTCTTTGTAATTAGAAACCTATTCTCAAGTTAGGCCCCCCCCATCCTCTTATCATCAAATATCAAATAACAATATACCTTTGCCTGTAAAGGGCTAGAACTGAGAAAATGCACTTGGATAATGGAGCACATGAGACTAATTGCCAATTGGACAATTCTCTGTTAACATGTTTGAAGGATGACCCTCCCCAACTATTCTGTGCTGGCTGGATTGGTGGGTGTGGACAAAGAAGGGGAAGTGACTTGTGTGGATGAAGTAGGAGGAGGAAATTGAGTCATGCTCCGGCTGGTGGAGAGAGGGGAAGGAGGTGTGGAGATCACTAGATCTAATCCCCTGACCCCGACCTCAAAAGGCCAAGAATAAAGACTTTCTATTATCCTGACTCTGGATGATTTCTGGGAAGACAGAGTTCCAGCACTTGCCCTGTGAGGTCTCATTTGATATTAGATCCCTGCCATATTTAATCCTCCTTAATAAAACTCATGGAAAGAAGATATTCCCCTTAAATGTTTTTCTCCCATAGGACCCAATCTCTGGTACCACACACAATGGTGTCTTATCCAGTCTAAGATCTTTCTGATTGTAAGTATATGTTGAATAAACCTGTTTGTATAATCCACTTCTCACCTCCTCAGTTCTTTCTGCTTCCTAAGTGCCTAAAGGGAATTTATTCTGGTATACTTGACCTCTGATATTGGGTCAGATTGTTCATCCCCCCAACCCCAATATTTTAGGTATAGTTAATAGGTAGGGATGGATGCTTGTGTATCAGAGATTGACTTGGCCTAGGAAGCTTGAACCTAGTGCTCATCTATATCATCATAGTATTTGAGACACAGTGACTTGGGGTTTGGGTGCATTGCAGAAATGAATTTCCTGAGAGCTTCTAGATATATGGCAGTCCAGCACAAAAAGAACTTGTTATTTTGGTATGACAGAGAAAAACCTTGTGGTTAGTCATGAAGGAGCAGGTACCCAGGTTGGAGTTACAGGGTCAAAACGGAGACCAACTCTTGCATCTGCAAGGAATCAGGGAATCTGGTCACATTTTTAGTGCAGAGAAGACCCATAGCAAAGTTGCTGAAGAAGGTAGGGTACCCGGTCACAGTTCCAGAACCAAAAGGACTGTTAATACCTATAGCTGCAGGGGAATAAGGTCTCTTTCTGGGTAAAAACCAAAACATGGACCAGGAAAGCAGTGACCATATCTCTTTCTAGATCATACCACCTTGGAAACACCAAAAATTTGCATACTCCCAGAAATAGCTCTGAAAACAGTTACATGAAAAAGCTTGAAGTTTGGTCAGTAATCAGAGCTTAGTTTTTATTTATTTATTTATTTATTTATTAATGAGGCAATTGAGGTTAAGTGACTTGCCCAGGTCACACAATTAGGAAGTGTAAAGTGTCTGAGGCCAGATTTGAATTCAAGTCCTCCTAACTTTGGGACTGGTGATCTACCTACTGCACCACCTAGCTGCCCCTATCAGAGCTTAATATTTTTTATATGGATTTTTATTTACAAGATATATTCATGGGTAATTTTTCAACATGGACAGTTGCAAAATCTTTTGTTCCAACTTTTATCCTCCTTCTCTCCACCCCCTCCCCCAGATGGCATATTTAACACATGTTAAATATGTTAAAGTATAAGTTAAATTAAATATATGTATACATGTCCATACAGTTATTTTGCTGTACAAAAAGAATCAGACTTTGAAATAATGTACAATTAGCCTGTGAAGGAAATAAAAAACGCAGGTAGACAAAAAATAGAGGGATTGGGAATTCTATTTAGTGGTTTATAGTCATCTCCAAGAGTTCTTTCTCTGGGTGTAGCTGATTCAATTAATTACTGCAGAGTTTAATTTTAACATAAAGTTTAAAGTCAAGAAATAGTCTGGAAAAATGAACAAAAGATTAAAAAAAGAACTTGCACATAAAAAAAAGTTACTAACATGACATGGAAACCTAAAACAAACTCAGAAAAGACAATAATGTGAAAACAGCTACAAGCCTCAAAGAAAAAAAATTGGATACAAGCCCAACAAGAATTCCTGGAAAAGTTAAAGCTAAAAGTGGTAGAGGAAAAACTTGGAAAAGAAATGAGAATGATGCAAGAAACTTATGAAAAGATAATTAACAGTTTAATAAAAGAGCAAAAAAGCAAATTGAAAACATTATCATATTAAAAATAGAATTGGCCTAATGATAAAAGAAGCAGAGTAGTTGACTGAAGAAAAAAATTTCTTAAAAATCAAAATAAAACAAATGAAAAGCAAGGTACAAAAGCTCACTGAAGAAAATAATTCCTTAAAAATTAGAATTAGGTAAGTGGAAACTAATAAATTCTATGAGAAATAAGGAAACAGTAAAACAAAGTTAAAAAAAAAAGAAAAATAGAAACAAAATCAAAATATCTCATTGGAAAAAAATGCTGACTTAGAAATAGATTGAGGAGAAATAAAATAAAAATTATTAGACTTCCTGAAAAACATATTAATAAAAAGAGCCCAGACATGATATTTCAAGAAATTATCAAGGAAAGCTGCCCTGGTATCCTAGAACCAGAAATTAAAAAATGAAAAATTTGAAAGAATCCACTGATCACTTCCTGAAAGAGATCCCAAGATGAAAATGCTCAGAAATATTGTAGCCAAATTCCACATTCTCTGGCCAAAGAGAAAATATTGCAAGCATCCAAAAAGAAACAATCAAGATCTTATGGAGCCACAGTCAGGATCACACAATATTTAATGACTTCCATGTTAAAAAGAGCAGCAGGCTTGGGATATAATAGTCTGAAAGGCAAAGGAGGTAGAATTAAAAGCAATACTAGCATAGCCAGCAAAAGTGAATATTAATCCCTTGGGGGAAGGGAAATGTATATTCAATGAAATAGAGGACTTTTTAGCATTCCTGATGAAAAGACCAGAGATGAATAGAAAATTTGACATTCAAACATAAGATTCAAATAAAGCATCAAAAGGTAAATATGAAAAAGAAACCATAATGGACTTAATAAGCTTAAAGTATTTATATTCCTATATGGGAAGATGATACATATCACTCAAAAATTTGAATGTTATTAGGTCAGTTAAGAACAATTAATTTTGACAGAATGCATGAGTGTGAATTGATTATGTTGGAGTGATTTAAAAAAAAAAAAAAAGAAGGATAAAGAAATATACCCTGGGAAAACAAGAATAGAAGAAATAGAATGAGGGAAATTTCCTCACATGAAAGAGGCACAGAGGAAAGAGATTTTATAGTACAGAGGGAAATGGAAGAATGGGCAAAGCCTAATTTCCCTCTCATTGGAATTTATGTAAAAAAAAATAAAAATATTTATGTACAATCTCTTGTGTTTAGAAATCTTTATTATCTGCTAGTAAAGTAAGTGGAAAAGGGCATAAGAAAAAGGGGAGGAACAATAAAAGGGAGACTGGTTAAAAGCACATTGAGTTTTGATGAGGGACAAAATAAAAATAGAAAGAAGAATAAATAGAAGATAATAGGATTAAGGAAGAAACTAATCATAACTGTGAGTGTACATGGGATGTAATCCACAAAATGGAAGCAGATAGTGAAATGGATTAGAAATTAGAATCCAACAATATATTGTTTACAAGAGATACACTTGAAACAGAAAGATAGAGTCAAAATTAAGGGCTAGAGTAGAATCTAACATGCTTAAATTGAAATTTAAAAAGGCAAGGGTTATCTCATTTCAGATAAAGCAAAAACAAAAATAGACAATTAAAAGAGATAATCAAGGAAACTATATTTTGCTAAAAGTTCTTATAGATACTGTAATATATTTATATTATCTTTTTAATAGCAAGTTTCTCTGATAAAAGATTCATTTCTCATTTGTTAGGATACTGAGTCAAATTTAATTCAATTGATTAGAGGTTAAAGGACATGAATGGACAGTTTTTAAAAAAAGAAATCAAAGCTATGTATAGTTATATAAAATTGATTAGAGAAATTCAAAATAAAATAACTGTGGTACCACCTTACATCTATCAGAAATGACAAATGTTGGAGGGGATAAGAAAAAATAGATACACTAATAAATAATATATTGGAGAAGAGAACTGATCTAACCCTTCTGGAGAATTATTTAGAACTATACAGAAAGGGCTAGAAAACTGAGCATATTGTTTGACCCGTCAATACCATTACTTGGTCTGATCCCAAAGAGATCAAAGAAAAGATAAGAACCTTGTATAAAAATGCACAAAAATACTAATATCAGTTCTTTATGTGATGGCAAAGAATTGGAAGTTAAAGTTGAAGGGAATTTTCTTCAATTGAAGAATGGCTGAATAATTTGTGATATGCAATTATGATGGAATAGTATATTGCAATAAGAAATGATGAGGAGTGTCATTTCAGAAAAACATAGCAAGATTTGTATGAACTTATGTAAACTGAAGTGAGAACTACACAGTAACAACAATGCAATGATGATCAACTGTGAACAACTTGGCTACTTTGATCAATATAATAACCCTAAGTAATGAAAAAGTACCATCCATCTCCAGAGAAAGGACTAATGAACTGAGAGCAAATTGAAGTATAATTTTCTTACCATTTTCTGCATTTTGTTTGTTTTTGCAGAATGGTTAATATGAAAACTTTTTCTTTATTTACATCTAAAATTGATATTATATTGCTTCCCTTCTCAATGGGTAGAGGAATATGTGGGAGAGAGGGAGGGAATTTGGAACTCAAAATTTAAAAAGAAACTATTAAAAAAATTTTTTTTTAAGGAGAGAGAACCTTTATCTGGGTCTCTTGTTTGAGTCTCCTATATGGCAAGTACATATTGTCCTAGACTTTCTTTTGGGTGTGAGAATAGAGGGGTATGTTTGCTTCTACCACTGACACTTCCACATAGATTATAGAACTCAACTAGGAGAGTTTCTTTTCCTGAGTAAATGACAAAACAACCTGAAGTAGATATATCCAAGTTGGGAGACCTCTTCATGAGTTCCATATACCTGGGGGGGGGGAGGCTCTTGGGTCCAATGAGTGGAGATGCTTGGTGGGAGGGAATCTTTTTGTATAACAAAAGAGAGCCACTAATGAGAAGAGGTCATCTCCAGGAATTTTACTAGCTGACTAGTATCAGGAGTTATTTGGGCAATTCCAGCTGAGGTGAGATGTAAAATGCCTAATTACCAATTCCACAAACTGTTTTATTTTCTGATTAAGTTTAGTATTACTCTTTCAGTAGATTTTAACATTACTTTATAAGTTGTTACTGAATCATGTTTCAGGGCTTTGTTTTTTTTTTTTTTTTGGTTGTTGTTGATTTTTTTTCCTTTTTTGTCATTATATACATGCTTGTCAATGTTCCATTGTTAGCCTTCCTTTTGGATAAGAAAAAATATGATGGGAGAGTAGACTTTTCATAGGCCAGTCAGTAGTACATATGCAGCATATATATACACAATACATGTGCATCTGGTTTCTTAGGCTGATTCTCCACTCTGGACTTTAACTTCTAAAACACAATAGAGAAAATTTGGTATATTTGTCTTTTAAAATCAACTATCATTGTATAAAAGAATTTTCTGTTTTTCCTTTTAAGTCAGATCAGTTTCTTTGTAGTTACTTTTGTTTGAATTCTTTTATACTATTATCTGTTATATTCCTATCCCCAGGATGAGTATTATTATGACTAACCTTCTCATATTAATCATAATAATACTCATCCTGGGGATAGGAATATAGTATGGATTTTGCTTCCTTAGAATATTAATTTATAGCTCATAAAAGTGTTTATTTCATTTCCATTTTTACATAGATCTCTTCTTCTTCTTCTTCTTCTTCTTTTTTTTTTTTTTTCCTATGAGATCCAGTTGAATTGAAGGATTGAAGGTTGCAGGTTTGCCTACTATCCTATAAACACTGATAAATCAACTCCAAATGCCAAATCCATTTTTGTTATATCCTGTATGTGTTTAGTGAGTAGGGAAAGGAAATAAGCATTTATATAATGTTTACTATGTGCTGAATTCTGTGATAATGCTTTGCATATACTATCTCATTTAATTCCTATTCAGTCTTACAATTCTATTTTCATTGTCTTTGTAATGGCAGAGATCCATGGGAGATTAGAGGAGTTTTTGAATAATTTTGGTACAGGGAGCCAGAGGAAATCTGCATAGACCTAGAACCCATGAGGGAGAAATAGTCAGACATTCCTTAAAGACCCAACCACCAGTTTGGGAGGGATTTAAGAGAGTGAGCAGAGAGAGAGTGCAAATACCCATGCTACACATAATCACTATTATACATTGTGTTCTTATAGCTCTCTTTTGAGGAAAAGTTAGAATTTTAATGAGATAAAGTAGAAAAAAAAAAGAAATCTTAGCTCCACTTTCAACAGAATCCAAGCTTTATTGTGCCTAAAATTGTAGAATTGCAAATCTAGGTTCAAAGCCATGGGGTATTTTAGTGGATAATGGAGTTTAAATAATACCCTTTTTTGATAAAGTTTTCGTTTCTAAAATATATAGAGAACTGAGTGAAATTTTTAAGAATAGAAGTCATACCCTAAATGATAAATGGTCAAGGGATGCTTACAGACAATTTCTAGATGAAAATATTAAAGCCATTTCTAATCATACATAAAAATGCTTTAAATCACTATTGATTAGAGAAATCCAAATTAAGACAACTCTGTGGTACCACTTCACACCTCTCAGATTGGCTAAGATGACAGGAAGAAATAATGATAAATATTGGAGGGGATGTAGGAAAACTGGGACACAAATACATTGTTGGTAGAGTTGTGAACTGATCTAACCATTCTGGAGAGCAATTTGGAACTATGCTCAAAGGGCTATAAAACTGTGCATACTCTTTGATCTAGCAGTATATCTACTGGATCTATATCCCAAAGAGATCATTAAAAAGGAAAAAAGACTCATATGTGCAAAAATGTTTGTAGCAGTTCTTTGTAGTGGCAAGGAACTGGAAAGTGAATGGATATCCATCACTTGAGGAATGGCTGAATAAGTTTTGGTATATGGATGTAATGGAATATTATTTTCCCATAAGAAATGATCAGCAGGCTGATTTCAGAAAGGCTTGGAGTAAGTGAGTGAGAAAGTAGAGTAAGAAGAACCAAGTGAACATTGTACATAGCTATAACAAGATTATGTGATGAGCAACTGTGATAGACTTAGTTCTTTTCAACAATAGATGATTCAGGGAAATTCCAATAGTCATGTGATGGAGAAAGTCATTATCATAGGGTTTCATTAATTATATATACTATGATGAAAAGGAAGTTTATTTTGGCCAAATGACATTCTATATGTCTTTCAAAGTACAATCCACATAATTGTAACTTCCCTCAAAAGGAGAAATACATATACATAGTTATATGGAAATATATATATATATATATATATATATATACATATATATATATAATTTCTGAAAGTACATTGTTAAGTACATGTTTAATAAGATTAAATAGTCAAAGGCATTTTAGCTAAAAGTTCCTTCCAGAGGAACTGGAAGTCACATAGGGTGGTAAGAGGCAGAACTGGATTTCAAATCCAAGACATCTGACTTCAAACTCTTATTTTATTCCAGTATATAGTATAAAAATAAGCTTTTTACTAAAGTTAGGACTAAATTAAATAAGACTTCGAAAGAAAATCCACTTTATAAAATTATTAAATTTTTATAAAATTTTCCATAAGAAAATACCAACTAGTCTAATCTTTTGCTTTTAGTTTGCTCTTTAGCTTTCATGAAATGTCTCATTTTGACCCAGAATTAATGAGGGAAATCTATTTCCCAATCACAGACACTGGCCTGCTTCTGGAGCCCAGTTATAGCAATGCTACTCTCCTGCTGATTCAAGGCAATTCCAAGAGACTGGGATGGATGGAAAGTGCTATCCATATCCGAGAGAGCTATGTGGAGCTAAACATAGTATTTTCACCTCTTTGTGATTATTATTTGTTTGCTTCTTTTTTCATTCTCATGTTTTTTTTTTTTGCCTTTTATCTGATTTTTTCTTGTGCAGAATGATGAATGTGAAAATGTGTTTCAAAGAATTGCACAGGTTTGACCTGAATTGGATTATTTGCTGTCTTGGGGAGAGTTGGGGGAAGAGAGGTAAAAAAACTTTGGAAAATAAGGTTTTGCAGGGGTGAACATTGAAGCTATTTTTTCATGTGTTCAGAAAAATAAAATGCTATTAAAATTTGTTATATCTGAAAAAGGAATTAATCAACTTCTAAATTTTTACTCCCTAGAAAATGTTTCATTCATCCTGATGACTATGGATAGGTGCTGGGAATATAAAGACAACAATGAAAACAATCCATGCCTTCAAGAAGCTAAAATAATGTTATCCTACTACAGATATTTTATGATGAAAATAATTCACTGAAAATTTTATAATCAACTACAACCTAAAAACCCTCATTAAATATGAAATGGTCCTTCCATTTCTGCTTGTCAGTGGTAAGGATTGCGCCCAACTTCAAACTAACTAGAAGTTGTGACTTAAGTTGTCACATTGCCTTGCATTTTCAGTAGATTTGCCCATTTTTCTAGGAAAAATTCTACAACTAATGGAAACATTTTTACCCCTCAACATACAACAAAATTGTTCTTTTCAGCTACTCTTTCCATTAAGTGGCTCATATGTGGAGATATTTATGCAGTCCTTGAAGTGCTGCCTAAATTAGCCCTCAAAAAAGTCAATTATACCTTTAAAGCTACTGTCTATAATTGTTATGGTCTCTTTATGCTTGTATCCAAATTGTTTCTAATGGGCATTTCAGGGCATGGGGGTTAATGGTGTTTTAGTGAGACAAAAATGCTGGCCAAAGCAGGGTTAATTTATCAAAATAACTTTGCATGGTATTGTCTCTAAGCAATTTCAGTCTTTCCAAAGTCTACTTAACTGGCAGCTAGTTTCTCATCTTTAACAGCACTATTAAGTGATTTATACTACTCAATTGCTTTATTGTTGTAGTTTTCTTTTAAATAATTATTTTAGATGACTTGGGCATGATTCTACCCAGAACAACTTTACAATCTATTCCTGTTTTACAGGATTAAATGAATTCCTGTAGACAAGAAACCAAACCTTAATTAGGCTACTCTCTGTCTTTTCTTTGCTTTTCTGTGTTGTGGGTTTTTTTTTCTTTCCATTTTCAGATAATTGTGATAAGGGAAACACCCATGTCACGATTCACTGGTGTCTGACTAATCCAATGGTGTTCACCATGGCATTGCCCATGATCAATAACTAATTTTCAAAGTAGCATTTCTTTCCAGTGCTCCTTGTTAAAAAATTGCTTTTGGCTGAGAGAGGAGGAAAAAGGTCATCACTTTGACATCGTCACAAGTCTTTCAAAATCCAGTGGGCCGTCCAATTGAATTACTGTCCTAAACTAATTGATATAAATTTGAACAGAAGAAAGCTTGTTACTGCAGAATGTCATAATGATATCCTTGGCAAGAACATGTCAGTGGCGGGAGTGGGGGGAAAGGAGGGACATCAGGCACCAATTACAAAACATGTAGACACTGCTCTGGAATTGGAGATTGGAAAGAAAGCAAATGGGGAAAACCTCATTCTATTACATTGAGTTATCCAGATTTGTTATAAAAGCAAATTAAGAAGCATACAACTTCTCTCCTAAAATTATCAATGTTAAAGACTACTTTTATTAATAATTACAAATTTTCTTTCTCCTGATCCTTTCATAAAGAAAATACAATTAAAAACACTTTTAACAAATATACACAGCAAACTATATATATCTAAAATTGCCTTTGCTCATTCTATATATCTAGTCCATCACTTCTTGTTCCAGAGGTGGATAAATTTCTTAACATCAGACTTCTGGAATCTTTGTTGGACATTGTGCTGATGTGAGTACTTAATTCTTTAATAATTAAACTTGTCAATTTAAAATAATAAAATAAGTTTCTTTGGAAGATTATTCAATGTATAAATGTTATACCTTAGAAAGGATTTGAATAGTGCCAACTCTCTGGACCTAAGGCACTTTGTACAGTAATTGATAGCTTTTTTTTAAGACAACCTAATACAGATGCTATTTTCATAATGACAAAACTGGGAAGTTTGTTCTTGTGAAAATATCAGATCAAAGAATAGAAGACAAAAATTAACCACTTTTACCACCTTCTCTTCCAGAGAAGAGGCCAATAGTAGGAGCTAAGGAGACAGTTCCCTGCAGATCATATTTCATGGTAGCATGCTTCCTTTCTCTTCTTTAAATGTGTTTCAATTTTAAAATTCTACCAATATTATTATCATTTAGTTAGTATGGATAAAACAAAGAGAGGAGCAAGTGTGGAGATATAAAGTGAAAAAGATCTCCACTTTTCTACCACCAGTTCCTGAAAAAAAGTCCTTCTATGATGCTTCTGGGAAGACATTGTAGGTATATTTTAGAAAGAAAATTCCATGCAATAATTAAGTTCCCAGTTTCATCAACAATTTTCTATATTTTGTAGACATGTTAAAGAGGCTATTGCCTCTTTTTCTGTTGCCATGAAGATGCTATGTGTTCAATGGAATATATATAGATATATACGCATATATATATATTGAAAATAACATTAGATAAAGAATCAGAAAATGAGAATTTTACATCCTGGGTCTTGTGCAAGTATTGTAACCTTTTTTGAGTTTCTGCATGTTTCTCAGTTAAGTGTGGATAATAATATTTGCTCTCAGGGGACTTTTCAAGTCAAATGAAATAACATAATCAAAAAAATTAAACTGTATAGAATTGTAAATGTAAGGTAAGAATATCTAAAGCATATTTTCCATTCCCCTAATGTGCATTTTTCCTTGTTATAATGAATTTTTAAGATTTCATTTTCTTTGTTTCTTTTCTACTTTTCTATGAAATTTAAGAAATTACTGAAAAGTTTTCCTTTTATTTCTTATTATTGGATATGATTCCTAATACCCTACTCTTCAATCCAGTTAAATTGACTTTCTTTACCCCACAGACAATATTTTGTCTTTCATCTACATACTTTTGCAGTAACCATTTAATATGCTTGGAATGCTTTTTCATCATTTCCATTTCTTCCAAAAAAAAAAAAAGAATTTTGAACCTCTTTTAAGATTTAGCTCAGACATCATTTTCTGTGTGAAGTCTTTCCTGATCCCTGAATCATAAATACTTTGTATTTAACTACTTTGCTTTTATTTTTATTTCCATTATATATTTAGCCTGAATACATTTATGCTTGTACTTGTCTATTACATTAAAATATAAATTTGCTGACAGGAATTGTTTCATTTTTGATAGTTGCACCCCTAGTGCATAGAGCTTGGCAAATAGTAGGTACTTAAGAAATATACATAGATTGATTTATTGATAGTTTAACACTTTAATGCTATCTGTCATGTCTGTATCTGAATAATAATTATTTTTCATCCATTTGCTTTTTTGTGTGAATAGTCAAGCCAATTTTTTTTGGTGTAATTATAGATTCCACCCACAATATTTTGTTACGTCTTGAGGTTTGTTGTATTCAGCAAGATACCATGAATAAAACAGAGAATCTTAAGAAGCTTATCCACTATAGAGGGTCCATCTTCAAATTTGATATTCTCTCTGACAGTGATTGAATATATTTGGTAAGTAACAGGTACCTCCTGTTTCACGTCTGGCACATTATTAGTGATCAAATAGTTTAACAAAGTGATCTTTGTTATGGCTTCTATAGCCTTCCTCTGTGATCTAGCTTAATTGTCCCTTTTTCTCTTCCTCATATATGCCTTTTCATTTCCCATCTCTGTGCCTTTTCATTAGTCTTTTCCTCTGCCTTGAAGATACCTTTTCCTTGCCTTTGCTTCATAGAATTCCTCTCCCCACCTCTAGACTCTGCTCAAACACATTTACACAATGTCTTTGCTGATCTATCCAACTACAAATCCCCTCCCTTCTTAACCACCTTGTATTTAAGTACTTTGCATTTTCTCTATATTTATTCAATATATCTTAACTACCTGATTAATGTCTCATCAGATAGAACACAAATTCCTTTAGAATAGGGATTTTTTAATTCTCTGCATTTTTATGTTTAGTGCCTAACACAGTGTCTGGAACATAGTAGACAAAATAAATGCTTGTTGATTGATTGATATTTATCTTAAGTCTTCTTTTCTCTGGGCTTAGTTTATTTAGCCAGTCTTTTCTGACTGCCAAAATTATACTGCTGTTACGTTTTGTACTTGGAGTTCACTAAAATGCTTAGATCATTTTCAGAAGATCTATTCTGTCATTGTGCCTCCGCTACCTAATACCTGAGAAGCTAATTTTTCAACCCCATGAGTTCACATCTATCCCTGTGGAATTTCAACTTACTAGATTCAGATTGGGAAAGCCCTACATAGTTGAATCAATCAATAGTTGTACTGAAGATGTCATAAATGAAGGCAATGCGGGTAAGCTTATACCAAAGCAGCCACTTATTTGAACAAACAAACAAAAAAAAGCATGAATCCACTAGAAAGTACACGTGAGGTACTTAGGCCTTAGGAATATCCCTAAGATTTTTTTTTTTTTTTAAGCAAAATTTAATTTAATACTTATTATGTTGCTTTTTTGCAACTTGAATAAAACTTTTCTTTTTATATATATATATATTTATTTATAACTTTTTTCACAGTATATATCCATGAGTAATTTTTTTTTATAATATTATCCCTTGTATTCATTTTTCCAAATTATCCCCTCTCTCCCTCTACTCCCTCCCCTTGATGACAGGCAATCCCATACATTTTACATATGTTATAATATAACCTAGATACAATATATGTGTGTAAATACCATTTTCTTGTTGCACATTAAGTATTAGATTCCAAAGGTATAAGTAATCTGGGTAGATAGACAGTAATGCTAATATTTTACATTCAATTCCCAGTGTTCCTTCTTTGGGTGTAGTTATTTCTATCCATCATTGATCAATTGGAAGTGAGTTGGATCTTCTTTATGTTGAAGATATCCACTTCCATCAGAATACATCTTCATACAACATTGAAGTGTACAGCGATCTTCTGGTTCTGCTCATTTCACTCAGCATCAGTTCATGTAAGTCTCTCCAAGCCTCTCTGTATTCCTCCTGCTGGTCATTTCTTACAGAGCAATAATATTCCATAACCTTCATATACCATAATTTACCCAACCATTCTCCAATTGATGGACATCCATTCATCTTCCAGTTTCTAGCTACTACAAAAAGAGCTGCCACAAACATTTTGGCACATACAGGCCCCTTTCTGCTCTTTAGTATTTCTTTGGGATATAAGCCCAATAGCAGCAACGCTGGATCAAAGGGTATGCACAGTTTGATAACTTTTTGGGCATAGTTCCAAATTGCTCTCCAGAATGGCTGGATTCTTTCACAACTCCACCAGCAATGTATTAGTGTCCCAGTTTTCCCACATCCCCTCCAATATTCATCATTATTTGTTCCAGTCATCTTAGCCAATCTGACAGGTGTGTAGTGGTATCTCAGAGTTGTCTTAATTTGCATTTCTCTGATCAGTAGTGATTTGGAACACTCTTTCATATGAGTGGAAATAGTTTCAATTTCATCATCTGAGAATTGTCTGTTCATATCCTTTGACCATTTTTAATAAAACTTTTCTAGAACAAATCTAGTGGGTAAAACCAGGTACATCTGTGTCAATTCAGTCTGATTACTTATAAGTTATTCATCAAAGTTTTTACATAGATAATTCTATCTCTAATTCTATCTAAGGATGTACACTGAGGGAGATCACCCTTTACTTCATTTTCATTCTTTCCCAACCTCACTCCATCACCACTAATGAAAGTATATTAATTGACACAATAATCACTATTCAATTTTTGATTAGTAGCCTTTCTACAAATTTTAAAACATTAGTAATTTTCTCCTTTGCAGTATGTTAGTAATAATGGAATAATAGTATTAAAAAACTACATGGCAAGTGCTGCTTTGCAGATCGATGAGACTGTGTATTAGTGGTCCCTTTAGCGAATCATTGAGGAACATTTATAAGTAGAATAATCATTAACCATGATTAAAACTATGCAGAATAAACAAACTCTAGTCTAAGTGAGGGAATTAGCCTTTCTCTTCCTTTCAAAGTTATCAAAGCAAAGTTCCCAAGACTCCTTAGTACTTTATAATGGCCTTTTTCTTTTGTTTGATCTGCTCAGTAGAAGAACCAAGAGATAATTTGACATTTACATTATTATAAACTCTTTTTCACAGTTTCTTAACACATTGATTGGTTTTCATGTAGCCTTAACTCTCATTCAAAACAAAAATTCTTTCTTTTTTTAATCTTCTTTTTTAATTTAAAAAAATTTATAATTATAAATTTTTTAAATGACTACATATGCATGAGTAATTTTTAAAATAACATTATCCCTTGTATTCATTTTTCCAAATTTTCCCCTCCCTCCCTCTACTCCCTCCCCTAGATGACAGGCAATCCCATACATTTTACATGTGTTGCAATATAACCTAGATATAATATATGTGTGTAAATACCATTTTCTTGTTGCACATTAATTATTAGCTTCCGAAGGTATAAGTAACCTGGGTAGATAGACAGTAATGCTAACAATTTACATTCATTTCCCAGTGTTCCTTCTCTAGGTATAGTTGTTTCTGTCCATCATTGATCAACTGGAAGTGAGTTGCATCTTCTTTATGTTGAAGATATCCATTTCCAACAGAATACATCTTCATACAGCGTTGTTGTTGAAGTGTACAATGATCATCTGGTTCTGTTCATTTCACTTAGTATCAGTTCATGTTAGTCTCTCCAAACCTTTCTGAATTCATCCTGCTGGTCATTTCTTACAGAGCAATAATATTCCATAACCTTCATATACTATAATTTACCCAATCATTCTCCAATTGATGGACATCCATTCATCTTCCAGTTTCTAGCTACTACAAAAAGAGCTGCCACAAACATTTTGGCACATACAGGCCCCTTTCTGCTCTTTAGTATTTCTTTGGGATATAAGCCCAATAGCAGCAACGCTGGATCAAAGGGTATGCACAGTTCGATAACTTTTTGGGCATAGTTCCAAATTGCTCTCCAGAATGGCTGGATTCTTTCACAACTCCACCAACAATGCATCAGTGTCCCAGTTTTCCCACAGCCCCTCCAACATTCATCATTATTTGTTCCTGTCATCTTAGCCAATCTGACAGGTGTGTAGTGGTATCTCAGAGTTGTCTTAATTTTCATTTCTCTGATCAGTAGTGATTTGGAACACTCTTTCATATGAGTGGATATAATTTCAATTTCATCATCTGAGAATTGTCTGTTCATATCTTTTGACCATTTATCAATTGGAGAATGGTTTGATTTCTTATAAATTAGTGTCAGTTCTCTATATATTAACAAAAATTCTTTCAATACTACTTCTAATCTATGACCTAATCCCCTGCTTAACCACTAATAGTCTCAGGAAACTTGTTATTTTTTGAGATAGTCACTTTCATTTGTAAACTATGCTAATCATTACAAAAATTGCCTTACATTGAGCTCAAATCCACTTCCCTAATTCTTCCACCATTGATATACAGTTTCCTCAAGGTTTAGTGTAGGTTTGCTTCCTATAGAAATTCTTTCCTGATCCCTATATTTATTAGAATCAGTTCTCTTCCCATTATCACATTATATTGCACTTAATTGCTTGTTTAAATGTTTTCATACATGCCAAAATAAGGAAAGCTCTTTAAGAGCAGTTATTGATTTTTAGCTTGTCTTTGTATACTAAGAAGCATTCTGGTAGTGGCACAAGGAATTAAGAACTTATTTTACCAAACTGAAGATATGACTTTAAGTATCACCTCTGACACATACTGATTGTCTGACACTGGACGAGTTAATGTTTCAAGATCTAAGAGATTTTCTAAGACTATCAGTTGCAGAGAAACATTGGTGGAAAGGGCCTCCCCATCTGGGAGTTTTTTTTTTAATCAATGAAACCATGGATCCACTTCCTATTCCTGTTATATTATCAGACCTTATCATAGTATCTTCAACAGAGAGGTACTTAAATGCTTGATGAGTTGTAGCAAGTTGAATTACCCTTTGCAATAAAGCTGAATAAATATGCTTCACTTTTAATATTATACTCTTCCAAGTATTCAAAGACCATCATCATGAAACTAATCCCTGAGTCTTCTCCAGATTATCTCTAGTATCTTCCACTGTTTCCCATTAAAATGGTTTTCTAATCATTCATCATTCTTGTTGCACTCCTGTGAATGATGAGTACTAGTTTGTAAGTGTCCCTTTTAAAATACAATACTTCTAACATGGTCTTAGGGGTAAGAACTATAGCAGTACAATTATTTGATTTGATACTCCAAATTATATTAATGCTAGCTTATATTTCCTTTTATACAAAACATAGTTTGATCATATTGTTAGCTTAGAATGAGTATGTAGCCAATTTAAACTTCTGGATCTTTCAATTATGATTTAATTGATGATGAGTCAGATATCTCATATCCCATATCTATATAATTGAGATTTTGAATCCAATTGATGGACTTAAAATTTAATAGTATAGATAAATATTGCTAGTTTCAATCTATTGTTTGAGTGTTGAAAAAACAACAATCTCTATCCTTGTGGAGTTTCTGGTTCTGTTTAGTGATATAGAATACTCTAATGAATTTATTATCTCATTGATATGAATATTCCATTCCAGGATTCATTATTACAACTCATTAATAATTATACATCCTATATGAATCTTGTCCATGTTCTCTCATAAGTTTATTATGGAGAATTTCACAAATGCTATGGGAGCCTCCCTTATAACATAGCAGCAATATTAATGGAACACATCAATTTTTCATCACTAACTGATAGCTCTTGCCATATGACCAGTCCATCTATTGTTTATATATATATATATACATATATATATATATATATATACACACATATTTGATGACATCCTCTCTATCTTTCTTGTTTGTAAGTGGTTTATTAGTGGTTATGAATGAGGTTGGAAACCACCTTATACCTATCCTATGCTTCTTTATTGTCCTTTGAGAAAAACATTCTTCAGCTAAACATTTCCAGTTCTTTCACCTAATCCTAATATAGCATAGACTCAAAATTGAATAAGATTTATTGTTGAATACTAAATCAAATTATTGGTGAATGTTGAGCTTAGAGTACATTGAAATATCTAGATCCTATTCAGATAAACTACATCTTATACTTAGAAAGTCATATTATACTTAGATAAGAAACTTCATCTTATACTTAGAAAGTCAATTTCTTGAAACCATGTGAAATTTTAATTTTATATCTATTAAATTTATTTTTTCTTAAATTCAGTCCAATCATATAGACTACTGAGATCTTTTGGAATCCTGAATATATTGTTTAGTGTGCCAGTTCTACCTCTTAACTTTATGTCATTTTCAAAGTGGATATTATTACTCAGGAATATAGCATCACCAGAAAAATATTGATTATAAAAATATAGGCCTGTTTTAGAGAGAAACTTGGGATAACTAAAACCATCTCAGTTCACTTTCCTAATTAATTCTAGTCCTAATTCAATTTCCATTTGCAATATCTGTTATAGATATGTTGGATAGATGGATAGACAGCTAGATAGATGCTCTATAGGTGTTCATTTTATTGCATATCATAGTCTGAAAAATAGTCATTCTTTATCTATGTGGTTTGTCTTAGAGGGATGGTTAGTTCTAATTCATTTGAGTGATTATAGACTTATTTTAGTAGGGTTTATAATGTTCCATATTTAGATGCAACCAACATCTGCAAGCCTAAGCATCTGGAGCACTTTGCCACTGATGGGAAATTCTTCTTCATGCTCCATTCTGTACTGGATCTCTTCCAAAACAGAGTTGCACAATTTGGATAAGAAAAGTAAAACTTTCCCTGCTTTATTCAGTGCTTGATACTGAAAAAAGAATCATCTACAAGGGCATATCTCTTATTATGTTTTTAAGGAAATGTCTATAATTTCGATAATATATATAGAAGACATGTTTTAGAGGAGAATCTAAATTTTTGTTCAACTGAATCAAATATTGTTTCTCCTCCTACACTTAACAAAAAGCAGAGTAGAATATTTTATTCTCTGTATCTTTTAGTGAATTAAGTGAAAATTGGTTTATTTTTATTTTTTGAAAAAGCCGATTTGCTCTCTGATATTATTCTCATCAGAATGTCCTTGCTGTCCATTTAGTTTTGTTAAAAATTGATAAAATCAAAAAGATTTTAATTAAAAAAAAGATAATTAGATCTAAGGCATTTTCTATGTCATTGTTATCCCTCTATTCTGGTTCATTCTCCATTCACCCATCAAATAATTTTCCAAAAAATCAAATCTGATTATGTCCCTTCCTTCCCTGTACCTCATCTTCTTCTACTGCCTCATTTAATAAACTCCCTTGATTACCTATTACCTACATAATCATATATAAAATCCTATTTGGATTTTAAATCCTCTTATAACCTGACTCTTTCTATCAAAATCCCCTACATGTACTCTGAGATCCAATGACACTAGCTTCCTTGTTATTCCTCACATGACACTCATTCTTTCAACTCCAAGTATTTTCATTAACTATCCCACTTTCCTAAAACTCCCTTCCTTCTAATCTCTTTGGATTTGCTGACTTTCTTCAAATATTAGGTAAAGTTTCAATATTTTCAAGAAGCCTTTCTCAGTCCCCTTTCATATTAATGCCTTCTTTTTTGAGACTTATCTCTTATTTATTGTATCTATTTTGTTTGGTTTTAATTATTTGAATATTATTTCTCCTTGTTGACTGTAAGCTCCTTAAAACACTTTTAGAAGCCTATTCTAGAAACATATCCAGGGATGTGATATTAGAATTTTATATGATAGCCCTATTTTAATTAATGATGAGAAGAGTTTATTTTAAAAATCTTCACAGATTTTATCCATCTTTCTTCTGTTTCCCTCTTTCCATCATCATTTTAAAATTAAATCCCTTTGAGATGATATTGTTTAGTTAGATCTTTCTCAAGCTTTAATGTTATTACTACTCCATTATTCTTCTCTGTAGGATTTCACAAACATTTTTATAGTCTAAGTTTTTGTTGCTCTTGGGTTACATGTCTCCACTTGACAAGTATATACTTATGTAACCTTTGTTTTCAAACTCTGTAAGAGGTAGGTTTCCTAACAAAGGTGACTTTTAGACTCTCTTGGTCTCCTCATTATGGCAATTGAGTAAAAATGAGTAAATTTCTAAATGAAAATGTAGTAGTTATTGATGTCTTTTTCTACATTTCTCATTGTTAGCATGAATAATTAATTTTAAAATTTGAGATTGGATTTTGTTGTTTTTTATTGTATACTATATCTTTTTCTAATTTTAATTTTTTCTACCTCTGCATTAAATTTGATCTTTGTTCTAATAATTTTATGACTATACATAAGGAACTCATGTGACTTATGACTATCACATAAGTAAAAAACAAAAATTAATTTTGGGTGTGTGTGAAGTGTTTGAGGGTAATATTACTAATTCTCTCCTCCTCCATCATTGAGAAACTTCCATTTCTATATGAGGATCAAACATGTACACATATAAACACACATACATACATGTGAAAAAGAGAACATTTTTTGAAGTAACCTGCCAATATAGTCTTGTTAGACTAGGATCCTTCCCAGAGGAAAAGAGACATGTAAACAGAAACAGAATGATAGATGACTTCATCAAGTATAGTCTCGGACACCAAAAGAATTCTACTAACACCTATGTTTGTCTTTATCTGACCTCATGACTACTGTATTCAAAGGTGGTTAAGGTTGGCTTATACTCTATATTAGTTTATTTGTTCAAGACTTCAATTCCCGTCATTCTGAGTATAAAACACTGCTACCCTTTAAGTCTGAGGGCCACTCAGGATCAGCTTACTAAATTATAGACAGACTTTGATACTGTCTCATGTTCTGCTTCATATATCTGAATTAGAATAGAGACCCTTATTGTATTTACGTGGTTAAGTCACTTATACCATTTATATTTTTGTCCACCAGAGCAGCTTGTATTTTATCAAGAAAACCTGTAGTTAGATAAACTGAGTGTTTAGGTATGTCTCTGCTTAGTAAAATCTCAGAAGACTGCTAGATATAGAAATAAAGAAAAGCTAATGTAATCAGAGATAATACTAAACTGTGTATGTTTCCTTTCATATTCTCTTATTAAAATGCTGTAGTAAAATTAATTGAAATTCCTTATTTTTATTCTGCAAAAATCTATCTTTATGTTTTAATTGAATAATTTATAAAAATCTTTCTTTTAATGAAGGGCAAATAGTAGGCAGACAAGGGAGGAAAATATTGGTTTACTTCAAAATGTAGTTCCAAATGCAATCTTATAAGGTTGTTATCAAGAGGAGTTTCAGAGATAATATCCTTCTTACACTTAAGGTTGTAACAAAACTAAAAATAAGATGATCATGAACATTTACTCAGTTTTTTAATCTGGTAAAAGTAATTTCTATTTGAGAAATAATTCTACTGAGGGAAAACATAAGAACTGTCTGAAATGACTAGTATGGATTTATGAGAAAGTAATGAAAAGAAAAAGAGAATGAATACAAAAGCAGAGCATAACTCCATAAAAACAACAGTGTCGGGAATTTTAAAGCTCTGAATAAGCTGAAGTTGGCAAAGAAAGCTTTTAATCCAAAGAGCATTTTTTTCTGATTAAACTAGATAGAAGAGAGATATTAAAGAAGTTAAAGGAACATAGCTTCTTAAGACGGATGGAAGAAAAATAATTGAAAACAAAGAGAAATAGTTGCTTATTCATTCTTTTACTTGACTTTTCTCATTCAAGGGGAATGTCCATTGTACCAGAAAGATCAAAATAAAATGATTAGAAGGAATTTTTTGCATAAGACAAATAAGGGACTAGTAAGAGTACATAGATGTTGTTTAATAAAATATATAACCGATATGAATTATATCACTAGACAGTAAAACACACACACATTTACACACCAAAACAAACAAACAAAAACAACACAATAATTGGTAGATAACAATTGTTAAACCCTGTCAGTGATATTTCAGTGATAAATTTTTGGAAATGTAGAAGAGCATATTTTTTGATCTTTCTTAAATGAATAGTATGTGTGATAAAGCGCCTGAGCAAGTAAATTTGACTTCAATTTCAGGGAAGATTTACATCTAGAAAAAGAAATAATGACTAGCTATACAGCTTCATCAAGATTTTATTAGGCTAACATTTCCTATTTTGATACAGTTACTAAACTAGAGGTTCAAAGAAATACTAAAGACATAGTTTATCATTTTTGTAAACCAAGATTTAATAAAAAATAATCTTATGCTCTTTCTGTGGAAAATATTGAAATGGTTTAGGCAATAATGCAATTGGATGAATTAAAAAAAGAAATTAAATGACTAGACTTAGAGGAATCATTAGAAGTCAACATAGCCAGGAAGTTTCCAGTGGTGGTAATCTGTATTTTATCCTAGTACTGTGTAATTAATACATCCTATCAATAAATTGGGTAAAAGGAAAGGTGACATCATTATAAAATTTGAAGATGACCTAAAACTTGGAGAAAGAACTAATATGCTAGATAATAGATTCAGGATCTGAAAAGATCTTAGCAGGCTCAACAATTGGGCTGAATTTAAGGAAATGAAATTTAATAGAGATTAATACAACTCTTGGTTCAAGGTATTTGCTTCATAAGCATAAGATGAAGGAAGTGTGTTTAGACACAAGCTTATTTGAATAGGGTCTGCTTTTGTCAAGTAGACTCTAAACTCAGCATTAGTCAACAAAATGATTATCAACCAGATGATTAATTATTGTTAATAGTAACATTATCAACCAGTCTCATTTGATCTTGGGATTTGTTGAAAGAAAAATATATTCTAATAATAGGGATGTGATAATATTACAGTACTCTATTCTACTTGGACTATACATCTGGAGTATTATGTTCATTTACAGGGAAACATTGATAATCTGGAGAGAATCCAGAGAAGAAAACCAGAATTGTGAAAGGTTTAAGTCTATGCGACATGATGATTTGGTGGAGGAACTGGTGATACTGAGCTTGTAGAAGTGAAGAACCTTGGGGGACAACATAATTATTTTCACATATTTGAAAGTCCTTTTTTGTGTTTGGCTATAGAGGGCAGAAATAATAACAGTGGGAAAAAGTTGCACAGAGACAAAATTCATTTTGATGTGAAGAAAACTTCATTAATCATTAGAATAGAATGTTTTATTTTTGACGACAATATATTTTCTCTTACTGAAAGTTTTCAGATTAAAATCTGGATGACCTCTCATTGGTTATATTGAGCGAGGATTTCTTTCTGCATAAGTATTGAACTGGATAGCCACTGAGGTTCCTTCCAACTCTTAAATTCTATGATTCTAAGTAGGAAGGCAAAATACTTTAATTTTTAACTTAAATCAAAGCATTCAAAGAGTAAATAATCCCTCCCTCCCAGAAACTATTGGGTATTGGGAAAGGGGGAAATTTTGAAACAAGCTGTGGAATCTATCACTCTGGGACTCATTAAGAATGGCAAAATTTAGACAAAAAGGTTGCTAAATGATTTCTTGATATTGCTTTCAAATCTAGAATTCTATCAGATTAAATTAGTGTCATTCAACTTAGTTAAATAGAGATATCAGCACAGAAAAATGTGTAGAGACACAGAAATATAAATCAGTGAATCTTGAGATATCATCTTGGCATACCCAGAACTATATAGAAAAGTTAGCTATGATCATAACAAGCCATGGGAGATGAAAAATTTATAGTTCATGGAGAAACATGAGAAAATGGAGAACATGGAGAAATATGAAGATTTCTGTTGGCTCACAATTTTCTGGAATGAAGGAATTGAGAAAACAATTTCACTAGTAATCTTTGATCAAAATATACAAAATATCAATAGTTTAGTTTTATCTTTTATTGCATAAACACACACTTTTTTCTGAAATTTTTCCATAGCCAGAAGCAAATATCCTCAAATACCAAGTTATAAATGATGATAAAGAGATATAAATTCAGCTATAACTAGAAACACTAGAAATTTGTGCTCCAAGATTTAATTCTTTAATGGTTATTTTAAATAGTCAAGTATCTGTAATTTCATTGCCAAGAATACTCCCCTTTCTAATGTAGATTGTATTACTTCCATCGTTAGTGGATGGTCTTCGAGTTGTTATATCTTCTAAAATAATCACATGGCTATCAACCTTTTAGCAATGATTTCTTTCTTTTCTTATCTAAACCAGTCCTTACAAGAAAGACTCAAAGCCTACATAACAAACACAGTTATAGTGCAAAAAGCATGGGCTTAGAAGACCTGGGTTCCAATATTACTTCTGATGCTACTATACATATGTGATCTTAGGTAAGTCACCTAATTACCTTGGGCTTTAGCTTTCTTATCTGTAAAATTGGGGTATTCCATTAGATGGACTTGATGTAGCATTCATTTCTATACACAGCATCCTTTCTAGCTTCCAATGATTCTTTGGAACTTATATTATTTTGATATATCTTTTAAAAGCACAAAGTCTCCAGAGTAAAAAAATAGTGAAGAATTTTTAACATACAAGATAAAAACAAAAAAATTTAAAGATACATATCTACATGAACTCCATCTCTTTTCTTACTCATATATACATAATTGTTGGTAAATGAAAAGGAAAATAAAAATTTTAGAATTCTTATTTTCAACTCAGGATTTATTCTGAATTCCTATTACATTCCTGTGTGATGTTCAAAGTAGCTCACAGAGTAAATAGCTTACTTATTTTTAGCTTTCTAAATATTTTTTTGGCCAGCCAATTAATTAGTAATTATCTATTAACAGACTACTGTATTTCAGAAATTGTACTAAATCCTGGAAAGACAAAGAAAAACAAAGGACAGTACCTACTCACAAGATTCTCACAGTTAAATAGGGAGTTGGGACTACATAAAAATAAACTAGGTGTAAGCAAAATATATTCAGCATACATTAGAAATAATAGCAGATGAAAGACCCTAGAATTCAAGGTAATCAAGAAAGGTTTCTCAAAGGTGAGATGTTAGCTGGGACTTGAAAGAAGATTTGGGGAAGTTATCTCTCCAGGGAAAGCAGGAGTTAAGATGAGAAAAGAAAACATTCTAGGTTTAGGGATAGCCATAGAGAATTCTGTGAGTCAGACATGGTGTCTTGTTTGAGTAATGACAAGGCCATTGTCACTGGATTGAAGAGTATGTGGAGGGATAAGCTATGGAGAAAATGTAAAATGAGGGAAGACAGGACAGGTGGGGGTGTATCAGATTATGAATAGCTTTGAACATCAAATGGAAGATTTTATATTTGATCTTAGAAGTAATAAGGAACCACTAGAGTTTAGTGAATAGATGGTGCTAGAACCATCACATTTTAGAATTCTATGGAATCCTACACACCCTCTAGGTCAAATTATTCATTTTACAAAGGTGGAATTCTAATCCACAGAATTTCAGCGATATGTTACTGGGAAAGTGACATGTTACTGGGTCACAGTTACTGGAAAAATGGGACCAGAATTCAAGTTAATTGACTCTAAAACTTTTTTTTTACTATGCTTTATTGGTTCCACACAAAAAAGCTTTAAGATTAGTAAATTTTATATTTTTAAAATGCAGCTGTAGAATGAACCCACCCTTCCCTTTCTTTCTTTCTGACTTTCTGTCCTCCCTCTATCTTTCTCCATATTTATGCATGTATACATGTATGTATGCAAGTATTGCATTGTATTACTAGGAAATATATATCTGGTGCTAAAGAGTTAAGTAAAAAAAATGCATCAAGTAAAAAATCAGGCCATCCATATAATGCCTTCTCATTGCTATAATGATATCAGTTGCAACAAGTCCAATGGCTGACCTCATTACAAGGGTTTAATTGCATTGTTACACAGTTTCACTTCTTCTCTCTGGCCTCTTTCTCTTTATGACAGCTTTAGAAAGGAATTTCAGCTTGAGGTCAAAGGAAATTAATTACTGCTTTCTTAATCTGTGCTCATCTACATTTAGAAAACTTAGGGCTTTTTACTAACATATTTTTTGTCTCATATTTGTATAGACCCAAACTTATTACAAAACTAACTCTGTAGTCCTTTATAAAAAGCATAAGAAAAAAGTCCCTTAAACATGGCATATTTAATAATATAAAGCATAGTCTAGGAAAACCAGGTGTAGAAATTTAAGTATTTGTAGTTTCTTTAAGATGGTAATACTCTATGAATTGAAACAGTCATAGATTTGGAATCAGAGGGTCTATGCTTGAATCTCAACTTTGAAAAGTACCTATGTGACCCTGGGCAAGTATGATCTCAATGGACATCATTTTGTCATATATAAGATTTGAACTAATTTTAAATCTATGAGGATATGATGCTATGAAAATATCTTCTATGTAAAATTACTAGAGTGAAGATTAAATAGATAAATCTACTAAAGATGTTTACATCAGAGCCAAATAATGTTAATCCGATAGTAAGAACAATTTGAAATCTAAATATAAGCTACACCACCTATCTGTAGGAATGCAAATGAATAGTTGGCACAGAATGACATTTATAGATGTGGAATGAATAGGGTATCTGATGTTTAACAATCTGTATCTGATGTTACCTGCAAGTAGGATAGTTTTTAAATAATTATTGCACAAGTAAACTAAAAAGTAAAGTTTCCTTTACTTTTCTTGATCTCTATTGCCCAGGAAAAAACCCTTCTGACTGTAAAGTCAATTCAGTCAATGTAAAGGTTGCAAGATTGGAACCCAAGGTTCTATAGGTTATCAATAAATATACATTTCAAGTCAGCAAATAATAACCCTGGAGACCCTTACCTGTATGTCTCCTTGAGAAATGTGTGACATTTCTACATGGACATTCAGAATTAATTTGCAGATGTGGCTGCAGTCCAAAATCAGATAAATGGCAAGTTATATCAGTGGAATAGAGAGCTACATAATTGAGGAGAGATGATAGGTATGACAAGACAGGCAATTACTCTGTCTTTTTGTAGTGGAAGAAGTGGAAGTGGAAGACTTGGATTCAAATTCTAATTCTGTTTTTTTCCCCTGAGATCTATATTCTTGGGCAAATAACAATAAGGAAAAATGAAAAACTGGTAGGCAAAAGTGTTTTTTTTTAAATTTTGCTGGGGAAGGGGGAATGATTTACTTTATCATAGAATCACTACAGAGGAAAACAAAAGTGAATTTAGTCTGATAGTCATCCTAGGTTTTAGGAGAGGAGATTTTCAAGGGTAAGGATAAAGGGTAAATAAAATTCAGTGGATTAATATTATGTAGGAATTGCAAGACCAACTCAAATGAGAAACTTCCAAGAATAAAAATTTTAAGACTTAAGTAGAAATGATTCAGATAAGGAAAAAAGGAACAAATTATGTTTATAGATATTTCTGCACAGAAAATTTATTAACCAGATCAGATTATAAGACAAGGAGTAGAAAATATAAAGAGGGTTGTTAGGGAAGATGATTATAAAAGAATAACATTGATAATGTTATAAATACTAAACTGCCGAGGCATGGAGAGAATAGTAAGGTTGACAACAAGGGTTGGCTGTTTTCTTGTTGGAGGGAGAAGAAAACAAGAGGAGGAAGTATAGAAATATTAAATACTCATTTTGTTTTTGTTTTCTTTCTCAAGGAGAACAGAACAAAAGTAACTGACAGGGAATTGAATGTCTAGATAAATTTGGATGTACAAGAGAATACCAAGATGTTCTCAATGAAATTTAGTCATTAAGTCTGGAAAATTGTACTTATAGTTACTGAATGATCGGCAATTGTGATTACTGACCACATTTTTAGTCATCTTTGAAAAGTCCTGGAATATAAAAGATATGTACAAATGTTTTCTCAGTTCTCAGAAAGGGGGAATAGAGTGGAGTCTATAAACTCTAGGCTAGTAAGCTTAATTTCAGTTCCTAGTACAATAATGTCCAGCTCATGGGGTAAGAATAGGCCTGAGCCTTGGCCATTTGCAGTTAAACACATTCTGGCTGAAGCATTTCAATAAGACCTAATGTAACAAGCTAATGATATTTTAGATTCATTAAGAGAAACATATTGTCCAGAATAGAAGATATCACAGTGTTGCTACCTTATGAGAGCATATCTGGAGAATTGTGTTCATTTACTGATGCCATATATAAGAAAAGGCATTGATAAGTTAGATAATATCCACAAGAGAGTGACTATGAGAATGAGAAGACTAAAAAATATCATTCCATTTGATGATCATTTAAAGGGAATTAAAATGCTTAGTCTAGAAATGATATTTGAGATGGAGGTAGAAAGGAATCAGACAATATTAAATTATTTAAATAGTTATAATGTGGAAAAGTTATTAGATTTTTTTCTTCTAGGTTCAAGATATCAGAAGTAGGCAGAGTAGAAGTTTCAAACAATTGGCTTTAGGCTTTGTGCAAGAAACAGATTTGTAATAATCAGAGCTATCAAAAAGTAAAGTGGGTACCCTTGAGATGTCATAATTTTCTGTTCATTTTAAGTGAATGATTACTTCTCAGGCAAATGTTCTCAAAGTGGATGTAGACCATGGGAGCTTTTTCAGGTGATCTTCAAGGTCAAAATTAGAGTAAATCCTCAAGTTTGGGGGGCCTACTTTCATAGAAAATAGCATGAAAGTTAAAAAAATAAACATGAACATTGATATGTTGAATCTATAAGAAATAAGGGACTATGTTCCCAATGCCACCAAAAATTGGTCTTTCACTAGAGATTCACTAGAGAATACACTTCTGCATTCAATTTTTATAACAAAATATAAATTTTGATAATACACTTTTCTTAACATGAAATACCCATAAAATACAGTGCACAAAATAAAATTAGCAATGTGTAAAAACATTTTTCTTGCTTAGTAATTCCCTAGAATTCTGTGAACTTTTGTGCTTATATCTCAATTAAAAGAAAAACATTGATTTCAGTCACTATTCACTTTTTATAATGCATGAAATCTATAGCACCATAATATCTTCTGCAGATAATGTCCAGGCCAATAGTGGTTGCAGTTATTTGGCACAAAGTTTATCTAACACATTCACTGCCTCAGAAAGCTTCATCACTGATTTTACATGCGCAGGTTTCGAGCCCAAAAGGCTTATACTGCACTTTGGGGACATAATTACAACAGAAAACTTGGACTTTAAAAGACAAGATACGAAAATATGCAATGAATACACAAGAAGCTCTTTGCAAAAATTTGGTGAATGAGACCAGTGAAGCATTTAGGAGGATACCAGTTACTCTATAAACTTGCACACATTGTACCTTTCTTTTTTTCCCTACTGCATATAGTTATAAATGCACATGCTTGCCAGTACGGAAATGAAAATGAGATTACTAATAAATTAAGCAAATTCTTGAAGTTCTAAAAAATAAATGCAAGAATGTTAAGGATTGAAGGTATTTTCATAAGATGTTTTAAATTCTAACATGGTAAATATCAATGGAGATAGCTCATCTAAACAAAAGTTCTTTAGGGTCTTCATTATTATGAGAATGGTAAGGTGACCTGAAACCAAAATGTTTGAGAATTGTTAACTTACAGGATTTGGGGGTAGGTTAAGTTTTGATTATGTAGCCTTTCAGGTCCTGTCCAACTCTGAGATACTGAACTTTAAAAAATTATTCCATGTCTTTGGGTCATAATGTCTTTGTTTATAAAATCAGAAGGTTGGACTAGATAATTTCTCATTTGTCTTCTAAATCTGAAATCTTATGGCCTTCATTAGTCTGCCACTATAATTGAAATTCTGGATCATAAGACACTCTTTTGAATGAAGGCACTATGTTTCTAAGAAACTGTATTATCAAAAAATATAACATTCATATCAATTAGTTATTTTGTCAGTTCTTTAGTGGAAAACAAGACCTTGGGGGCAAAATATTGCAACGGGAAAAAAACAGACTTGCAAAACAAATGAATTTGAGTTGGGTTTTCCATTTTAAAGTGATGAAACTTTGTAGATGAGTCTGCAGAGATTCAGTAACATTAAGATGAACAACTATTCTGTAGCTAAACAAAAATTAGAACCCAGAAAAAAGATATGAATAGACAATTTTCAGCAAAGAAATTAAATCCATTTATAGTCAAGTGAAAAAAAATGCTCCAAATCAATATTGATTAAAGAAATGGAAATTAAGATAACACACTTCTCAGATTGGCTAAGATGAAAGGAAAAGATAATAATAAATGTTGAATAGGATGTGTGAAAACTGGGACATTAATGCACTGTTGATGGAATTGTGAAATATTCCAACTATTCTGGAGAGCAATTTGGAATTATCTATAAAGGGCTAAGAAACTTTGCATACCCTTTGATCCAGCAATATCATGACTGGATCTGTATCTCAAAGAGATCATAAAATAGGTTAGAGGACGCACATGTTAAAAATATTTGTAGCAGCCCTTTTTGTAGCAGCTAAGACTAGAAATTGACTGGATGCTCATCAGTTGGGGAATGATTGAATAAGTTATGGTATATGAATGTAATGGAATAGTATTGCTCTATAAGAAATGACAAATAGCTGATTTCAGAAAAGCCTGGAAAGACTTACATGAATTGATGCTAAGTGGAGTGAGAGGAAACAAGAGGATATTGTACACAGCAACCACAAGATTATGTAATGATGGACTTGGCTCTTTTCAACAACGAGGTGATTAAAGACAATTTAAATACACTTGTAATGGAAGGAACCATCAGCATTTAGAGAGAGAACTATGGAGAATGTGAATCAAGCATAGTGTTTTCTTTTTTTGTTGTTGTTGTTTGTTTGTTTTTTCTTTTCTTATCTTTTTCTCCCTTTTGATATGATATTTCTTGCACAGCATGACAAATATAGAAGTATGATTAGATTGCTCATGTTTAGACCATATTGGGAAAGGGAGAGAATAATTTGGAACACAAGGTTTTGCAAAGGTGAATGTTGAAAACTGCCTTTGGATGTATTTGGAAAAATAAAATACTATTTTAAAAAAGGACTCTTATTTCTTAGGCTAGTACTTTTTCAAATCTTATCCATTTCCAAAAGTGGATTATAACACAATTATGTTGAACTTTCCTATTCTTTTTTTTTTTCTATTTTATACAGGGAAGGCATATTGGAACTTATATATGAATTGTAGTTGACAATTTTTTTTAACCTGGGGTAGTATGAGCTTGAAAATACTTTGTATTAGAATCATTAGATCAAAGATCTAAAGATGGAAAGACCTTAATAAGCTATTTACTCAAATCCCCTTATTTTATAAATAAACTGAGGCTTACCAAGGATATATACCTTACCCAAGAATATATAGGAGGTAGGCTTTAGAGTCAGGATTTGAACCCAAATCCTCTGCCACATGAGTCAGTTTTATACTGTGTCATACTGATTCCCATCTAGATGTTCATTAGTTTGGTAATGACCAGTGTCTATTCACTTTCTGTGCCTATCTTCTTTGAGTTCTTTTGGGTTAGGATCTCCTTCTATGAGCCCAGAAATTCATCTTCTTCCAGGATTTTCTTTTTTGGTTCACTTCAGCTGGTATCAGTTCCAAGGTGTCCGTGACATGATACAGAAAAGGTTTTCTTGGGAAATGTAGAACAGCTACTTATGTTTTCTTGGAAAGAACTGAAACTCTATATATCTCTGTGTATGATCCATTACCGATTTTTCTCTCTGTCTGAAGAATGTAAGTTCCTCACAGGAGAATATAAGCTCATTGAGAGCAGTGAATGTTTCATTTTTGTCTTTTTATCCTTTCTACCCATCAGAGTGATTTGCATATAACAAATGCTTAATGGTTGTTGAAAGAAATAGTTGAATCATTTAATTTGTATAGTAATAATAATAATTATGTAGCAAAGTGATTTACGCATGTTATATCATTTGATTCTCACAATAATCCTTTAATGTAAGTGCTATAATAATCCTTATTTTAAAGATGTATAATATCTCTCTTTGTATATGGTCTAATTTCTTCCAGTAGGATGAAGTATATTAAGGAAGAGCTATGACTAATTTAATTTTATAAAATTCTTGTAACCTAGCTTATTATTTTTGTATGTATTTTTAATGAAATGTTTCTTATTTTATTTCCTTGTTGTGCTTTGAATTGGGTTTTGAAGGATGAAAACTCACCAAAAGTGAGGAACATTCAAGATCACTCATTTATCTGTTATTCATGAGGCAAACTTGTGTTAAACTCTTACTACATGTAAAGTACTATTCTAGGCACCATGGGATAAAGACTTATGGAGGTTTACAGATAATTCTGAAAAGTGTGCAAAGTAAATTATAGATCTGACAAAGTTTACACTGTATCTGAGTGGGGAGGTTGTTACTGAAAGGAGGGACCAGGAAGGCTTCAGGCAAAAGAGGTAGCACTTGAGGTAGACTTAAAAGAATTGTTAAAAATTTAGGAAGTGGGAAGAATTTCCAGGCATAGAGGATGAAGTGAGAGATTATGCAGGGTAAAGAAAGAACATTTGTTGGGGTCAGAGAACAGCTCAGTTTGGCTAGAATACAGATCAGGTAGAAGTAATGAGAAATGAGAGGAATATAGGGAAATACAGGTAAGTAAAATGAGTAAAGCTAATATTTGCATTCATATAAGGGATATTTCAGCACAATATAAGCACAGAGGTAATTATGCTCATGAATCAGTACTTTCTATGACGCTTTATAAAATGTCAATTTTTGGCCACAGTGGAGTACAGTATCCTGAAGTTGACAGGGTTCTGGAGGCAGTATGCGCAATTCCCATGATAGAAGGAAGGAGAGCTTTGCATCATTCACCAGCAACCCTTCAAGCTGTTTAAGGAGATCTGACACCCTCCAAAGGGAATTCCATCAATCTAGGCCTAGGATGAGATTGCCAACATTTTCAAATGTGTCCTGTGGGACCAAAGGAAAAAAATGAGCTTCTTGTCTGTTCTCATGCTGGTGTTTTCTGCCTTAGGACCAAGCCTGCTCTGTGTATAACTACACTGTAACCCACTCCAATCTGTTCATCTAATGAATTCCTGCTGCCCACATTTTATTCATTCCCACAGATTGCTCTTGACATTATTGGTGTACCATCCCCACTGGTGGTATTGCATCTGCTGGTGCTGTAAGCTGCCAATTTTGGGCCTTCCTATTGATCATTTAAAGCAATAAGCCCCCATGTTGGTCTACTTTTACCTCAGAGGTCTTTGATGCTTTGAGATTTCCTAGACTATACTAGGATAGTAGTGACATGGAAAATAACACCACTTTCAGTTAATAACTTCACTGTCAACAAATAATATAAGCAGAAGGTATGTAGAGGACATTGTGCTGAAAATAACTTGAACAAATGAAACGTGATGCAGCAATTTAGTTCTATTAAAAGAATCAACTCTTGGTGTTTCACTAATGGCCATATAATATGTAAGAGTGATGAAACTATTCCCTATTTAACTGGTATAGATTGAGTTGTGCTATGTCCAGTTTTGGACTCTATAATTGAAGGATGTAGAAACTTAGAAAGATTTCAGAGGAAAATATTTAAGATGATTCATTTTTGAAATAGGGCAAAAAAGTGGGGATAAATGAATTGGTTTAGCTTAGAAAAGAGAAAACAAATTCTGCCACACTCTCTCACATCCATTTCTTACATAGATGCCAAGTATTCCTTCAAAACATCTGAAAGTCAGCAATTCCAAGTCTTGTTTGGGACAACCCTAGCCAAGAAACTGGGCTAATGGTATCAGGTTTTGTCTTTTTTTTTTTTTTTCTGAAAGACAGCTTATTTTCAAATTTCATTAATTTAGAATAATTTATTAACAACCCCATACTTATCTTAAAGAGGTTCTTATAAGAAACAAATGAAGTAATATATATATATATATATATATATATATATATATATATACAAAATTTTGCTAACCTAAAAGTACTTTGTGTATAATTTTTAAAAATATTATTCTATATTCATTTTTCTGTAGTTCATAAAGAAATGGTCCTGACACAATTTGCTATCCTGCTACTATTCTTTTATATTTAATGTTCTCTGAATTATTGCATAGGTAGATAAAATAACTAATTTAAAGCTGAATAAAAGTATTAGGATGTAAACTTATCCTTCACAAGCTCACTGAAAATATTCTCTATATAACTGTAGTAGTAGGCAATGCAACAGAGATGCACTTCATGTTCTTCCCACATGACTGTTGTTAGATCTCTTTGTTTCATGTATCTTGGAAATTTTAAGCTTTTGGTATGAAAACATCAATTAAAATATTGTTCTTACATTTTAAATGGATTAATGTTTTATCCAGGGATTGTGGGCAACAGTTCAATCTTTAATAAATGTCTGGCACACGAACAGTATATTTGCTAGGTTTTCCAGGATATTCTTAGGTTGGATTTGTCATCTGCCTAGGAATATGATTTTAGTTATCATGGCTTGCAAGGTACTTGGTGGGCACGAAATTGTTGTAATTTGTACTGATACATTCTATAGTTTCATTTCCTCACATAATCTGTAGTGACTATTAAAATCCATTACTTTTAAAAATAAACTTTCCATAATTTCAGATATCTTAAATCAACATTATAAATTCTTTCCTGACCAATTTTTTTGCCAGCTTGTTTTCTGATTGAATTTATTCAGATGTTGCCTTTGTAAGGTCTTTTGATTCCAGTCTTTGATTTTAGAAGTTTCAGAAACTCCTTGCAGAAGTAAAAAAAAAAAAAATTTTGGCTACATTTGACAAATCTGATGATGTGCACTTGTTGCCAGTCTTAACTATTACTCAGTGGAGAAATTACTTGTCTTAATAGTCTTTTGACTTGCTTATTAAATTCTCTGGAATGTCTTTAAATTCCTTTTTCGTTTTTTTCAAGGATATTTTCATCTTTCTTTAGCTACTTTAGGGTAATGGGCTCTGTGTTTCTTTGATATTTTAGCAGTTGATTATGTTATTTCCCCCTAATCACCAAAGTGAATTCAAGCTTTCAAATTTTCTTCTGCAGAAAACAATATTTCTTAAATTTGATCTCATATTTTAGGAAGGTAAGGGGAATAATATTTGAATATTAACTACTTTATCTTATTAATCCTATAAATAAAATTGAAGGAGTTATCTCAACACAATTAAATATTCTTAAGAGCATCTCAAGAGGAAGACTTTTTTTCAGAAATAGTATTTTGTGAATAAAATCTTCCTCTAAGTTAAATTGGAGAACATCTTTTGAAGTTACTTTTATTGAATTCAAACCACCCGGCCCAGAAAAATTACACTCTGAGATACTTGAAAAAAAAAACAACCAACAATTAGTGAAAGAATATATGCTCTTTGAATATAGGGACTATCCCCACCTCCCACTGTCACCTTTCTAAGTACTCCTATAAGTCATAACAAGTTATCTTTCCTTTTTTGACAAGTTTATTATATTGGTAGATTAAAGGAGTGCTGTAGGTAAGTTTGACTTTTGTGATCTTACGAAAGCAGAAAAAAATATCTCATGCTATTTCTTTGGACAAAGTAGAGAAATGTGGAGTAAACACTAGTAGAGTTAGGCGGGATCAAAACTTTTTCTATTAATATATCATGAACACTTATCAATGGCTCAGTGACAATTTGGAAGGACATCTTCAGTGAAGTTCCCTAGGGATCTGTCTTTGATCTGTTTCTATTTAGCTTTTTTTTTTTTTTTTATCAAAGTCTTGGATAAAGACATGGATGAAATGCTCATAAAATTTTTACAAAGCTTAGAAGGATAGCTATTTACTGCAGGATATAGAATGAGAATATCCAAAATTCTTAACAGTCTATAACTCTGGAGGAATTCTTAGATTAAATTTAATGATAATAGATGTAATAGTTTATATTGGGATTTAAAAAGTCAACTTCACAAATACAAAATTATATATATTATTTTTTTTTCAAAACACATTTGTTTAAATGATCTGGGGTTTTTAAAATGCTTAATTTAATGTGAGTCAATAATGTAATATGGTAGCTATTATAATCCTATGTAACCCCACACTGCATTAAGATATGAATAATGAAATGGACTAAGGGCTGATAGTTCCACAATGCTTTATTTTGGTGAGATCAGATCTGGAGTATTGTGTTCAGTTCTGGATATCATTTTTATGGAAAGATAATTATAATTTAAAGAAAGTTCAATGGATGGTAATGAATGCAGTGAAAGGCCTTATAAGAACTGACTAAAAGAACTAATGATGACTATCTTAGAGAAGACTTAAACATATTATGAGGAAGAGGAATTAGACTTTTTCTACTTCTTCCCAAATTATCAGAGTAGGAATAATGGGTGGAAGTACGAAAGAGACAAATTTAGTTTTGACATAAGGGGAAAATTTTTTCTAATAACAAAAACTATTTACAAATGTGGATTGGGCTATGGTTCCCGAATCGGATATGACTTTAATTGCGAGAGAGAACCTGTGGTAGTGGAGAAAGAGCCTCTGAGTTAGGCAGAAATGAGTCCAAGGCCAGCAACACATACTGTCTCTTTGACCATGCAGCTTTTTTGTGTCCTGAGCTACCATCTAAGATTATTTATTGTAAAACAATAGCTAGTATGAAATGCTTTTAGGAAAATATTTTCCTAAAATTCTGGGAATTTCCAACACCAGAGAAAATACATATTAAAACAACTATAAGATCTTATATTTATAACTGCAAGAGACTTAGAAATCATCTAGTTGAAATCTCTTATTTTATTGATTCCTCAAAGGAGTTTTTCCAAGAAAATGTTGAATGAGAATTTGAGTATTCTTTAGGCAACAGGTAGATTAGATTGACGTTGAGAGTTCTTTTAGCTTTGGGATTTTTTGATTTGTTTCTCCTTGGTCTCTCCTTGAAAGGTTTCTCCTTGAAAATATTCAAGGAATAATAATGATGATATCACAATGATTATCTTGAGATTGTCTAATAGGCAGATATATGAAGACCATCTTTAGAATTTTATGCTTGTTCTTGAGTTGTTTTTGTCATATCAGATTTTTCAAGACCTAGTTTCTTGGCAAAGATACTGGAGTGATTTGCTATTTCATTCTCCCTTAATGAGCTTTATCAGCTCAAAACTGATAAAGAAATTAGGTAAACAGGATTAAATGACTTGCCCAGGGTCACACAGTTGGTAAATGTCTGAGGTTGGATTTAACTTCAAGTCCTAACTATGGGGCCATCACTTTATTGTGCCAGCTAACTGCCCATTTTAAATAATATTAAATTCAGGCTGAGTAAAGTGGAAATTAGAAAAGAGAATATACTCAGAGAATTTTCTATCAATGAGCTTAAATTGTGATATCCTAAGATGACATTTTAAAAACATCAGGAAAAAATATCTTAAGGATACCTAACATTTCCAGTAAGACAGTGAATTATACCTATCAAAATATTTAATGCATTTAAAATAAAATTATGCCATTTTAGAAGAGCCTGTTGGATGTCTTAAATGATTTTCTTTTTTAATGTTACTAAACCAAAATCTTATTTCAAAATGTCATTCTCAGATTCTAGATGAGTTTCTTATTTACATGTAGTGATTTTACTTATAGTAATAAAAAGAGAATGTTTAACACTGGTGAAGATAAAAGTTCAAAGATGGATGAGTATCATCCCCCCTAAAAACAAAATCATAATAACAATCCATTTATTCATTCATTACCCAGTAGAATACATATAACTTGAAAGTAGTTGTCTCATTTGAAATTGTATCCCTAAAGTCTATCACAATATATGAAAAATGTTAATAAGCTATATTTTCTTTATTGACTAATTGATATGCTATTTAGGGTTCTCAATTTTAAGTGATTTAACTTTTCCAGAGAGATCTGATATTAGAACTGGTCATTTTGTTGCTCTCTTCTCTGGCATTAGGAAAACTTGTCCGTTCTAAACTAGATGACAGTTTGATATCTAAACGTAATCATTGTGTGGTATCTATCCAGATTGAAGCCTTTAGCTTCAAGGACCATGATTTAATGGTATGGGCACTCTGTCCACATACCACAGCATCCTTTATATGAGTTCTTGTGGTTGAAACAAATTAATTCATGACCATTTCTCTACTGATGCACCCCTTTGTGTTTTATCAGTGCTGCCTTTGAGAAACTATAATCAGTTACAAATCATGAATGCCTAGAAAATGAATTTAGTGGTTCAGAGTATTTTAGAACTAGAAGGAACATTAGGAATCATTGTCATATTTAAAAGTGAGGAATCTGAGCCTTAGAGAAGGAAAGTGACTTACCTATGAATACATTGTTCTTACCAAGTAATTAGCACAGTATCTGGAGCATAATGGATTAGTCTTTCTAGCCAATAACTATCAGGACAAAGATTTGAACTCCTTTATTCCTATTGCAAACTTAGGTTTCTTTTTATCACATCATGCTGCTTTCTTGAGAGAAGAAGAAAGGTTTAGATAATGTACACAGCATCAAAGGAAGAATTAAGTGCTAATAATATATAATACTATTATAAGAAATGGATTCTTTTAAGCCAAGTTCTCTTTTTCTTGATAGGCCCTGCAGAATAAAATGGAGAACTATTCATCAATCAAGAGTCTGGCTAGGTCAAACATTTTGGTCAAGCAATGTTAATAATTCCACCTACCTGCACTATAATTTATTACAAAATTAACGCCATAACATTCAAGGCCACTGTAAGATAAAAGTCATTGTTAACCTAAGAGGGAAAATGTGGAATTCACTTTTTGCAGCATGAGAAGATTAAACCTTTTAGTCAATAGGTTTTAGAAATGATTCACTTCTTTCAATTGAAAAAAGGACCTTGAACAAGGCCATTTAGACTTTCTCAATCTTTGGCTCAACTCTCTCTCTGTATGTGTGTGTGTGTGTGTGTGTGTGTGTGTGTGTATACATATGTCTATATGTGTATAAAAACACATGTATATATATGGTAATTGTAAAAGTGGGCAATGTTCTCTTTAATAAAAGTTCTGTCAGAGAAAAAGAATGTTATAAAGTTAGGAATTTCAAAAAAGCATTTTTTAAAGTATAATTAATTTGAGTATTTTTAGCACATTATTTTTATTTAATTTCTAAAATATGTAGAAGACAAAGCTCTTTAGAAAATCACTATCATAATAAAATCATTGTTGATGCTACTTAACAGATTTTAAAAATTGTTGACACTGAACTCTTCATATTCTTTTTTTTTCTTAGGGCAGAAACTGAACTAACTTTCACATTTATGGGACACAATATTCTTCTGCCTACCCTCATAACTATTTTACTCCTAAACATCTCACTTTCTCTACAAGTTTTTCAAAGTTCCTGTGATCTTGGATTCTGGATAAAGAGATTTTTCCTTCTTTGTATCTATAACTTATATAGCAGTTATTTTGGTAATCCTGTAGTGCATGAACTGCAAGTTTTAGATTATGGAAGACGTGTGGTTTCAAATCCTGTTTTTGGCACTAAGTGCATCAAGTCAGCGATTTTTGAGCAGTTTCTGCATTTGTGAAATAGAAATAATAATGACTAAAGTGTCATCCTCAGGTTATTGCAAAGTTAAATCAAATAATATGTGCAAATAAATTTTGAAAAGTTTAAAACAATACAAAAAATCAGTTGTCATTATAACTGTTGTTGTTACTTTAGATTACTCCAATGTGAGTAAAGATTAAGGATGAGCTTATCCATTATCTCTTCTAGCAAGATACTTACCAACTTTCTATACTTCAACAGATAAAGAAAACTCTATAAGGCTTTGAATAATGCTGAATTCTAATGATCAAAATTTCTGTTTCATCTTCATAGAGCTGATAGACATAAAATTAACAATCTTTGAGCAAAACATAGAATAAATATTTAAGAGAAGAGAGGGGCAGCTAGATGACATTGTGGAGTTAGGAGGCCCACAGTTCCGTCTGGACTCTGATATTTACTAACTGTGTGATCCTGAGCAAGTCATTATACCTCAGTTGCAAAAGAGAGAGACAGACATACACATTCACATACATAAAGACAGAGAGAGAGATAGAGAGACAGAGACAGAGATAGAGACAGAGGAAGAGAGAGACACATAGAGACAGAGACAGAAACAGAGACAGAGAAGAAAGACACAGAGACAGACAGTGACAGAGACAGAGAGACAGAGACAAAAAGACAGGCAGAGAAGAGACAGAGACAGATACAAAGAGACAAAAAGACGGAGATTCAGAGAAGAAAGACAGACACAGAGACAGACAGAGACAGAGACAAAGAGACAAAGAGACAGAACTAGAAAGACAGAGAAGAAAGACACAGAGACACAGAAACAAAAACACAGAGACAGAGACAGAGAAGAAAAGAGACAGAGACAGAAACAAAGAGACAGAGACAAAAAGACAGAGAGACAGAGATAGACACACACAGAGACAGAAGCAGAAAGACAGAGAGAAAGAAAGACAGAGAGAAGAGAGACAAAGAAACAGAAAAAAAGACATGAGACAGAGAGGTAGATAGACACACAAAGAGACAGAGAGAAAGGGAGACAGAAACTGAAAGAGAAAAAGAAACAGAGAGAAAGAGAGATAGAGAGACAAAGACAGAGGGAGAGAAAAAATGGCATATATATATATATATATATATATATATATATATATATATATATAAGAGAGAGAGAGAGAGAGAGAGAGAGAGAGAGAGAGAGAGAGAGAGAGAGAGAGAGAGAGAGAGGGGGGGGGGGAGAGGGAGAGGGAGAGGGAGACAGAGACAGAGACAGAGACAGAGAGACAGAGAGAGAGAGAGAGAGAGAGAGAGAGAGAGGGAGAGGGAGAGAGAGGGAGAGACAGAGACAGAGACAGAGACAGAGAGACAAAGACAGAGAGAAGTATAGAACCACCTTATTGAGTAGGAGAATGGTGAAGCCTAGGGACACTGCTCATTTGCTCAACAGATATATAACATTTTCCCGCCACATCCCTTTTTGGTTTGGGATCCTTAAATGGAGGTTCTAGAAAAATCTCCAATTAGAATGAGAGATTGCAGCATTGGGGGATACTTCCTAGTTGAGAATTCTAGGGCTGAAGTGATCTTTCAAGATAAAGAAGCTTCTAGGGGAAATGGCAGATATGTTTAGAGCTCAGCCTGGGAAGAAATGAATGGAAGTACTGAAGTTAAGGAAGAACAGAAGATGGCATGTTTTCTTGAATCTGAGTCTAATATTCTATTGACTTTATCAGGCTACCATTATAATCCCATAGTCAATTGAAATGCATCAGAAGTACGGTTTAAAATCCAAGTCTTCTTGATATTAAAATGAGTTCTCAATTCACTGTACCATAATATCTCTCTTTTTTTGTTGTTGTTTGATTTTTGGTGATACATGTACATTCATTTGTTTTTTTACACATTTCCTTATGAATCATGTTGGGAGAGAAAAAACAAAAAGGAAAAACCATGAGAGAAAAAATAGAAGAGAAAAAAATGAACATAGCACATGTTGATTTTCATTTAGTTTCCCATAGTTCTTTCTGGATGTGGATGGTGTTTTCCATCCAAGCTATATTGGAATTGCCTTGGATTAATGAGCTGCTGAAAAGTCTGTTATAATTGATCATAGCAGAATCTTACTGTTATTGTGTATAATGTATTTTCAGTTCGGTTTGTTTCAATTGGTATATAAAACCAGATTGTTCATAATTTTTATAGAAGAATAATATTCCATTAATTTAATATACCACAACTTTTTCAGCCATTCCTCAATTGATGGGCATATACTCATTTTCCAATACTTTGCCACCACAGAAATAGATGTTACAAATATTTTTGCACATTTGATTATTTTTCCCTCTTTTATGATTTTATTTTAGGATATAGGCCCAGTAGTGAGACTGCTGGATCAAAGAGTATGCACTGTTTGATAGCCCTTTGGGCATAGTTTCAAATTGCTTTCCAGAATAGTTGGATAATTTCGCAACTCCACTAACAATGCATTAGTGTCCCAGTTTTCCTACATCCCTTCCAACATTTATCATCATCTTTTCCTGTCATTTTAGCCAATTAGGTACTTCAGAGTTGTTTAATTTGCATTTATCTAATTATTAGTTATTCAAAGTATTTTTTTCATATGCCTATGATGGTCTTAATTTCTTCATCTGAAAATTGTCTTTTCATAGTCTGACCATTTTGCCATGAAGTCTTTTGATAGAATTGTATATATGCTTATGGGAATCATTCTCTTAGAGAAAAAGCTTTAAGGTCATATTTAATTTAATTAATTAATGGAACAAATTAATTGTTTCTTTTTCTTTTCTCTTTTCTTGTCCTTTTTTCTCTTTCCTACTTTTCTTTTTCCTTTTTCTCTTCTTTTTCTTTTATTTGTATAATCAATAAAAAATAAACATAGTAGGAATTTATTACTTTTACAAATTTCAATCAGTTGTGTGATTGAAAAGATGTAGTGTGTTGTAAAAATACTCTTCTGGCTTTTGTTCTCACATTTTTATGAAGGATAAGTGAGATGAAAAGACATTATCAAAGATTATTATTAAAAGATTTTATAGAAATGAGAAAATAGATATATGGTTGCTGATAAATTTTTAGTTATTTCTTTTCCTGTTCATAGGACCAAGGTTTTGTAGTTCTAGGGCTAGAATGATATTGAGGCCATTTAGTGCAATCTCTTCACTTTACAGATATGAAAACTGAAGTCAGAGAGAGGTGAAGTGATTTATTCCCATTCAATTAGTGTACTAGAGATGTGGATAGAGTGATGAATTTTGAAATAGGAAAATCTAAGTTCAAATTCTGCCTCAGACACTTAATAGTTTATGATTCTGGACAAGCCACTTAATTGATTTCATTTTCTGTTTTGTCATATGTAAAACAAGGATAGTAATAAAAAGTAGTAGTAGTAGTAGTAGTAGTAGTAGTAGTAGTAGTAGTAGCAGTAGCAGCAGCAGCAGTAGCAGTAATAGCAGCAACAGCAGCAATAGTAGTAGTAGGAGCTAATTAGTAGCAGTAATAGCAGCAGCATCAATAGCAGCAGCAGCAAGAGTAGTAGTAGTAGTAGTAGTAGTAGTAGTAGTAGTAGTAGTAGTAGTAGTAGTAGCATTGTTCCTATTTCTTCAAACAGAATATTAGGCATTTAATACTATGTAAACATAACCATAATTGTCCAGAATCATACATTATATATTACCATGTGCCTTTTTTCCACTTTTTTTCTCTTTCCCTCCTTTTCTTTCTTTCTTTTAAATTGTAGCTTTTTATTTACAAGATATATGCATAGGTAATTTTTCAGCATTGACTTTTGCAAAACCTTTTGTTCCAACTTTTCCCCTTCTTCCCCCAATTCCTTTCCCCAGATGGCAGGTTGACCAATACATGTAAAATATGTTAAAGTATAAGTTATACATACATTGTATACACAGTCCAAACAGTTTCTTTTCTACTTTCACAAAAATAATTGTGACAAAGAGATAGATAGGGATAAAGAATTAAGTTGTGGACTTTGTCCTAACGTTGATTTAACAGCAATACTCCCAAGACTTCAATCCTGCTTTCTAGCCTGTCTATTGCAACTATTACAACTATATTCTAGGGAAATAACCTTTCTTAGTATGTGACCTATCAGCTTCTTCTAAAAGTGCTGAAACTCTTAACTCATCAAGCCTAGAAAAGAAAGCTCTATTCAATGAGTTCTCAAAACTATAAAGATGATTTAACACCAGACAACAATATAACTATCAATGAAAATGACATTAAAGAAGGTGAATTGGTGTGAGATTAAGATTCTGTCTAAAATCTAGATAAATGAATGTCAGAGGGTTTGTGGAAAGATGTGGAATGTTAATATTATTGTTGATGGAAACATGAATTAATCTAATCCTTGAAAGCAATTTAGAATTATTCAAAGAAAAAGACTGAATTATCCATACTCTGACTCAGAGATTCTACTGTTAGGAATATGCCCCTGGGGGGGAATATCAATGATAAAAATAAAGTTGCTACATATTAAACTGTGGTACTTTCATAATCTTTTTTTCCCAAGCTATATCAGAGTAAAAGAAAATAGACCTATACATTCTCATTGCTTTATGGTAAAAGCTCAAGATTGGGTCATATCAGATATAATGGGTCTTATTAAACATGAAGCCCATGTAGCCACTTAACAGTGTGGCAGTCAGGTTTTCATTAATTCTAGTAGAAAAGCTGAATCAATTGTTCAGAGGATTTGTTTGGCCTCTAAGAATTGAAATTGGGGTTTTAAGGAGTATAGAAAAGTCATGACTTCATGAATCTTTACTTCTTTTATCAATTGCACTATCAGCAATTAGATGAGGTTCTAATTATGATTTCTTCAACTGCTGAAATAACCAATCTCTGTACCTATAATTTCCCTTGTTTCTATCTACCTTAAGTATTGCTGCCAGAGAAATATCCTTGATGTACAGTTTTAATCTTAATACCACCTCAGATTTCCTGACCAATGTCTAAAATTAACTTCAAATTAAAGTTTTCCATAATCTGATTCTAATTTTCCTTCCAGTCCTGTCTTACATGATTGACCTTATTAGAAGGCATAATTTTGCCAAACTATTCAATTCTTATTTTCCTGAACTCTTGTACTTTTTCTATTTACTTTGTCCTCTATAACTGTGATGGTTTTCTTTTTCTTCTTGCTCTGTCCATAGAAAGCCTTCAAGTTCAAACTTGTTCTCTTATCCATGAAACTACTTGATGTCTCCATCCAGAACTGATTTTTCCTTTTTTAACATTGTTATGCAAGTATCATTTTTGGTATTATAATTATTCATTGGTCAGTGAAATAATATTAAATCTCTACTATGTGTCAGGTACTGTGCTTACCAATTTGGATGCAAAGAAAGGCAAAATGGAGCCTTTCTTTGCATCCATCTGATCTCAAGAAGCTCACAATCTAATGAGAGAGAAAACATGCCAACAACTAGATATAAATAAGATCTATTTAGGTTAAGGTAATGCTAGACAAGAGAGGGAAGGAACTGGAATTAAAGGAAATAAGTAAAGACTTTCATATAGAAAGAGGTACTTTAGCTGGAACTTTTAGAAACTTTAGAGGGAAGTCAGGAGGCAATAATGAGGATGGAGATGGAATGACTAATTTGAAAAATGCCAAAGAGACCATTACCTACAGATTTCAGAATAAGGAGTGGGTATAGATTGTAAGGTGCAAAGTATAAGATATAAAGAGACCAGAAAATATGGGACGGTAGAGGCAGGTTAGGAGGGGCTTTGAATACTTAACATAGGATTTTATATTTGATACTGGAGATGATAGCAAATCATTGAAGTTTTGTGTGTGTGTGTGTGTGTGTGTGTGTGTGTGTGTGTGTGTAAAACATGTGCATATATTCTATATTATTTAGTCAGTTATTAACACCCAAGGAGAGGGACTGTCTTTCTTATATTTGTAGTGTCTATATAGTGTTGTATACAAATGAGTCACTTGCTAAATATTGTTGAATTGAATAAAGTAGATTACACATTTAAAGTCATATTATAATTTGTAACTTATCCCTTCACTTTATACAACTAAGTAAGTAAATTATGGATGATATGGAATCTGCCTTAGTAGAAGGAGTTCCAACACCCAGAACTCCCAAACTTAGAGCATCTTTGATCCTTGATGTGACAGTGACTAACTTGAAATGGAACATAAAATCTTTATGGAGGTACCTAGATAGCATAATGAATAGAAGGTTGGATCTGGAGTCTGAAAGACTTGAGTTCAAGTCTAAAATTAGACCTTTATCAGCTGTATGAATGTGGTTAATTCCTTTAATTGCCATTTTCCTCAATATCCCCATCTATCACATGATGGAATAATAGCACCTATCTCTCATACTTGTTGTGAGAATAAAATGAAATAATGCTTTCAGAACTCTTGGCAAAACTTAAAGCATTTTATAAATGTTAACCATTCTTCTTATTTTTGTGGTTATTAGTATTATCTTGTTTTATTTTTCAATTTTATTTTGTTTTTCAATTAACAGGCATTTATTTTTTCCTCCTCCAACCCTGCCCCTGATTCAAAGGAAAAAAAAAGAAATATAACACTGATAATGTTTATGTATATATTTGTTTTGTTTTACTATATATATGTATATACACATATACGCATAATCAAATAAAACAAATTCCCACATTAATCATGTCCAAAAATGTTTGTATCATTCCATATCTTGAAATCCATCAGTTCTTTATCATTAGGTGAGTAGTATAGTTCACTATCAGTCCTTTGGAATCAGGTTTGGTAAGTTCTTTCAAATGTGTTTGTCTTAACATTGTTGTTAATGTAGAAATTATTTTCTTAGTCTTTATGCTTAACTTGTAAAGTAATCCTCTAAAAGGAAGAGAAGGCACCTTTAAAAGTGAAAATATTATCACCAGATTTGGACAGGTAAAATCTTGAAACTATTGAATGGTAGTATTGTAGGTCAAGTTAAGACACAAAGTTAATCCCCTTTTCCAAAAGGTAGATTTCACCTTAGAAAAATGTTACAAAGACAATAATAAGTGTTTCTTTTAATTCAACAATGGCAGGAAGTCAATTAGGGATGTAGTAGAACCCACTGATAAGCACAATGAAAAGTGTGCACTGAGAGATGAAATGGATTAAATAGTGCCTTGGTATCATTCTCAGTGACAGACTAAGCTGAATGAACCATTAGTTTGACCCAATATGGTATTGCTTATATTCAAAATTAGAAACGTAAATAGAAAAACACATATTTAATAAAAAGTCATTCAGTCCTTCCATCTCAGGGCCTATAATGGGCCTGGGAAGGATATCTTAAGTTTCTTATTAATTTTTGGCTGAATATAGATGCTGTTTTAGGCTTGGTAAAAATTACCGAATATATATGTTTTAAATTTATTTTTCTTCCAACAGAAAAAACAACTCAATCACCACCACTACCACCAAAAAACACCTACTGCCTTTTTCTTTTGGGTGACATTCTTATAGCAAATTAAATATTCTAGAAGCAAATAGTTTTCAGAACTTTCTAGATGAGGTGAGTTAAGATAATGAAGGGTCATTGAATATTTATTATATTTTTCTCTTTTTTATTTTATTTTTAATCTCATACATCAGACATAACCTGGAAGTTCAGTGCCTGACAGGCTGAAAGACTAGGGTCCTTGGATAGTATAACTTTTGCAATTATGTTCCTTCTGTGTAAAGGGCTGAAACTCTTAAAAGGTGTGATTGAATCAGCCAACTGAGCACTTGAGGCTAATTACCTATTAGACAATAACTCTATTAGCATGTTTGGAAAAATGGCCCTTCTCATTATTCTGTGCTGGCTCAATCTAGAGGGTGGAGTGAGACAAGCCATACTCACTTTGCAGGAGGACCAGGAGAAGGGAGGTTAGTGGAGAGTTTGTGGCAGTTTTGTCCACCCCCTTCATTTTTCCCCCTAAAGACCAAGGACTTTTACTTATCCTGACTCTGGCTGATTTTGAAGCATTCAGAGCTAGCCTAGAATTTCCACTTCCACCATGGAATGAGAGGGGGAAAAGGAGAAAAATCCTCTTGTATGTTATTACTGTAAGAAAATTGTCTAGAGCTGAGAATTCAATGAGCTATTTCAGTAATTCTACAGTAGCAGGTAAGCAAAACAAAACACAGTGCAGCTAGCAATTAGAGTATAATGCAAGAAGGCTTTAATTAATACCAGTGGTGAAAGTCAGTTAACTTAACATTTATTAAGTGCTATTATGTCATACGTAACATCGGCTTCAACTACATATTGGAGTTTTAGAAGGTCTCAGATGACATCTAATCCAATATTCCATACAATAAATCTCTATAAGTATCCTTAAAAAGTAGTTATTACACCTGAACTCAAATGTTTTCAGTGATAGACTGATTAACTTCTTTATGAGGCATAATTGGTTCCAATTTCTTTGCAGATTTTTACTTCTGTAATTCTTTTACTCTCTACCCATCTTTTCTTTTCCCGCTATCATCTCCCAACTCTAGACTTTCATTACCACCTTCTCAGACTATTGTAAGAGCCAGGTAAGAGCTAACTAACAAAGATATGATGCTAAAATTTAGAATTCAATGAGATCTTAGGGATTGAGTCCAACCTCAAATCTCTCTCTTCTCCATTCTGTCCTTCACATTGATGCTGTAATAATTTTTCTTATGTACATATTTGGTCATCTTACTGTAGAGGACCAGAACTCTGGAGAAATATACTTGAAACAAGAATACTTACAACAAGGTTTAACTCAGTGGAATTGATGAGATGATGGTTCTCTACATATATTTAGTACTTAGTATGGTGATGTAATGGTTCTCTAGTTCACACATATTCAGTATGCTGTAATGATGTAATTGCAATAGAGTATTTAAGGACTGAGAGGACTGGAAATGAGACATTCCATCTTTGACCATCCTCTTGGTAGTTCTCTTGCCTCCTGCACTCCTCCACTAAGTGCAAGACTGGGCCAGACTGTGACAGACACAGACTGTGAAGGAGACAATAAAGACTTTTGACTCTATTCCTGTCCATCCTCATGGTAACTATCCTGCTGAGACTAAGGCCCATCTGGAGGGCCTCCAGAAAGCTAGCCTGAAGATTACATCTTACTTTCTGCCCCCCAAAACTTAAACACATTCTGATTGTCTCTTGCAGTATTATTGTTGAGTCTTTTTAATTGTATTCAAATATTCATGGGGTTTTCTTGGCCCCAGTACTGGAATGATTTGCTACTTTTTCATCCAGCTCATTTTACAGATGAGGAAACTGAGGCAATCAGGGTTAAGTGACTTGCCCCAGGTTCATGAAGATAGTAAATGTCTGAGGCCACATTTGAACTCAGGAAGATGAATCTTCCTGCCTCTAGGCCCAGTAACTATGCAACCTTGATGCCTTACTATTGTGTTCTAAATGAGATTTAAACTTCTTTGATTGATATTCAGTGCTTTTCCAATCACAATCTGTTAAGTACACTACTTTTCTAGACATATTTCATACTACTCCCTTCATGTGGACTGATGTATGGCTCATACATTAACTTAATATATGCAGTGCTGTCTCACTTCCCATGTTTTTGCTTATCATAAGACATTCCCTCATGACTCTTACCCATTTGACAATCTCTATGTGTTGCAATTCTACATATTCTTTAAAGTGCAATTGAAAAACTGTTTCTGGTGAAGTTTTCTCAGAACTGCTCCTCTCAATGTACCTCTTACATCTTCACCAATCTAAGGAATCAACAATTGCATTTAAAAAAAGACCATAAACATCTCACTTTAGTATTTATCAAGTGTCATTGAAGCAACAGTGAATATAAGAAATAGGAATTATTCTATAATCTGATAATGTGGGTTTGATTCTCAACTCCTCTACTTACTGGCAACTTTTTTTTTTTTCTGGGGCAGTAGAATGAATATTATATATAAAATGAGGAATGTTTGGTTCATATTCTGGCTCTGTCACCCATTGTCTGTGTGATTTTAGGCAAGTCCCTTACTCTATGTGGACTTCTGTTTTCTCATCTGAAAAATGAGGGATCATAGTGGATGGACTTCAAAGGTCTTTTTCAATTCTAAATCTATTATCTAATAATCTTCAGGTAAAGTCATGCCTTAATTTCCTCACTTATAAAATAAGGAGCATGGATCACATAATTTGTAAGACTTCTTTCACTTCTGAATTCTTTGGTTTTTGTATTATAATTATCTATGAATGTGTTTTAGCCCCTGCTAGATTGAACTCCATGTGATCAGAGAGCATGTCTATTTAATCTCACTATCTCTTTTTTTAAAATTTTATTTATAGGGTTTTTTTTGACAGTATATATGCATGCATAATTTTTTAATAACATTATCCCTTGTATTCATTTTTCCAAATTATCCCCTCCCTCCCTTTACTCCCTGCCCTAGGCAGGCAATCACATACATTTTACATGTGTTACAATATAACCTAGATAAAATATATGTGTCTTACTATCTCTTTCAATACTAGTACCCTCTGTATATTGTGGGTATTTAATAAGTGTTGGCTAAATTCAAAGTTTCTAGGTAAGATATTTTCAGATATTTATTAGAAAAACTTAATTGCTATTAAGATTATTTAATGACATACAACAAAATAAAAGTAGCAGAATGATTTTTCAAATTTTCTCCATTTCTCTATTTTGAAGCAGTAGGATTAAATGGATGAAAAATTGGCCTTCAAGTTAGAAAGCTTCCTTTTATGTTTTACTTTTGATTCACATTAGCTACACGATCTTGTATAAGTCACTTTATTTCTAGACTGTTTAGGCAACTCTAAATCTGTAATTTGCAAAGAAGTTGCTAACCTAGATTTCAAGAAAAAAGATTCCTCTCTTTGGAGTTTTTACATATACATACAAAATTACAGATCCTTTATTCTTATTTATGTCTGGAATCTAGCATAATACCTTGTACATGATAGATCCTCAGTAAATAATTTTTGAATTGTGTAATTTTTTTTCAGAGATTGTATAAAATAGCATTAAAATGACATCAAATAGTATCATTAGAATAGAACTTCATAGATGTTAACTTCTGTAATAGTTAACTAGCAGATAATGATTTGGATAATAAAACTTTAATAGAGAGATTTTTAAAATGACAGTAAAGCATTCATAACAATTCAGGTTTACCTTCACTTTGATATTTTTTCCTGGTAATAATGAATTCTAGAAGATATGCTTCTGGGAAAGATAAAAAATGGCTAAAGTCACTTTGTGTCATTGGCATCAAATGGTATTCGTTTAGGGTCTTGTAGAGTGATTCTGTGTATTGAAACAACTAGTATGTAGTTTTTGCCCTACAGAGCAAACAGTATCAAAAGCAATGACAGTAATATAAATATGCATATGATTTGATAAATGTAATCATGTTAAGTTGGAAAAGGAATTCTGTTATTCCTAGGGCTTACACAAATTAGAATAGAGAGCAGGACATTGAGGGTTTTTAATGCCTAGGAATATGTTTTGGGTACAATTTCGTCTAGGGAGTATAGTGATGCCCTTTTCTGTAATTTTTCCAGGACCACAATTATTGAATCACAGGTTACTTTAATATGCCCTCCCAGTACCTAATGTGGGTCTCCAAAACACAGATAGGGTAGGCATAATCATTATGGAAATTTTCTGAGCCTCATTTTTAGAGTGATCTGAAAGAATATTCAATTGAAACTGATAGTTTAGTATCTTTGACTGGCTAAAGATGGAGTCATTAAAATGAGTCTTTCTTGAAGCCCTATCCATCAATCAACAAACATGTATTAATGGCTGCTATATGCCAAGTACTGTGATAACTTCTGAAGATTTGAAAATATGCAAAATATGATTTGAAAATATGCAAAATATAATTACTGCCCTCAAGGAACTCATAATCTAATGGGAAAGACAAAAATACACACATATAGACATACATACATACATATAAACAGCTATATATAAGATAAATAAATATTTTTTTAAAAGAGAAGGAAAGCACTAAAATTAAGTAAAATTGGGAGTTTCCTGTAGAAGATTGGACTTTTTTATTGGAACTTAAAGGAATCTAGGGAAGTCAATAGAGAGAAATAAGGAAGAAGTGCATCACAGATATTGAATGCAGCAGAGAAAAGACTAGGAGCTGATAAAAGAGTGGATGGCAGATGGGAAAAGATTGAAAAGGGAAGAGATACCTAATTTATGAAGTACTTTGAATTATTAATCAAGTAACATTCATTTATTAAGCATCTAGTACATGTCAAACACCATGCTAAGTGATGGGGAAACTATGAGGAAATGATCCTTGAATTCAAGGAATTTATGTTCTAATGGGGAGAAATGACCCAAACATCTATCTATTTATAAATAAATATATCTATCTATATATTATAGATATATAGATATATAGATATATAAATAGATATATATCTATAAATAGATATAAATAAATACAAAATATATACAAGATGAGTGGGAGGTGGCCTGGGGATAAAGTACATCAGCAGCTGGAGTGGAGATCAAGAATGGATAAAAGGTGGTACTTGAGTTGAGGAACAATTTTGAGAGGCAGAGGTGAAGAAGGAAGAACTTTGAAGGGATAAGAGCTAGGTATGGTAAAGACAAGAAGGCAGGATATTGATCGTAGTGTGTGTTGAATGGCAATTAAGTCAGTTTTGCTAGTAAAAATGAATACACTGTGTTGTGAAAAACTTTAAATGGCATGAGAAGAATCTACTTTTTACCTAGAATCAGTAGGGTAGCACAAGAATTGATTGAGTGTGGGATTGGGTTTATGGGATCAGATATGCTTTAGGAAAACTATTTTGGTGGCTGAGGAGAAAATGGATTAGAGTAAGAAGAAGTGGGTATTTCCTCAATAAAGGCTATTGCAGATAAAAGGCTATTGCAATAGTTCAGGAAAGAGCTGATCAGGGAGTGAAGAGAGGACGTATGCAAGTGATGCAAAGATAGAAATAAAAGTTTGGCTGCTTAGTATATATATGGGATGAGTGAGAATAAGAAAATAAGAATGACACAAAGGTAGAGAGATTGGGTAACTAGAAGTATAAAGGTTTCCTAAAATTCCCAATAGTAATATGGGAATTCTGAAGTGGTGGGTTTGAGCTTCTATATAAAACAGGCTAGCTTTGAGATGTCTGGGTCATATTGGATCCAAGAGAATAGCAAGTATCAGAAGGGCAGAACTCATAAAAGTCAATTCAATTCAATCCAATGAGCACTTATGGACTTCCCTCTGTTTGCAATGCTCATGAATCCCAATTCTTATTTTCTGATCCTAATTAGGCAACTTAGAGAAAAAAGAACTTGGCAGAAACAGTTAATGCTTGACTGACTTCCAAGTCCATTTATAAAAATTACTAAATAGTGATGAACATGGTAGAAAACATGGAGATATATCAAACTTGGAAATGAACCTCAAAGTCCCTGAAGTAAACCAAACAGTGATGTGTATTACAAACCTCTCCAGATGTAGTATCCATGCTCAGAACTTCAGTCAGCTGAAGCTCATGCTGCATAATTACTTGAAGTAGTTTGATCAAAGCCAGTAAGAGCTGACACAGCAGACTTCATTGAATCAAGGTAACATGATATAGCAGCTAATTGGACTTGGAGTTAGAAGACCTGGGTTTGTGAAGTAGTTAAAGACAATTACTAAATATGTAATTGTGGTCAAATCCTTAAAATTTTTCATCTTCAATTTCCTCACCTGTATAACAGGAATAACCATATATATATAATTAGAATAATAATACCTCCCAGGGTATTTTTGTTTTAAATGAAGGATTTTTTAAAACCAGAAAGTACTATATAATATGAGGTGTTTATGTGATTATTAGTGGTTAAAACATCTCAAGGTGAAGGAATGTATAGTAGGCAGCATGATTTATTTTATTAAGTGCTAGTTTTGGAATAAGTGAGAACTGTTATTGAATCCCCTTCTGACACCATCCACATTTGTAGCTCTGCTTAAGCTACTCCATGAATTTCAAGTCTCTGATATCACATCACTGTTGGTTTACTTCAAAGATCTCGAGGTTCAGTTTTTAGTCTGATGAGTCTCCATGCTTTCTATTCTGTTCATCATTATTGAATAATTTTTATAGATGGACTTGGAAGTCAGCCAAACATTAACTCTTTATTCCAAGCTCTTTTTCTCCTACTATGATGCCTAAATGGGATTTTTTATGTCATATAAACAGAGGGCATTCAATAAATGCTTACTGGAATGAATTAGAAGTTACTTTTGTGAGCTCTATCCCTTAGAAGATTACTGAATTTTAGTTTCTTCAACTGTAAAAGAAATGATAATAATAAAATATTATTTTCCTTACAGAGTTATTGGGATTATCAAATATGTAGAAAACATACATGAATATAAAGATATATATGTATATTACATCTTTATATGTTCTATATATTAGCATATTTTATATGTTGAGATATGTATCTATAATCCACTTATTTATCTACCTAACCATATATTTATCTACCTACATGCATCCACACATATATATATCTAAGATCTGCCTCAGAAATATACATAATTTAACCTCTCAGCTATCTGGACAACTCTTTAAGATTGTAAATTACAGACAAGATGATCTGCCTTGGTAATGGGAGATTTTTCAATTACAAATTTCTTTAAAATAATGTTACCATAGATCCAGCCACTATCTCTCTATGTATCTATCTATCTATCTATTGATCTATTCATGTATATAAATATACATATACACTCACATATATACTTATACATATTCATATATACATATTTCCTCCAAATACTGTTCAACTTGGAAGTAACTTTGTTGTTCACTGTCTGATCGTGTCTGGATGGTATGTTGTCTATTGGATATTGTTAAATAACTTTTACCTTTCTATTTTTTTAAATAAAACTTCTTTAAGGGACATTTTGGTTGGAGTATTTTCAAGTAAAAAAAGTGGCATCTATTTCTTATATGTTCAGTGGAGAGATTTTTCCTAATTCTTACTTAGTGACTCAAGCCAATAGAAGTTCCATGGTATAGGAAGTTGAAAGGGACCTTTATTTGAAATCATATTTGGCTTTAAAACTTGATTTGACTATTTAAAATATTAATGTAATAAACTTGGAAAAGTCTCTGGACTAAGGGTGTTAGACTTGATTATTTGTAAAACTCTATCCAAGTTCTATGATCCTAGATAGGTTCCAAGATAGAACAAAAAAGAAGATAAAGTGACATTGTATGCCTTACTTATGCTCAATGGCATAACTTGATGAAGAACCTTTGATTTCTACTCTTATTTGATTGAAAGTAAGTTCCTGGTACTAAAGAATCCTTTCTGTGTCCAGGCTGGGTGAAATTTCCCATGCTGGGCTTCTAGTTAGGTTTCTCTCTCTTGGAAAGTACCTAAGATTGACCTGGGTTCTTGTGCCATGTCATATTCTACATAATATGCACCATTTGAAGGAAACGCTCTAGCTTTAGGCAATTCTAGTTCTCTTGTTTAAAACAACAATGAAGACAACAAAACCCACCATGCTAGATTTATCCACATATCCATAAAAACCTAGCAATCAAAGGTATTATCTTTATTCAGAAGAAATATAGCACTTTTAAGGTTCAGAAACATATATAAAAATTGGGTTCTGAAATGGTCATTTTCCCCCTCAGCTATGCCATTATAGTGATCAGCCAAGCTTCTGCAAGGTAAATACTTTTGGAAAATAAGTGGAAATTTGCTGCAAATCAGTCCCTTTTGTGCATGGCCGCGGGAGCATGTTGAAATGTTTGGACACTAATACCCATTCATTTTCTTGGCTCTATAAATAAAAGCCGCCAGCTATGTGGCGGCCGTGAAATGGTATTCTTTGGGGCCCAGCAGGAAACCCCATCCTTATTACCACTGCAGGGGGCAGGACAGGCCCAAAATAGCAAGACAACTAAATCAAGACATTTTCAATGTCTAACAAAATGACTGTGTTTTAGAAAGAACCAAAAGGTTGGAAAAAATTGGACAGCTTTTATACTTGGTGTAATACCTTTGTTAAAAGAGTTCAGATGGGAAAGGGAATCTTTTAAAAATGCATAAGCATATTTCTGAATATCATTTAAAATTTTCAAAGATCTTATGAAACTGCAAATCGAATGCACTAAGAAGTAGTCATCAGAAGACTTCAAGCTGAAGACATCACATTTGAGGACCTTGGACCATGGATTATAATGCAGTTCTTCAAGAAGAAGTGTGTGTATTTTATTATTTTTGTAGATTTGAGGGGATAGTGGCAATAAAGGAGGGCAAAGAAGCTTTTCAAAGAAATTAGGCAGTCATTTTGGCCTACAAGTCATTTATAAATTAAGATTTATTTTTATAGGGGAGTAGATTTGGACAAATCTCAGGTATGTATTATATTATTTCTTTCATTCAAGGCAAAAATTATCCCAAACTTTTCCTGAAAAGTATAAAGGCTCAATATTGATCTTGAAAAACAGGAAGAATGAAATATTTGGAAGTCATTCTCTTTCTCTCCTCTCTTTCTCTCTCTCTCTTTCTTCTTCTTCTTCTTCTTCTTCTTCTTCTTCTTCTTCTTCTTCTTCTTCTTCTTCTTCTTCTTCTTCTTCTTCTTCTTCTTCTTCTTCTTCTTCTTCTTCTTCTTCTTCTTCTTCTTCTTCTTCTTTCTTCTTCTTCTTACTTCTTTTCTCTCTATCTCTCTGTCTCTCTGTCTCTGTCTCTATCTCTCTGTCTCTGTCTCTCTCTCTCTCTCTCTCTCTCTCTCTCTCTCTCTCTCTCTCTGTCTCTCTCTCTCTCTCTCTTTCTCTCTCTCTCTCTCCCTCTCTCTCTCTCAAATGGACAACATACTACAGCTTTAGAACTAGTAGTGATCTTAACTCATGTAGTCCCACATACTCATTGTGCAGATGAGGGGAAAATAACAACAACAACAATAACAACAACAACAAAACCTTAGAGCCAGGTAGGTTAGATTAAGGCTTTTGATTACAGAGGTAGAAAACATCAGAGGAAGAATTTGAATCCAGCTCCTCTGATTCTTAATTTTGACACTTTCGATTATACTGAATTGGAAACATCTAAATTGGATTAAAAATAAATGCTACCTGTTATAATTGTATATGATAGTTAAATATGGAACCTATTGGCAAAAACATGTGACCTTTTACTTTTTGTTGGAGAACCTTCCTTGGAACAAACCATCAGTACCATGCTAACTATAAACATGGCTAAGTATATAATATACAGATGAGACTAAACAGACTCCTACCAGTTGTGATACCTAACTGTTTTGCATGATATAACGCTACAGGGCTGACATTATTGTAATTAAACATGCAAATGCTACTCATAATTCTGACACAAAGCAGTCATTTTGTGCTGTTGAAATTCACAAAATTTAAATGGTACAAGGATCTCACCAAATCCTTCCAAGTCTGACATTCACATCAAAAATTTTAAAGTCTTCAAAGTTGATAAACAAAGAGAAAAAAAAAACAAACAAGTTTCCCCCCCCTTATCTTCAGGCTTTTATGACTCAGACTTTAATGATAGCAATAAACATTACCTTACCCAATAAAAATTCCAGTCTTTCAGAGCTGGCACATAGTATGTTAACCACATCTGGTGACAACTGGAGCTAATTAATATCTTTATAGGTGTCTTCTACCCACTACAGTTTAAACAGAAATATTCAGGGGTGCTTACATCAAAGCCTGAGGCAATGCAGGGCTGTTGCTTGCTTTCTAGTTGGAACTGATAACAAGTAGATCCATTTTTATAGGATTGTAAAAGCTAAGTGTGGATATGGTTCATGTGGAGAAGCATTTTTCCCTATAGCTCTCCCAATTTAGGACTAATGTTCATGGCTTGTCTGCTACAGGCTAGCTAGCTAGTTAGTTAGACACACGGACAGGCAGACAGATCAACCAGCACATAGCTATGGTTAGACTCAGACAAAGCACACAGTGACCCAGACATACCAAATCATGCTTCTTTCAAAGATCTTCAAAATATGTTCTATCAAGCATTTGCTTGTGGCACAGATAAGGTTTATCTAACAAGACTGAGTGAAAATTAAAAAGAAAGATGAAATAACACAAGTGCTGCTAATATGTGTTTTGAAGCGTACCAATCGGCCTAGTGCAATGTCACAGCCTTGGGCTAAATTTGCAGGTGGTCGAGAGTCTCCTTTTTAAAAAGGTTAACCCACAAAGAGCACACAAGCCCTTATCTGTGAATATGGGCCAGCACCCAGGGAGCTCCCCGACAATAAGAAAATAATGACATCAACCTGACCATGGTTAAGTACATAACATGCTGAAGGTTCACGGATGTGTAGCCTGGAACAATAAAGAAAAAATAAAGAAGCTTGTTTGGCTAGGCCCCAGCTGTTATTAGCCATGCTGTGAGATCAAGGAAAGGTATGATATGGACTGCCATTTCAATTGGGACCAGGTTAATCTCTCAATTTGAGGAAAAGAAAAACAAAACAAAACAAAAAAAGCATACTTCAGAACACAGTACTACATAGGGACCAAATGACAATATATCTATTTGCATAATCTGTTTAACCCTTTCCTAATAGAGTCCATGTTTCCTATGAGGATGCTTAATTTCTTTGGAAAGTGCAGGAGGAGGGCTTGGGGAAACAACCCTAAATCAAATGCCTCATAGTTCAGTAAATGAGATGTGCTGTCTAATATACATTTAATATGTATAGCAGAAAGTTAGGGCTTAGAGTAGGAAAACTCTAACCCTGTAGATCAAAGGTGATAGGCATTTTTAGCAGGAAGTATATCATAAATGTGAATAAGAGTCAGTACAAGTTTTGATTATTTGAGAATTACTCTGTAAACTTTGGTAAAGCTTTTCTTTATTGTATTAACATGGAATATGAGGAAAACTTAAAGTTAAATCAATAGCATTTCCGAAAAAATTTATGTGCTTTATCTTCCCCTTCCCTCACAAATTCAGGTTAAGGACTTTAGATGTAAAATTTATATTGCCTAGTACACATGTAAATATATAAGCAGACATATTTCTGTGTGTGTATATAAAAAAGAAGGAAAAAAAGCTTTTATAAGAAAGAACCAAAATTCAGGTATGAATCTGAACTAAAACCTCATAAAACAATTATATAATAAAAAAAAAAAAAAGTAGAAGGAAGGTATGCTGAGTTTTCTCAACTTCTTCACTCTCAAAATGATATGTTGCCTCCTCTAAATCGTTGGATTTTTAAAAATGCCAGCACCATACTATGGAAAGAATTTCAAAAGATAGGCATTAAATTTATTCCTATTCTGGCTCAGGAATTAATTTGTTTGCATCTATTTCCCTAGCACTAACTTGAAATTTTACATGGAAATTATAATACAAGTTAAAAACTAAATAATGAGCACATGGTGAAGAAAGCTAAGAAATAAGGAAGAATGAAGAAAATGGTTGTAACTTTGCATTATTTCAAGCAACATATTAAATTTGAACTATAATTGTGCCCAAATATACAGAATGTTTTCACCTATTATTTTGATTAATAAACTGTTTCAAGCAAAAATAAAAAACTTTTTCATAATTTACTTTAACTTTTGCACAAATCTCTAAAAAATTTCACTTAAATATCATTTTAGTGAAAATTGTTTGGGTATAGACATAGCAAGAATGAAAATTAAATCATTATTTCCTTGGGGGGAAAATCTCATATTATATTATTTTAAAAAGCTTTGAAAGTTATATTTGGTAGCTTAAAAAGGTAACAGAACATATTCCATGAGAATATCAGATCTGAAAGTGAAAGTAAAACTTGAAGGCCTGAGTCTGTGTGCTCATGCTGGCTAAAGCACTTGTTTGGGAATACTGATGATCAAGGTTCTAGTCCCAGGCCTGGCTGTGGAAATTAATTTATTAATTGGCACAATTGCTTGAATAGTTAATGAATTATGTGATCTGATAGTCTCCTCTATTGCATATATACACAGGAATTGTCACAGAAACCTACTAAGATTGTTTATAACTGGTACCAAAATGTTTACCTATTGAGAGTACATTTTATTTTTAATCAGTTGATTATACTTTCTTGTGATGATCTTGGAATGTAATAGACACACTTTACACTTAAAATAAAGTATTTATTTTTTGGTCTTTGGGCAGAAATTATATTTACAATGTTGGTAATGCTTTAAGTCAGCCATGTTTTCTAAATCATTTGAAAGCTGGCCTTTTAATCTACAGTGTGTCTAGGATGTGATCAACAATCAATTGGTCAACTAATATATATTTATTAAATATCTATTATGTGTCATGTAGGAACACATATATAAAGAATGAAACCAGTCCTACTCTCAAGAAGTTTATATTCTAAATAAGAAAATTAATTGGCTATTATTGCCCTATATTAAACTATGCCTGGAAAACTGATCACAGAGAAAATGGATTGTTTGGGGAACAATGGAAAAGTGGAAAGCATTTACATTTTTCATTAAAATTAAATCTTGTTATCAATAATGGTTAAGATTTTTATTGACCTTTTAAACTAAACAAAGTAGGGTGGCAACTTTGGAGTCAGAGAAACTGAATTTGAATCCAGCTACCTATGAGATTTTGGACTAGACATTTAACTTCTCAAGGACTCAGTTTCATTATTTTTACAATGATGAAGATAGAAAAGATTATCTTAAAGTTCCTCTGTACTGTTAAATTTTATAATATCACATCAAAATACTTGTTTACATTTGTTTGATAAACTCCAAATTATTTGAAACTTTTAGAAATTCTATAAAAATTATAAGGGGATTTTATAAATATTTCCTGAGGTAAGGAAACATATATGATTCATTTCTATATCTCAGTATGAAGCATGGTATCTTGCAATAATAGGTACTTAATAGATGTTTATAAACTTGAACTGAATAATATTAACAAGAAATATAAAATTATTTTGCAACCTTAACTGCTTTTTTAAATGTTTGATGAGGCTTGCAGTTGCAAAATAAGGGTGATACCATTTTTAATAGAGCTAAAACAAAAAAGATTCAAAGAACAGTAATTATTATTAAAAAATTTAATGGGCAAGACAGTAAACAGAAACCTTTAAAAGAAAGACTGAATGGATTCAGCTATCTTCCACCTGGGATAGTTATTGTTGCATTTTGCAGTTAAACAAGTATTTGTTCAGATCTTTAAATTATCACATTTAAGATCCAAAAGGAAAAACAAAATAAAATGAAGGACATTGGATTTAGAACAAGAAGACACCTTCAAAATAATTGAGCCCATTTTATAGAGGAGAAAACTGAGGTACAGAGAAATGCATTTAGAGTCTGGGAAAAGATTCAAAGATAGGATTCTCTCATTCCAAATTCAGTGTTTGATCCACTACTACAAGCTGTCTTATCATAAGCAAACATAGCCAAGTAGAGTAGAAGAAACAATTTTGGAAACTAAAATAAAAATATGTTTAAGAATTTTTTGAGGCAGAAACTGTGTCCAAGATGGAAAAGATCATTTACATTTCAAACTTTCCCCTTTCTTTAGCATACAAAAAAAACAAAAAAAAAACTAGTTCATAACTGAAAGCCTGAAGCATTACTTGGTATCAAAATTATTATAAATCACACTATTTCTAATACAAATAAAGCTGATTTCCACCATTAAATTGCTACTTGCCTGTTCTTATCTTTGACTATATAGAAATTTAAATTAAATCAAAGGGATCCATTTTTTAAATCTTCAGTCCAATTCCAAATAGTATAAATATATTCATTGTACAAGTACTATGGCATCTATTTCTTGGAGAGTTCAATGATCTGCTGACAATAATTTGGCTCAACACAGAGAATGGTCAATGGCTCCATTTCCACCTACTTGAAAAAAGCTACTTTATTTAATTTCTGAAAATTGTCTCTATTCCAAGTTTCTCTCTCTCTCTCTCTCTCTCTCTCTCTCTCTCTCTCTCTCTCTCTCTTTATAAAGATGTTATTCATCCAACATTGGAAAATTATGACATTGTGCATTTGTGTATGATTACTATATTAAAAATAAAAGATGATTAAAATACTTATATGAAATAAAAATAGCTCCTTGTTATTATCTGATCTTATTTCTTTCTTTTCTCCTTTTCTCATTTCTCCTCTCCTTCATTTTCTATATTTTCTACTTTAATGGAAAATAAGATAAAAATTTTATAGCTGAATTTTTAATGTTGTTTCCCTAAAAAAAAATTAGCTTCTATAATGTAATAAATCATATTTTATTCCATTTAAAAATGATACTCCACCACAACCTACTATTGAGAGTTAGGTAAAACCACACAACATTCATTCAAAGGCCTAAATAGGATCCCAGTTATGAATCTGAAACTTATCCAAACCCTTCTGGTCTGGAAACTTCACAAATAGATGCTTCCTTACAAAACTTCCAGCACAATATATAATTTTGTTAAAAGCTCTGGGGCCTTTAGACATAGAACCTATTAATCAATCTAGCAACTCTCCTTTGCTATGGATAGCATCTCAAGCACCAAGGACAAGTGTACTTCGGACAGCTCAGGTGAAACCTTAAAACATGGGTTGATGCTTTTCTTTGAATCTTTTCAGCAAGCATTTACTTTAGTAGATAAATCTATGGCTAACACTGCAATAAACTCTGTTGTAGTATATTGAAGTGGTGACAAACATAATCCTTACCCTTTGGGAATTTGCAATCTAGTTAAAGACAAAGATTGTAGATACAATTCATTCATGAAATAACTAGAAAGTCAAAACATGCATACTAAAACCAAATGCATTGAAAACAAATAATAATTTTTAACAATATTTAATAAATGGTCAACTTGAACTGGTAGAGAGAATTTCCTCCTCTGGAACTTGCTGTTTCAATGAAATAAATGAGCTATTTCTTGTTCTTAATAACTGACACAGGGTTGGGATGATCACTGTTTAACTAATCTGCAAGTGAGTATTATGGAAATTTAGGTTTTCTTCAGCAATGTTGAGAAACCAAAGTCCTTTCTTTTATAAATATGTTTGCTTTTATTTTTGAAAAAGGTTTGAGTTTGTAGATGAAATTGATTGAGTCTATAATTGCTTTATTCGAAAGAAATTCTACCTGCAATCTGAATTGTGAATACCATCTCATAATACAGATCTCCACAGACAACAATGTTATCTAGACAATTCAAATGAAAACCAAAATCCTATTCCCTTGAATTATCTGAGACAAGTCTCAATGGGTCACAGCGTAATAGGACTGATCACATTCAATATAGATGTCTTTCAAAGTTTTGAGTGTATCAATATGGAGGACTAGCATAGATTTTTTAAAAATCCAATTGTTAAGAATTTAGGGACAATGTCTTTTATAGAGCATCTCTCTCTACAACAAACCAAGATTCTAAGATAAGCTTATGTGTAAAAAAAAAAAAAGTTTATGGGGGGAGAGTGCTCAGTAGATGATCATACTAAGATTAGAAGAGGGAAAAAAAGAAGAGGAGAAAGGGAACACTTAAATACTAGTGGTAGTTATCCCAATTTTCTTTATCATCAGATTTATTTACCTATTTTTCTTTTTTTAGGAGTCTCAAAATCAGATAAGGGGTAAAATGGGCAAACTTGTTTATTTCCATATTGGTATATGATGATTGTATTATATTTTCTTCAGTAATAGTTATTGCCTATTTTCTTTTTTGAAGTGAAAAACTTAAATCTCTTTCCATTTTTAATGTGTCTGATAAATTCAGAGGAAAAAAACAACCAAACAAATATACAACTTGGATCAAGAAAAGCACTAGAAATAGAAAACCTTGTTGTATCCATAAAGTTCGATGTTAATGGATGATTAACCATGTTACCAAGCCTGGATAGTATCTTCTCTGCTCTGAAGATAAAGATAACTTCTGCTATATTTAGGTGCCTTCAGCCTTTATCTATTATCTTCATGTAACTAGTGAGAATTCCAATTGGTGCTACATTTGATGATGGCATTTCTGAAGTGCACACCTGTCCATTAGGAGCTGTAATGAGACTCCCAACTCATTTTATGTAGGCTACTGTACAGCAGTTGATGTTAATGACTTTGAAGTGTTTTTTCTTTGACAATAAGCTGGAATCTTGACTATGCAATTGACTGCAACTACATAAATTGCTATTTGGAATCAATCTTAATATATACACTTGTGTATATGAATACAGCTCACTGCACTTTCCCCATATGATCACAGTTGTTAACATTGTACCAATTTTTAAGTGAGTAAATTTGAATAAAATGACAGAGTAATACATTTTATCTTAAGATCAGCTATTTGAAAAGCACAAGGATTAAAAGTTAATTCCATCCTTTTAATTCAAGGGACATATAAATGGCATTCTGGGTAGAGCCAACTCCTCTTTTATCAGTCCTTTCATGCTGCCTCCTCACTAATTCTTAGTTGTTCAAATGCTACCTACATAATAAAAGCCTGCGTTAATTTACTAAGATTTTACACCAGTACAAATGAAAGAAAGGAAAGTGCTAAACAAGGCAATTAGCACTCTGTTTAGTGCACTCCCAAAATAAATGTAGGCAATTTACAATTTGGCAAATGGCACTCTATCCGGATCCAACTCATTTGTGCCTAAGGGGGTGGTACAGTTCATTAGGGGAAAAAAGTGTTTATATATATTATGCTATTGAGACCCAACCCATTTTGTACTACAGCAACAGATGTGACTCCTCCTGAGGTTATTAGTGTTTCTTGCAGAAAAATGCCAAACTATTATGCTTTCAAATAAATGGTCCAAATATAATGCCTTTTACTATTGAGTAGAAGTAGCTAGCTTTTCAAGGTGGGGGAGTGACAGCTCTTGTAATCACCGGAAGCCTCCTCTGAGGCTCTCTAGGTATATATTTCTACTAGTTGGCTCTTATGCCAGTTGTTGAGATCAGATGGGAAAACTCTGTGGAAGTGTTGCTGACTTTTTTTTAGTTGACAGAAATGCTGAACTATGACTTTCCTTTTTATTCTTGTATGTTTCTGATTAATGCAAAAATAATAGGTGTTAATACAGAATCACAGTCAACATTAATATTTAAGATGCTAGAAGGAAGAAGGCTAAACATATGTTTATATTGCTTTTGAACAAGAGTTTTATAAAAGAATGCAGAAATATTACAATGGATAAAACTTGAAATAATTGTGCCCCAATCTTAGCAGCATTTTTAGGATTTACTTCTTATTTTAGGAGGATGACATTCTCATATTTAACTTTCACATATTGTGAACTTGAGACAGTATTTCCTTGTGGACAGAACCCTCTCCCTTCCCCCACCAAAAAATATGACCTCTTTGAAATTTGCGCTTCAAATCTGCTAGCTTTCATTTGTATTTTTGTTTGTTGCAGTCAGTATAGCTCCCTTCTGTGACAAAAAGAAAGGTAAAAGCATTCTTTTGTGCCCTCTAGCTGTTGGTTGTACAAATGGAAACGAAAACCTGATTAAGTTCTCCCAAGCCTGCTTGATAAAGATCTCTTGTGTATTAAAGTTTCATTCATTACAAGATGATCCTCAAATAAACAAAAGTTTACCTGCTTAAAGAAATAACATGCTAGTACTTATAGGAAAAACAGAAAAAAAATGGCAAATAAAAAATGGAAGCCTTCTAATTTAGTTGTTACTGAATGCTACACAAGTGTGTTTATTTGAATTTTTATTGATTATTTATAATAATTTTTTTAGAAAGAGAAGTAATTTTAGTGTGTGTGGGACTTCTACTAAAGGAAGAGTTAACATATTTCTCAAAATTTTCCTTAATTGCTTGTACTGTTTCTGACTTCTCTAAGCAACTTAGGGCATATATAATAAATAGGCTACTCTGAGTATATAAGCAACTTTTGCTTTATGTTACTATTTTCCAAGAATAGCACACAAATATGCAGTTTGTCTCATGCTTAGTAATGTATTTAGTTAATAGTTAAATACCTACATAAAATGAATAAGCTTGAGAAGTTGCATAAAAATAACTCACTTATAAAAAAAGCATAGAGGACTGGAAGAGGCAGGGATGGGAAGAGTTACATGACATCCTCAAGATACTAAATCATTTACTGAGAAGGGAAAAAAGTTACCATTTCTTATAATTCATGCCATCCATTATGCTGAAAACTAAAACAAGGTATACAATTTTCAAAATTTTCACTAATTAGATAAAATCTTATAACAATTATATTTCAAAGTTATCTTTTGTTTCTAATGTGCCTTGAGGTAGTGGGGATAGTTTTGTGATTTCAGTTTTTTAAGTGATATACACATATGTAACATGCATATATACATATGATTTTTTAAAATCTAGAATTAACATACAACTTGTAAGACTTGGCTGAAGAGTCTTACAGATATTTCCAATAATTCCTGCTACAGTGCAGAGTTTGCCATAAAAGGGTCAGAATCACCAGATGTTCTGAATGAGGCCTCCCTGAACTGTTGCAGAATGGAGAGAAAGAAATAAAACTAAATCAAATTAGCCATCATAGTAAGAAAATAAAGGTCATATCCACCAGCATCTGAGTAAACAGCCTCTGCCAACATGGCTATCTTCACTTAGGAACTAATTAAGAACTGATTGTCCTTCTAGGTGAAACCTTAAAAATGCCTGGTGGTGAGCTATTTAAAATCCACTATGGAGTATGTGAGATGAAAAGATAGAGAACCATAATATCCAGAGGAATTGTATCTCTTGGATAGGGATATTCTCTCCCCCTCCCCAAATCCCCAGCTCTTTGTTTTGATTACAATTTTTCTCCCTTTAAGGGAAGAGAAAGTATGCTCTAAGACGTTCTTGTGTTACAGCTTTTTTACCTTTGTCTGCCTAGCTCAGCTGGTATTTAATTGGTCAGCAATAGGAGGGAAGTCTCCTTTGAGGTAATGAATATTGACTGTTTATGTTGAAATGTCACTGTGAAAAGAAAGCCCAGCACCAAAGAGGCAGAACCCAGTGTGAGCGTTTCAGACACAAAGAGGACACCAGCAAAGGACAGGCATTGAAAAGCAAAGCAGCTGAAATTCAAAGAGTGGATGAAACAGAATTGGCCTACATGTGTGGGAATTTAAGCTGGCAGTTGACAGGTGAAAAAGTCATTATTCTACCTGTTATATCCAAATGTAATTGCTTGTTTTCCTGAAAATGACATAAAGGCCATGACTCACATAAATGTTTTAATTGAGAAATCCTTCTCACCTTTTAACAAATAATTTTCTTTTTCTAGAATGTAATAGGCTAAACTTAAAAATTAATAACAATGCAAATTATAACCAGCAGAGTAAAATATCATAAGAAATATTTTGTCAAGAAATCATTCATTCTAAAGGTCTGTTCCATGTGTACAAATGTACACAACTTTTGTGGAAAGTTTTGTCTGGAGCAATTATATTTGCATTTTTTAAGCAAAAAAAAAAAAAAAAAAAAAAAGAAAGATAAATGTTATCACGGACCAAGCATAGCCACTTAGTTATTGACTCAGAAAATTTTCATTTAAAAATTTAATAATTTTAGTTTTAATTTTTAGGGCAGATTAAAATAAATTGAGTTTGGTTTTAGGCTGGTTCATAAAAGTTTTCTTTCTTCACTTTCATTGTTTTTGCCAAATAGGCATTTGAGTCTCATTTTGTTGAGTATGCTTTTGTTTTATCCTATGCTATGGATCCTATATTATTAGGTGAACAAGTTTTCCATTCATGCTTTGAACTTATATAAGGAATCCTTAAGTTGTACCTAACAACAAATGACCAGAATACCCATATCAGAAATAAAAAAAAAGACTACAAATATGGTAGTTTTAGAATGATTTAAATATGTGGGAAGTTATTTCAATGAGGTCAAGTTTTGAGATTTGGTAAGGATTTTTTCCCTCATTGGACTTACCAGTGTACTTATTAATATGAAATATAGTGCTTTGATCCTTTTTGGACTTTTTTAAAGGGCAAAAGAAGGAAAAATAGAAAAAGAGAGAAGTATGAGTAACTGAGTAACACTTAAGGATGAAGCAAAATATGATAAATGTGATATAAAGAATTGAGCTCCAATAGAAATTAGAAAATTCATTTTAATGAGAATGAACTCAACTAGGCATTCTGTATTTACAGTGTCTTTATTGTTCTAAATGACATATTTGAACTTTATTATATTCTTGACCCTTATGTTGCAGGTATTTGAAGGAGGGCACTCATTGTATTTCTTCCTGAATTACTCCACAAAACTGAAATTGAGTTTGTTTTACTTTATTTATTTTTTATTATTTTGCAGTAATTCAATAATCTGAGCATCCCCCTCCCTACAAAACACATACAATAAATAAAAAAGATAAAATCTTTAGTCACAATCTTATGTTATGCCTGAACTCTAACCTGTGACATTCACCTAACTCGAACTACCAAGCTTTATGCCCCCATGAAGAGTGATACTTCTTCATTAGCAAGATCAATTTCACCTTTAAAAACCCTTTGCTTCCCTGATTGCATGAAGCCAGATTGAGACGTCTTGGGTCTCCTAATGACATTTAGGCATCCTCAAAGACAAAAAAGGAAGTCATTACATCCACGGTTCACCTGCAAAGAGTATGTCATTAAAAGAGGAAGCAAAATGAACCCCTGTCAACTTGTTAGGGCCCAAAAGGTAATTCTGCCATCAAATATAGAGTGGGCTATGATACAGAATCCTATTATTACTGACACCAAATAACTTGCTGATGTCAAAGGTTCTCCTTCCCAGAAAAGTTCAGGTGTTGCTCAATTCATTAATGTGTCAGGTTGAAGAGATGTGATGTCACTTCTGTTGTCTGCAGGGATGAAAACTGGAGTCTACTTGCTCCTGTCAACACACTATCATCTTAATTTCTTTTGCTCTGAACCTTATTGCCAGCTGTAGGGGGTAAAGTGTCATAGGAAATGCCTCCTCAAAAGGACTACTAATATTTGACATATAAGACTTCAATCCGCCTTTTTCTTTCTTCAAATATTAGTTTTATTGACAACATTAATTGTAATTATTTTCTTTTTTTTCTGAAGAGGGTACAGAAACTTAAAATTTAATGGGTAAATGTTGATGCTGTTAGTTTTTTTTAAATGATTAGAACAAATTAGAACTCAGATCTGTGAATTTTCTTATTTATAAGGTTATGGTCCTCATCACAATAATAGTGCATTCTGAAAGGAATAAACTTTTAAATTTCTATGCATGGCAAACTTGTTTCCTGTCTCATCTTTGGATTTTTACTTTCTCCCATATTTCACCAATTTTTTTAGAAATATGCAAGGGAATACAAGTTGACCATTTTGTTTGGGGTGATTTCAAAAAGAAACATCAAAATTTATGCAAAAATGCAAATGTGACTCTATGTAGAATAATTGAAAATATATGGGAGATACCATGCCACTTTGAATGTCTGTTAGAAAAGACATACCTCCCCCATACTTAATCAATAACATCCAAATATTGCAGTAGCTCTCCTCTCTTTAGTCAAAATTCAAAACAACAAATTTCAAATTTCTGAATCAATTATTTTAGAATGACTAAATTTTATTAGGCAGATTGAGTGAACATAAATTGTTCCATTTTTTTTCCTTTGAAATATACTGGTAGTTTATTTTTTCCAATTTTGTCTATAAACATTTATTAGGAACAGAATGGAAAGGAGGTAATCATAACTTCACTTACCAGTAAAAATGTTTGCAGCAAAATTAAATTGTTAGTAGAATGATTTGTATAATCAATTGCCTTAATTTCTAATATTTACTTATTTAATTCCCTTACAGAGTGCCAGATCTTTATTATCTAATTATAGTAAAGCTTATTATTTAGTTACTCTAGTGTTTTAGTTCAATGCTAGTCAAAGATTTTATCAACATTTTTGGCATTCTCCATTAAATGAGGCTACTTTTGGTCACTTAAAAATAATTTGGTACAAGTCCATAAAACAATGGAATGTTATCACCTTCTTCTAACATGTTATTAGACTATGGTTATGTCTTTCCCAGTGCCCAAATATCCACTGAGTATAATATTATATTCCCCTATAAGAAAATGACATAAAAACACATTTCTTGACATACATATACTTCTGCTCTTCATCAGATGTTTTCCCTAATTACCAGTTAAACACTAAACAAATCTCCAAGGTCATCAAGAATGCAATAATTAGGATGTATATAGCTCTAATTCATGAAAACAAATTAAAATAAAATAAAAATGTATCCCTTTTGTGTGTTAAGTTATCCAAGTTATGAAAATTGACATTTGCAATATTGAGTGAAATTATGAGTATATATATTAATAACTATACAAACTAATAACTGATTTAAAATCCCTTTATCACTACTATAACTCTGGACCAATATGTTATTTAAAGGTGAATTTGAGAGTTCAATAATGAATTTCCATGTATGCAGTTATTTGGTATCTTTCGAATTTCATGTAGGATCCAAGGAATGTTTGGCAATATTCAGCTAAAAACATTGTAAGCATAAAGCTATTAGAAGAACATGGTTATCCAGGCTTTGTATTCATTGGTATAGAGAGCACAAAAACCTGGTCAGAAGTACTACTGTATCAGTGAAATCACTCCCTCTGGGCAACCTAATCAAGCTGATACTTTGGGTTGTACTGTATATTTCAGGGCAATAGGGAGAGGTGCACACACTTTGGACTTTCATATGCTAAGATGAAGAAAATCAATCTTCATGCCCAAAAGATGGAACTATTGATGCAGAAAGTCACTGTGGTCTTGGAGTCTTGTAGGGAGAGTCTGAGAAAACAGATGTGGGCTTAAAGCAAGATCCTGTGCTGCATCAGTGCCCTGCAAAGCTATGAAGGCATGGGGGAGTTCAAATATAAATAGAAAGAGGGATTTTCCTTGCATTGGCCTCAAGTTAGTGTTCTTTTGATCATGGAAAGAAAGGGAAAAAACACAGTTGAAATAAGATGATGTGCCTAGTGTATTAGAAAACAAAAAGGATCTGAAAGCATTTCTCCTTTACTATAGGCTGTTTCTGTACTATTCTCAGAAAAAAATCCATGTGTTGATTACCATCAGTCATTTTCCAGAAGGACTGTGAGAACTGTTTTGATATGTATCAAAGCTTTGCATATATGCTTTTTTGTATTCAGGTAATATTTGATATTAATGATAGCTCACATTGATGTAACACCTTTCAACTTGAAGGATACTGAAGGATTCTGCCAGCTAAAGCAACTTTTATATTACATAGAACTCCAACAGTATAACCAGCTCTGAATTGCAGATTGCTTGGGTAGAATGATAACTTCACTGATTCTTCCATGGATTATGATGGACTGGTTGAAACCCAAGAGCGCCCTGACCATAGAGTGGTTTATATTTGCATATGGCAGGTTCAACCTCCCCTCCCCCCCCCCCCCCCCCCCCCCCGCTCTTTTGGTCAATATGATATATGACTCAGGACTTGGAGTCCAAAATGCTGTTATTTCTTTCTTTGGCTCTTTTACTTACTAAGCCATGTGACCATGGGGGCTGTCACTTAACTTCCCTGATAAGCAGTTTCCACATCTATAAATTATCATGGTTATTTTGAGGAAAATGCTTTTCAAATTGTAAATCACTCTGCAAACACCAGAGTTTTATTAACCTTTTGCAAATGCTAAGTTTTATTTAAGTGCATATTGGTGATATTCGAAGAAGATAAAACAAGAGAAATTGAGCTTGTTCTTTAGTATGATGGATTTTGAGATATTTGTTGCATACTGGACCATGACAAATTATGCCAAATTTGATATTTAGATATTTTATTTGTTTCTACAAAAACTGTACATATTTAATGAAATACATAATTTCAGTAAAACAGAGTTTTCAAGGTAATTTCAGAGTCCCAAAGTAATAAAACAAATTGATTCTTGTAACTTCTGAAATTTGTAGATTAAGAACTTTTCTCCTTTAGAAGTCCTTTGTTGATGCAAAGAAAAAACAAAACAAACAAGCAAATAAAAATCCCCAAACCTAATTGGATTATCATTTTGGATAGGTTTCTTTTTTTTCCCTTAGGAACATGCAAAATCAGCTGCAATAGTGCTCAAAATTGTAGAATTTTATAGTTTGAAGGTGCCTTGGAAATTGTTTCATTCAGCTCCATCATCTTTTAAAGAAAAGGAAAGTGACATGCATAAGAAGTGAGGTGGTTTGCTCTCAAGCTAATTGCTGGTAGACCTAGGAATAAAATACAAATCTCCTATGCTTTTGCCACAATTTGAGAACTGTTCTAGGTGCTGATTTTTAAGCAAAAATTTGGAGCTGCATTATCAGAGAACACTTATGCTTGAATCACTCTAGCAATGTATTGTCAAGTCCTACTATATATTGAAATGCCACATACAAGATCCATTAGCAGAAATTCTCTCAAGCAATGGAAATCTGTGTAGAGGCAATGATGATAACCCTCTATGATAGCTTTCCAGGAATCCAATTCCTATGTTACATGGGAAAGTGCCAAACTTTACTCTCCTCTTTCAACTTGAGAACCATACTTCATGTTCACATCCAATAAAAGTAGCTGGATTTAAAAATTATGTAAAGTACATTCATTTGGCAAGACATAGTAGGTCAGCTCTGGGTTGTTTTGGCAGAGTAGTAAAGAGAGCCTGCACACAGTGCAGCAGCCAACACAGTAGCTATAGTAAGGATAAAATGAAGGATATATGTCTCTAGTGAATCTATGCACTTATAATGATCACTAACTGTGCATCTAACATTAGTTTTGGGGAGGAAATTATGACATTTAAAAGAATCTCCTAAGCTGTATAAAACCCATGAATGTCTATAAATATTGATCCAAAATGAACAAAATGAATAATTTATTCCTGAATATGCTTATTTTCTTTGGCTCTCAGTTTTTAAAGTAGCTTTGTTCTTATCTCCCACAGCAATTTATGGATAAGGAAATATTATGTTTTTTTTTTTCCTCTCTCAAATGTTAGTAATTTCCTTTTTTTATTTTAATTTTTTTGAAAACTTAGTTTCTCAAAGATTTAGAAGTTCAAAAGAGGAACCAATAGTCACATTACTGAAATTTGAACATATTATATGTACATCCTTTTTTTTCTAGAAAAAAATTACTCAAGAATCCATAAATTGTTTTCATAATTTGTTGTCATAATTCCCTCCAATCTTTTGTGTATGTCCTCATTGTACAGCATCATTTACAAATTTTGTTCTGTGTGCTTGATAAAAATAAGAACTTCATTTGCTAGGAATAATGATGTAAACCAAAAATATCCTATTGTGTAATGAGAGCAAAATAACCAGGTGCACACAGCATCCTTCACAGTAGGCAAAACAAACAGGCAGACAGTTTGGAAGAAGATCTAAATCTACTGAAACATCACAATTGTAACTATTTTTAATTGATCTCCAGTGTTCTGGCGTCTTCTTGGAATGTGTGTCAACATTTTCATCAAGGTCAAATTCGGTTTTTTCATTCATGTTTATTTATTTTTGCCATGCATCTTTCTCCAACCACATGTAAAAATATTCCAAAGAGACAAATCCAAAGAAGGCAATGCTCCCCACACTTTTCAGATGACCTCCGGTCATTTAACTCCCACAGCCCTATGCTCTCATTCCAAATCTTAATATGTGAAGAGTTTTAAAAATTCCTTTTTTTTTAAATTAAGTGTTTAGCTCAGGTACATTTTTAATGCAACCTGAAGGATTTAAAATGACAATAAGGAAAAACAATTTTGGAAGTAGTCCTATTCCAAAAACATTAATTTATTTTTAACTGAGGTATAATACTTTCAAATTGTTCTTAGTTTCTATGACATGACTTAGAGTGTTTTTTCAAGGTTTTCAATATTATATACAAATTCATTACACATGGTGCCTAGTTCACTTACAAACTAACAATTGTCACTTCCACACTAACAATTGTCTCTTAATTTTTGAAAGCCAGATTCAATACTGATGAAAGAAATCTAATTTCTTAGCACCATAATCATGACTATAAAGCAGTCTTTTCCTTTAATATAATGTAGATCTGAATAAGTACCATTGATAATATGTCTTAATTAAATATAAGATGGTCCCATTCCCAAAAATTTAGCATTTAGAAAGCAAATTCATAATGAGACGAATTTTACCCTTCCTGACAGACAATAAGGGACAATAAGAATAGAACATTATATATGTTGTCAGACAGCCTAACTTTTTAATATTAATTTACAAAAGAATTCCATAAGGATTCATATCTGTATTATTTGCATGCCGTGATACTCTTAAAATTTCCAGGTAAGGAAATATATCATATACACACATATAATGTATATATACATACACAAACATACACATATTTATTTTCAAAAAGCTTTGAGCACACTCCAGCACAATTCAGCTTTTAAAATGTACATTGGTTATTGAGAGAACAACATTTTTATGCTTCTTCCTGCTGAGGTTATGAAACCTCTTCCTTTGGTAGGTAGTGAAATTGGCTTTGCAGATGGTAGGACTGTCTACAGGCATTACTACCTCTTTTATGTCCTGCCCTGTATCTTGACTCTTTTTCAGGTCTCTGCTCCTGGGACAATGGATGGTCAGAATGCCATAGCACTAGTCACAGGAATGGGGAATGATTAGCTAGCTCAGCCTATACTCTCTCCACCTTAGGACTTCTGGGCATATCACAATACTTTTCTAACAGCTCTTTCTCTCAAGCAAGAAAGAGTAGGGGAGAAATAAATTTATGTAATTGTAAAAAGGAAAGTATGATTCTCAGTAAAGTCTTAAACGAAGGATAAGATCAATTAACCACATATGTGCTTACTTCAATATTGGCAGTAAATTCATAGTTGATTTTACATTAATTTGATCCATTAGTTCAATATATATTTGAATATTTACATGTATTTGCATGTATAGCTATATATGTAATGTAAGCCTTTTTAAAATCTATTTATCAAAATTTTTAAATGCACTAACACTTTTGGGACACTTTGTATTTTATTGATGAATTTTGCTTGCACATCATTCACTTGTGGGGAATTAAAAAGAAAACTCTCCCTGGAAGAGATGAAACCCACTGATATGGCAAATAACAGCAATTAATCAGAAACACTTTTTGTTGAAAATTAAACATACTAATATTCTCCCTGTGGTGTCCTCTCCACATAGCTAATGTAAATAGTAGAGACAAGTAATGTGCAATATTTTAAATTCCTTGATTTATTTTTTATTACTATTTTTTAATGATATTAGGGTTGATTAGAAATATTTGGGGGAAATTATTCCATTAATTTATATTATAGGAAAGAAAAGGTCTTTTCCATAAACTTCTGATTAAAAATCATCAGAAGCCCATTATTTGTACATAGGACTAAAGTCCTTCTGCTCACTTTATAACATAGTTGTACACATATCTTTAGTAAATTCTAGTGGCCAGTGGACTTTGAAGTTGTTGGATACACTGGCTACGGCTAAGTGAGCCTATTTCTTAACCCTCTTGATTCATTATTTTTGTTCCTATGCTGGGACACTCATATTAGTGCTAGGAGAGGAAAATTTTTGGAAAGCACATAGGAGAAATTTTCAAATGGATGTATATCACTCTCACAAACAATATACTTTCTGAATAATCAAGTACTTTAATCAATTAAATATTTATACTTATAAAATTTTGGATGCATATATCAATTGCTTAGCAAAATTCCAAATTAAATGTTAGTGAATCTATTATATATATATATATATATATATATGCTTATGTTCCTTAGTGGAAATAATTTATTAAATACTTAACTAATGTAGTAATTTTTTACATCTATAGAAAAGAGTTCTCTCTAGTCTAGGTATCTGCTTAGAATTGACTTCTTCCCCCAAAACATGATGCAAAGAACAAGTCAATCATGAGTAGGTTGGAAGATATCAATGGGGAGGTAGTAAATAGCATTTAGAAAGCAAATTCATAATTAGATGAATTTTACCCTTCCTGACAGACAATAAGGGACAATAAGAATAGAACATTATATATCTTGTCAGACAGCCTAACTTTTTAATATTAATTTACAAAAGAATTCCAAATGGATTCAATTCTGGGATAGACTTGGGCCAAGGGACTAGATCCAGAAAGGGCTGTTGTGAAGAATACAATATATATAATGAAAGAATTATTTTTAAATTAAAGCAAATGTTGACATATTTGAAGAAAATGGAATCCTATTCATATGAATATGGACACAGCTATCAGCACATATATGTATATTAGAGAACATTGTTCCTAGAATACTTTCTTTATATGACAATATACCTATTGTTTCATTAGTCTTCAGAAGTATTGGTCACTGGCATGATACATTTGACCTTGTATTGAGGCCTTAGCAGCAAATTAGATAACAAAATTATTATGATGACAGGAATATTAAAAACGCATACTTGAAGAAACAAAAACATATTTTTTCAGAGCTCTTGATGGTATGTCTTGTGTTATGCTTCATTTTTTCTAAGAATAATAGAAAATTATATGCCACATTATGTGTGACATTTTAATGTCACATGATAACTGTAATTTCCTTTTTGGATTATTTTCAAATAAGTTGGAATGGACAAAGTTTTTATTTTAAAAATTAGCCATTTCTTGGCTACCTATATATAACAATGCAAATTATGACAATTCAGAAATAGTATTTTAGCATACCTTGGTACTAGGTTCTTGCACAATACTGTTTGAACACTGAGTTTGAACAAGTGATCCTGCTATTTTTCTTAGTAAGGTATTTTAGCAGATGCAAACTTCCCATCTCAGACAACTACATGAATAATTTTTCATGGTATTTTCCTTGTGAATCTTTTGCCTTGGCTTCCAGAATTCACAGCATTAATAGGGTTAAAGGTTCTGGCATGGTGAATTTATTGTTGACATCTCACAGTCCGTTAAAGCGGGATCACTAATGGGTGACCTTGAGGTTCGACCGTTCCAGACTTGAGAAGATCAAGTCTCAACCCCCTCCTGCAAGTGCTCTGACCCTTCTATTCTCACTCTCCCCTGGCCTAACCTTTAACTCACTGATCTTTGACCAAATTATTAAGCAAACACCTGCTTAGGTCTGTGGCCCAAGACTCTGAACCTGAAGAGCTACCATAATTTCATATGAATAAGTTGTAGTAATAATAATGGAAAGTATAGGACAAAGCTGTGGGCTTTGCTTCCAGTAAATTATTTCCAGTAACTAACTATATTGCTACTGACCACAGGCAAAACAAATACTTTAACATTCCATGTATATGGTGAATCAATGTTAACCTAGTTGACTGGGATAATAATGAATTGTAAGTAGATACATTGGAGCTTCACTTACACACATTAACACTTACAATAGTGAAGTAATTTTTTTTTTTATGAAAAGAGACAGGCCTAAAATTAATACCTGAAGGCCTGTCTTCCTGATGATAGCAATATAAAAGAAAAAAAGTTAAATATAGGTGCTATAAATAAAATGAATGAAAAGAAACTTAGTAAAGTTGATAAAGTGGGGAAAGTTTTTTTTTTTTTTTTTCTGGGTCATATGGAAAATTCATCTAAATTTTGTAATGAAAATAATACTGAATGTCTATATAACAAAAATTTAAATTTATGATACCAGTCCTGGATTATAGTTCTGAGTTTCTGAGTATGTTGAGATGCTGTCTTCTTTACCTCCTAAGGTATTACACTAAAATATGAAAGCATATTAACTATATTTTCTACAAAAGTGAGTTACTTGAATATAGTGAAATCCCATGAACTTTTAGAATTTAAAAGCTTTTAATTTGGTCAAATAAACATCTTAAGTAAGACATGAACTACTATTTTTTTTAAATGAAAGGTTTACAAATTATTTATTATGATAAAACAGTAGCTAAAACATCAAGATAAAAGCAATCCTTAAAAGAAATTTAAATTAGTGTTTTAGTAAATTTCACTTTCTGTACACGTGCATATCTCAGGTTTCATATGGCTTTTGCATACTTTTTATGTATCTTTAACTTATGGTTTATTTATCCCAGTGAATGTATTTTTAATCTCAATTTTTATTTTCTAAATATACATAATTTTATTAGAGTTATTAGATGCCCAATGACCAAATGAAAGATTAAGTAATGTGAAAATCATAAAGTTCTGATATAATTAATGTTCAGTAACAAAATAGAAGTTCATGGTATATGTTGATAAATAATTCAATTTTATAGGTGATTTGAAGTGCTTTTTACCATTGTATATGGATCTTTGAATAAAAATAATTTAAATTATTTTCAAATAAACATCTAATTCAGATCTTTTCTTAATATACTTTGTGTGTTTTGAATTTGCTTAATAAATGTTGAATTTTCAAAATTACTCTTTGTTGAGATTTAAGGTTCTTTTTACTATGGAGGAAGGAAAGGTAATATTTTTGGCAGACTTGTATGTAGCCATTTAGACCTAGAATGTTTCCTGTATGAAAAAAAGCAACATTATTTTGAATCACTCTTCAAGCAACTGTTCTAAAAATGGGATATTCATTCCCCAAACAAACACTAATTAGTTGCATGAATTTAGTTCACCAAAAAAGACAAAAAAAAAGAGAGAGAGAAGATATGTAGATAAAATAGAGTACTTTAATGCAATAAGTAAAATGGCTTGGTGATTGATATGGTTAGAATCAAGTTTTAATTTTAACAATCCATAAGAGATGTTAGAGGGATCAGTTCTATTTAAATTTTACATAAAAATACATTTTATGAGAAGTAGTACATCACAGTAGAAAAAGAAAGTCAAGAGCTATATTTCAAATCATATTTCAGACACTAAAAATCTGTGGGATTGAAATTCTATCATTGAAACAAGTCATTGAAACTCCAGGGGCCTCATATGTTAAATGAGAACAATAATACTTACTATTTTTATTCGCAGGTTGCTGTGAGAAAAGTAATCTGAAAACATGAGGCCTAATGTATGTATGAATTGTGATAACTGACAAAGTGATAGAAATTATCGTGTATGTCAAATCGTTATAGATAACATGGAAAATAACTGGTCTACAAATGTCTATGGTCTATAGGTTGTCCTAGAATTAAACAGAATTAAACCTCTGATACTGTGTATTGGTTTAAATAAATATTTGTCATTTACTTTTCATTATGAAAAGTGTAGTTTAGTTTTAAATACACATATTAACAAAGTAAAATTCAAATATAAATTCCTAAAGCCATACTTTCCTAAATATATAGGGCATGCAGAATTGATTATATTTTGAGTTGAAGGCAGCAGTAGTCACACCTATTAAATCATAGGTCTTTTGGAATATCAAATAAAAATATGTGCAGGAGAAAGCTATTGTTGGAATATGAGTAAAAAGCAAAAATGTTTCTTCTTGAATTACATTGAATAGAGATTATTTTGTGCTTACTTAAAATGTATTCCATCTTCTTTTCATAAATTATATTTTAGTATAGGAGAATTTAATTTACAAACAATTTTATTAGTCTCATAGAATAAGAATAGGAATAGGTTTATGAATAGGTTATGAAAATGACTAGAAAAGCTCTTTGTTAAAGTCAGTTTTAGTGACTTTAAAGGTTTAGGTCTTTTAACTTTGAAAATACTAGAGACTAACAAATGAACAATTATAATATGAGTTGAGTTTTTTCTTAATTTCTTCTTCATGATTAGTTACATAGATAACATCACCCATGCATGTGTTATACACACACATACACAAACACACACATATATATATATGTATGCATATATACATATGTAGATGAGTACTTTTTTTTCCCAAAGAATCATAAAATAAGACCTTCAAAGGAAAATTAGATGGTATATGAAAAATTCAAAGAGAGCTTGCTGAATGAAAAATTTACATCAGTCAAAAGCATCAATAAATAAAAGTCTTTTTCATATGCAAATTAAAATTTCCAAAGTAAAGAAGGCATTGTTTTATAAATAGTGAGATAATATTCTTGAGAAAGGTTACCAGTGATTACATAAGTTATCTCCTTCATAAAGAAATTTACAGCTCACAGTTGCTCTTTTCATTAAAACAGGCTTTTCATCTAACTCATCCTGCAAGCCAAACTCTGAATTTTAATTACAGATAATAAATAATTATATCACTTAGGAAACTGAAACTATTGAAATCTGCTAGTAATGCAATATCATATTTGTGAGGTAAGGGATAATGTATAAATTGTATTAAAGAGAATCTATAAGTACTATATAGAAAATGAACAATGAACAGGCACAAAATACCCAGTTAAAAGAACATATTGGGCAGTAACAGGATCTTAGACAGTTTATCAAATTAATCTCATCTTTCACTGTCATATTATAATTTTAATATTTGATATATTTGGAGTGAGATTTTGTAGTTGTTTTTTTTTTTTTTTTTTTTTTTTTTTTTTTTTTTTTTTTTTTTTTTGCTCTTAATTTTGAAATAAACTCTAATTAGTCATCCCTCAAACAAGAAAGGAAAAACTTTTTTGGGGGAAGGGTTTGGCTAAGAGGGAAGAGTACATATCGACATCTTCTCTATGTGAAATTACTACACCAGAGTCAAGGGCAGGGAAAAAAATCCAGAGACAGACTTCCCCAACATATACACCCCAGAGGGACCAGCTGACGTTGAGAAAGCAGAGAAGTGAGCCATTAAAGTATGGTTTGGGATTGACACTGACCTAGGCCTGCCATCCAGCATTGTCCCACCATCTGCACACACATGAACTTTGCCTCTAAAACTTGGCTTCTCAATTAACATGTCCAGCTGGGAAAGAATTCCGTCATTTCCTTAATATTGTTGTTGCCACTGCCCTGACACATTCATATTAAAAATATATGTGAACAGATCAAGGATTTTCTTAAGCACTTCTGTTTTTATTGCAGATAATAGGCAGGAGGTGAAAGCAGACACAATATAATTTGAAAAGCATAACCCTGATTAGGCACTGATTGGAACACTGCTATACCTTACATTTAAAACCTTTTTATTATTATAACTAGCTGTCACAATCAGGTCTCTCTGAATATCTTATGAGGTAGATGCAAGGTTATATGATGCTTGGCTACTCTAGTACAAATAAAATTTATGCTGTAAAGTGTTATTTTCTTTAAATTTGTCCTTAAATATCAACATAATGTCACTTGCATTGAGAAGGTGTTTGTAAAAATGACTCCTGCTGTAATTTGTTCACTTTTTATTTTTATAAAATCTGCTCTTTTCCCCATCCCCCATTTAATAATGTTCACTTCAATGTGTTTATGGCTAATACAGTAAAGCATAATTATAGCTTCAGTAAGAGAGCATGACCTACTTTGAAGAATTCAGACAATCATTTTTATGATATTTATTTTTAATCTTCATGAGTAAGTGCATGAAAGTCTAAGCATTAGTACAGTAGAAAGAAGACTAGGTAGGGTATAGAAGATTGGATTCAAATCTTGATTTTGCTACTTACTTACCTATGTGTTTTTTAATAAGCTAATTCCTCCACTCCAAACCTCATTTTCTCCTCCATAAAATGAAAGAATTGGGTTTTAAAACCTTTAAGTATCTAGCTCTAAATCTGAAGTCCTATGAATTCCTCTTATTTACCCAGTATATGTTAGATTGGGCAGATAGATGGCAATGGGCTTGGAGTTGGAAGACTCCTCTTCAGGAATTCAACTCTGACTTCAGATACTTATTCGCTGTGGGAGTCACTTCACTCTGCTTGCCTTACTTTCCTCAATTCTAAAACAAGCTGAGAAGGAAATGCCAAAGAACTCCAGTATCTTGGAGGATTCTGGGAAGACGGCAGAGGAGGTTGGTAAATTTCAAGCTCTCCTGATTTCCCCCAGAAATAGAACACATTTGCACATCAGGAGGAATGTAAGCTGGTGAAAAATCAAGAAATCTTGGGACAGAACAGGGGTCCGATGAAACCCGAGAAGATGTGAAGACCAGGAAGGGCAAAAACTTCTGGGCTAGCGCTGCAGAAAAATGACGTGAGGACCCTCAGGCTAGGTGGGTGTGGCTGGACCCTCAGTAGGAACCCCAGAGACTTTAATCTCCTGATTTATTTGTAGAGTCTTGGTTTGACTCACGTGAGTTTTGGTTGATAGGGACCACCAGGTTCAGCTGTGCTGCTGAGATGAAGCCCTGGGTGAGAAGGAACCGCACCGGGTGAGTGCAGAAGTTGGCTGGGAGGTCAGGGACTGCTGGCTGTGGGCACTTGCAGGAGCGGGACGCTCTTGGTATTGGATTCCTGGTCATTGATCACAGCTGAAGGGAACCTTGAGGCACCATCCCCCAATTCCAAGATTCGAGATGCTTACACTCATACCTCTCATTAAAAAATGAATCTGCAAAGAAGAACCCCACCATTGGAAACATATTATGGGAACAGGCAAGACGAGGGTTTAGCAAAAAAAAGAACTTTAGTATCTTTGTCAAGAAAACCCCAAAGTGAGTTCACAAAGAATTGGACATGACTGAAATGATGGAACAACAAAAATATTCATACATGTATAATGTTATGCAATATACAAAAATAAAAATATCTGTGATGCCAGTGGTGTGAATAATTAATTGTTTGGAAAGTGTTTCCATGAATGGAGATCAGAATACATATATGACTTAGAGGTCATGGCATTTATACAGTGCTTTAAATTAGGGCAAAGACCTTTTCATATATATATATATATATATATATATATATAATTTAATTTGCTTCAGACAAGAATCTGCTGTTCTAGATGTAATTATTATTTCCCATTTTATAGATGAGGAGCTGAACTCCAACTTGTGACTTTCTCAAGGATACATAGCCAGTATCTTCCTGATTCTGTCTAGCTCTAGATAAACATACATGTGCAGACATAGTCGTAATGTCTTATGTATGTAATATATGTTTATTTAGTGCTTTAAGTTAAACAGAACTTTTTGTGTGGGATTTTATGGATTGATTATATAATGATATATATATATGTATATATATATATATGCATATATACATATATATATAGTAACTTTATAAATACATATTATTGTTGCTTGTTTTTTATCTTCTAAGAGGTCTAATGACTCAATGAGATGATATTTTGATTCATGCTTGAATTGGGTTTAAATGAGATGAATTTCACAAAGTTGTCAAACTCATTCTCTCTTCCAGAGTCTCTGAAATCCAATGGCAAGAGAAAAGTCAGAATGGAACAAATTGTTCTCACCCGCCCATTCCTTTAGGGGAGGTTTGAACATGTTTGGGGAAGATACTCCACTAACTCATTGGTGGGTTTTAGACCTGTTGGTTTGACCTAATTTAACCTGTCTGATAAGACAGTTTACTGGGAGAAGGCCACTGCATATGCTGCAGCTGCTTAATGGTGAGAGTTGAGTGCCAGGTGAACACCAAAGGTGGATAAGCCGTCCTGAACTGTCTCAGCCGACCTTCACATCAGGATATTAATATCCCCTGAAATATCCCATGAAAGTATATAGACAATATATTAATATATACTTATTCATATTTACATATGTATATGTGTGTATATATATATACATTCATTTATATTCAGTAGTAGTGTTTATAGAGTTAAAGAGTCAAGAAGATCTGTGTATGTTTGCATACATGGTCATATATACATAAATATAACATATATGTATATCTGTATATGTGTGTATTTGTGTGTATCTTATGTATCTGTATATAAAAGGAGTATCAAATATAGCAAACCAAGTAGATTATGCACTAAGGGACAGAAGGAGCTTTAGTGATAGAGGAGAGATTTGATCAGAACCAGTGCTATTTCGACAGTAGCATGGTGTGTCTTACATAATATAGCATATTGACTCAAGAGCATAAAACAATGAGTAAAACTACTCATGTTCATATCTAAAATCACTACAGCATGGATTATTTATGTGTACATCTCCTATCCATTTACTATGTGCTTGGCATGTGACCATTCATTTCCTAGAAGCCTCTTTGCCAAGAATGAAAAGAAAGTAAAACTCCAATCCAACATAATTTCAGCTGTTGATTGACCCTTACACGAGTCATTTCACCATAATGAATTGCATAGACTCTTCTCAGGCTCCTTGAAGTAATACAAAGAGTTCCTTAAGTTTGAAAAATGATTTTGATGGAATATGCATGTAGTATTAGAGATAAAAACAATCTTTGCTTCAAAAACAGTAATAGAATGTTGCTCTCAAGGCCAGTACATTTTTATTAGTTTTTGTAGCTGCAGCGATATTTTGTTATGCAGCTATGTTTTCTACCACAACAGTGATTGCAGGTTTTCTTTTTACCATTTGAAATAATTCATACTTTGTTTCTATATTAACAAACATGTCAGCCTGACTTTAGTTTAAATTGAAATTTTGTAAAGGCAACACATTGGTGCCTCACTTAAATATTGACTCATCAGAGAGTTGGGAGACAATCTCAAGCAGTTTCAAAAAATCATATTTAAAACCTATAAATCTATTACCACCCTCTCTATATGTACATACTCATTAAAATCATAGCAAATAGATGACATTTCAGAGATTCATTTTACACACGAGGCAACTGATTTCTAAAAGGTGAATTGACAATGGTCACGCAGGTAGTAATGATTAAAAGTAGAATTTGAACGCATGTCCTCAACTTCAGAATCAGTGATCTTTCCACATCAAATAGTCATGTATATTAAATTTATGTAGATATAGATACACACACAATATGAAATACACTTTTTTAGCTACTACTAATAAATAAGCTAGTCAACAAACATTTATTTAGTAATTCCTATGTGCCAGGCACATTTTGGTGATACAAAGAAAGAAAAAGAGAGTTCCTGTATTGAAGGAACTCAGGCTACTGAGAGAAGACAGCATGTAAAAAGAAGCTAAAAAGAGGGGTTTGGAGAGCAGAAAGGGGAAGAAAGTGACTAATTCATCCAGAAAGTCCTGATGATTTCATACAGCTGAGAAATGAGTAATGAAGCAAAATCCCTGGGCTCTCCCTTTAAATGGAAGATCTAGGGAGAACTCTCCAATGTCTACCCTCCAATCTTTTCAGTCAGAAGGAAGGAAAGAGAGAGAGGGTTCCAAGGACAGAATATCTGAGTTTCAGAGTTGATGTGATCTTACACAAAGATGATTTTCTGGAAATAATGACCAGATCAAGATAGCAGAGAGTTAGGAAATGAAGTATATACACATGTACATATACATAAATATGTATGTGTATGTATGTACACAAAATTTATATGCAAAACAATTCTTAATAAAGCCATGAGAGAAATCCAGAGCACTATAAAAATAAAAGATGATAGGAATAAATCAAGGAAAGCTTCATGGAGGAGATAATATTTAACTTTAAAGGCTGGTAATAAATTAAACTGAAGGTGAAGTTTCTGGCCTTCTATTGTATCTCATAATTGTTTTCAGTTCCACTTTAAAGCTGCAAAAAGCTTTAATATGTTGTTATCTTATTTGATCATCCCACAACCTTGTGAGATAAGTATTAATAGCACCCCTATTTTACATAGAATACTGAGACTGAGAAAGGCAAAAGGTCACACAGATAGCAACTATCTGAGACAGGATGAACACTGAGGTAATTCTTACTCTATTTCCAATTCCATATATATCCTCCTAATTACTCCCATCACCTTCCAAAATTTTCCTTTTTATTGGTAAACTAGTTCTTGCCTTCCTATTAATATAGTTTAAGCTATTTGAGAAAAGGGATCATTTTGTTTTTGCACACACACACATACATACACACAGACACACACAGACACACACACACACACACACACACACACACACATATATATATATATATATATATATATATATATATAATTGAATTGAAGGCTAGCTGTTCTCTTTTTTAGAAGTCAATTGATATCTCCCATGTTATTATAATTATGTCATCTGGATACAATTACTTGCAGATCTATGATGAAATATGTTCTCACATAGTTCTTTCTTGGCTCACAGCTGTGTTAGTCATCAGCACAATTTTAATAAATAAAATTAACTTTTTGATAGGACCAAATATAATATGTATTTGAATGGATCATGTTTGTTTATGATGATGTCACAAGGGTATTGAAGTATCTCCTGGAAGAAATCTCTAATTTTTAAGTAGTTTGGCCGATCCATTTATGCAAGAAAGGTCAAATAGACAAAGAATTTTTATTTTCCCAGCTTCATCATGCACTTGGAGAACTTGTCTGAATGTTCTGTAGAGTTTGTCTATATTTATATTTCAGATAGACACCATAAGTGGATACTGAACTAGGCTGAGAGTGAAAAAGGAGGAAAAGAGAAGATTTTTGGAAACTCCCCAAACTCTTTTAATTACCCTGTTTCCTATGAAAGCAAAGACCTATTTTAAAAGTATTTACATTTTTTATCTTCATTGATATATGGCAGCAAAACATGAAATTCCAGTGCATCTTATGAACTAAAGATGAATATCATCCAAATGGCAATGAATAGGTATGTGGTTGCTGTGAGTGACCTGTAATAGATAAGCCATGAGAAATGCCCAAGAAAAGGAGTAAAGGATATTATAAAAGAATTGTGTAATAGGAAGCAAAAATGTCCTGTTGATATGATAAAAAGGAATGATCTTAGGTTGATATCTACAGTGTTTCTTTGTGATGATCCCAGAATGTAAAGAAGGATTCTGACATATGAAGGGTCCATGTGGCAAACTTTTGAGAGATCATGGACAAGTATGGAAGATGCGGAAAAGTTGTGATCTATATCAATCAAAGGAAATTCTGAACTTCAAAGTATTTACTTATTTGAATGGCTTACCAAACCATAGTGTCACCAGTGAAAAATCACTATTTCTTGTCTAAATATATGTTTGCTAGTGGTGTTGAGACATGGAAAAATGGTGCTTTAGCCAGGGAGGTCCTTGTACCTTTTAGGATAGTCCATGTACTTTAAAAATTCAGAGAGAAATAAAGGTCCCCTTTGAAGAAGAGAATAAAATAATCTATAGGCTATGTGAAAGCATGTGTGTATGTGTGTGTGTGTGTATACATAGATACATACATATACACATTGGTGAAAGCTCAAAATTTCTATTATTACTAAATTAAATCAAAGACAAATCATGATTTTATTTATATCATAGATAAATAAGCATAGAATATTAGGATAGATCAAAGCTTATAGATCATCTGGCTTTATATTCTGATCATCTTTTTTTAAAAGCCACATAAATAAAATTTACTTGCAAATGTCAGTGAAACTAAAATTATGGCAGTTTTATCTATTTTTACATGTCAGGTCTTAATCATGACATATTTATAACATTCAGTGAAGAGACAAATTGAGCTTAAAAGGAACCCTTTATTTATGTTTTCATATTATTTGAACTTTGAAGGTTTTGGTCACCAATTTTCTTTTCTACTTATAAATCAAACTAATTGAATTTTTAATTTCTTCAAAAATGGTGAAAGCCTGGAGAGCCATTTGACTGAATGTTCAAAACATATACACAATATACTGAAAATAAGTGATTAATGTAGAAATGTTTTTTTTTAAAGTATACAACTAGGGAGCCATCAAAGTTTAATTTTATTTTGGCTTATATTAAATATTCTGATAGATATTATTTGTTATTTCATAGGCAAAAGTTTTCATTATCTTTATATTGCTATTATATTCACCAGTGATCATAAATGTATAACTAAGATTAATCTTAGTTTCACCTATCATCATAGTTCTATAGCTAGAATTCATCTTTATTTAACTCCTTATAAAAAGTACATATCTTATTATAGGAATTATCAATTTGGTAAAAAAGAGTATAGTATTTTAAAATTGGAATAGATTACTTTTATAGTCAATACACAAACATATATTGATTTCTTACATGCTCAGTTTTGTACAAAGGATGGAACATTTAAAATTTTTGAGAATAAAAAAAATCATATTTTCAATGAGGAGCTTATAATTTTCTTGAGGAAACAAGACTACTATTTGATAAACAATTAGAAAATAATTTTTTATTATTTTGTAGTACTCAGTATAAGTAAAGGAAGTCTTGAGAAGAGTGATGCTGGTAGTAGCTCTAATGTCCATATTCTCTTAGTCCAGGGATGAAATAAAGAACTGGCAGATCATTGATCAGTTAACAAAAGGAGGCTTAATTTGCCATATCATAGCAAATAAAGAGAGAGTAGCACATGGTTTCTCTGAATACAACCCCCCCACCACCACCACTACCACCATCATTCCCACTGTCTTGTTTCTACAAAAATACATTTTGTTATCAAGGATGGATGTGAGGAAAAATATAAAAATTCTTCTGATCTTCACAAATCTATCAAGACTAAGGGACCTGGATTATTCATGCTTGAATAATCCTTATAAGGATATATAAGCATTATGAATAATGCTTATCCATTAGATAATCAGAAAGTTATATTAGGGAAGCTAGGGGTAATGGGTCTCAGGGAAAGACCTTTCTTCTTTTGGTTAAAGCATCCCCATATTAATGCTGGGAGGAAAGAAGGCATATCAAGGAAATATCCTATCTCAAACATAATCAGTGTGGATTGAGAGAGTATCAATGTACATTGAAATTATTGATAGGAAGGCATGGGTTTGTCATTTGCATCATGAATGATTATAAATGCATCGATAAGATTACATATCATTATAAAATTATTATAGATGATGATAATACTTGCAATAACTGCTTTAGAAACTTGTAATTACATCCATGTAATGGTGTAATATAGTTAATTTTTCTAGTAAAGAATATTATTTCCAAAAAAGCAGAATTTACTATCAAATTATTTGAGATCAAAATTGAGGTATAATTTATTTTTCATATGCATTTCTCAGATAAATAAAAGGCCTTGTGATACTCTGTGTGTGTGTGTGTGTGTGTGTGTGTGTGTGTGTGTGTGTGTATAAGTATGTAAGTAATCTGGCACTGAGATGAAGACCTAGATTCAAATCCTATTTATGATACATATAAGTTTACTTAACTATCTGGTGTTTTATAAGAAAAAATATTAACACTACAAGTTGCAATCCATCAATTAATACTTATGAGGCACCTTCTATGTTCCAGATACTGTACTAAGTTCCAGGGATACAAAAAAAGGCAAAATACACAATTCCTGCTCTCAAAGACCTTATGTTTAATGCAGAGAATTTACTGACTTGTATGGGTGAGGAATTTCCTCAACTGGGACTTCCCTATATAAATTAAAACAACAACAACAACAACAACAACAACAACATCAACAAAAACAATATTTAAGCCCCTATCCATATTTCTCAAGTGGATGATAGTCACTCTAAAATAAAGTGGGTTGGATAAAATGATCAATAAGGTCCCTCCTATTTTTTTATCTTTTATTTTTGGACTATAAATTCAATTGGATGAAAATAATCTATACCAAACACAGTCTTTAATTAAAAGTTTATACCTTTGCACATTACTAAGCAAAGTAATTGCATCATTTTATTATGAAAATTCAGGTCATAGTACTTACTGTTTCTTAGAAATCATACCAATTTGCAGCACTAGGATTTATTAACAAAAATATAAAGAAAATAATTACAAAGGGATGTTTTGAGATTATTTATGTTTTATTTTCAGCTACATACCTTTGATTAAATAAAAACAAAGATGAGTTTGAAAATTGCAAGCTTTTCTTTACATTATGTCCTGGATCACATTGTTTTAAAGGAACATCCACAATTATGTTCATAAAATAAATTAACCATAGTGAAAGATACAGTATTTCTAAAAATCCAGTAATAGAAAGAAGTAAGGGCAAAAGTCCAAAGTGAAAATTTTTTTTAATAAATTATAAAAACTCATATTTCTATTCTACATGGAGTAGAGATTATTTTAGGAATTTTCTAATTTATCTTTATTTTGTATTTTTATTAGAAAATAAAGTTTTTTTTCAAGAAACTTTTTCACAAGATTAATTTAGAAAAAGGATTGCAGCCAGTGTCAACTGAAGAGATAAGAATTAAAATTTTACCTGAATATCCCAGCCACTAATTGCACTATTAAGTTAACAGCTACCAAAATTTAATGAATTTCCCTAACAAACAATAGACATCATGGTGGGTTTTTTCCAGTTGTTTTTCAGGGCCTATAAAATGAAAACTCTCTTGCCAACTTCTTGTCTCCTATCCTAGCTCAACAAGGGAAAATTAAATGATAAATACAAATTACCCTGAAACAGTTTTACCTGGTCAGTTTTCACCCAGTTTCATCCTTATTGTAAGGATTTTATGATATTTTGCAAATGATTTAATGATTTTTTATTTTGAAAAAAAATTATATCCACTTGAGAAATACGGATAGGGGCTTGAATGTGTGTGTGTGTTTTTAATTGATATAGGAAATTCCTAGTTGAGGAAATTCCTCCACCAGTACAAGTCAGTAAATTCTCTGCATTAGACTGTCAGCTCTTTGAGAGCAGGAAATGTCTTTTGCCTTTTTTTGGTATCACCAGCACTTAGTACAGTACCTGGAAATTTTTTATGGCATTTTCATTAACATATGTAATTCCCATAAATTTCAAGAGTTGTTTCCTTAATGGATTAAGGAGAGAAACATAAGGTTTTAGAATTTTTTAGATGATGAAATGTAAGTGTGTATTTGTGGCTACAGTAGATTTAATGTAGAGAAGTCAAGTTCTCTTTGCTATAAACTCCAGCATGTCTCACTAACACCAAACCAAAGGGCTTCTAGTTCATGAAAAGTACACAAAATATGAGTTTCAATACATTATTATGACTTATGTATAGCACAAGTTGCCTCAGCCTGTTGAGCCTACAGCAAGGATATCTGAATGTCCGTTCCTTTCCACATCACATTTCATTTCATTATGGCATCCAAAGCATCAATTGATTAAATTCAGAGATACTAAATATTTTAAACACTGATTCACACCCAAGACTTTGGAAGTTTCAAAATCCACAATAATTTCACCCTTTATCCTTTGCTAGAAAATATGTAGATTTTAAATTAAGTTTTATTATATGACTGAATAAGAAGACACATGAAGCTGTATAATTCACATTAATGATCTCAAATAAAAAAAGTGCAAAACAAAAGCTCTCTGATAAGTTTGGAAACAGGTTCCAGTTAATTCCATGAAATGGTCAAGTTGTTCAAATTTGCACTATTTGAAATTATTATTACATAGAAAATATGGTAATTTGTTCCAGCCCAGTGGAACTATGTTGTTCAAGTTCAAATAATGTAATTGTTTTATGGGATTCATTACTCGCACTAACTGGGACCTAACTCTATGTCATTTGAAATTCACATTCATTTGGAATTCACAAGGAAAAGTAATATATGCCAATGATATCTTTGATCATCGAAAGAACTTAGAAACATAGGAACTGTGTCGAGTATGGTTATCATCAACCCATTTTCTATTCCCAGTGCACAAATCATTTCACACATTCTACAAGTCAAGCCCCGATGCTGGGCTTCAAAAGCAATTTCAGCAGCAAAATAAGGTGCTTTTCTTCAATTTTCAAGCCATTTGTACGAGGTTAGTGTTGTTTACCCACCTGGTACACTGATATTTACATACCCCTTTAAAGAAAATTGGTAGGTATGATTTATGGAGTACTGTAAGAGCACAATTTTCCATGTAGTGCACCTAATCTGAAAGGGCACTTGCAAAGGTCACTCTGGCCATACAAATACCAAGTCTTCTCTTTGGAATAAGTTAGGATATTCATTTTTCTTGGAAAATGTCAGCAGTACCCTACTCCAGGGGTTAGTTTATGCAGATAAATGCATAAGCCTTTAATCTTAAAGCAAAAATACTCTACACAAATGTAAAAGCAGTCCATCTATCACTGTTAAGACCTGTAATTTGTTTTTATTTAAATCCCAAGCCAGGGCAGAATGGGCAACAAAACTGTTAACATGGTAGCTCACATATGAGTCAAGATTAAGGCATCTAAACATACTTCCATTTTCAACCTGGGTGAGTGACATGCCATGTCTTCACAAAGTCATAATCTGTATTTTGAACCTTTTCAGTTCTTGCTCTTTTTGCTGCTATGGACATCATACCTAACCCTGGCATGTTAAATTGTCCAGTTACATGAACTGTACATATATAGCATCTTAATGAAACGCAATGACAAATGCCTGTGGGAGAAAAGAATCTATTACTTTAAAAGAACTTCAGTAAAGAGAAAAAAAATCAACAAATGAATACCTTTTCAAATTAATTTCATTTTTTCAAAAGAACATTCCTGCTTAGATAATAAAGTGTTTTTGTTTTTCTAAAAAAAAAAAACTGTTCTGTTCCAATTACTGGCTCTTGATTGGAAAATAGTCAATTATCACTTGGGCACAATGTAAGTTGCTACATATTGTCCTCTCTTCATTTTTCATATTTTTATTGAAGGAGGAATGCAAATTTTTTAAACTTATAAACTCAAGTCCAATCTTTAGCAATGTTAAAAATTAAAAATATAAAAATAACATAAAATTTATAGAACTCAATCTAGAAACATATTTCTGTTAAAAAGAATTAGACTTGGTGACAGAAGGCTTGATTCCATACCCAGCTGTGCTACTTTTAACTATGTATAAAACATTGAATGAGTTACTTAAAACTTTTGAGTCTCAGTTTCTTCATTTGTAAAATGAGAGAGTTGAAATTTATGATTTCTTGGGTGCCTTCTTTTCCCCATCTTGAGACAATGGGGGTTAATTGACTTGCCCAGGATCACACAGCTAGGAAATATTAAGTCTCTGAGACCAGATTTGAACTCAGGTCCTTCTGACTTCACAGGGTTGGTACTCTATCCACTATGCCACCTAGGTGCTAGGTGCCTTCTGATTCTAAACCTCTGCTCTTATTATCTCCATGATTATAAAGCAATTTTCATTCTTTAATGGAGAAAAGTAGTATGATATGATATGTAACCTCCCACATAGCTCACTCTTGTAAAATTTCCACACATGTGCATTTTATGAAAGGAAGGGAAGGCAGACAGCACAACTCAAAGCCTTAGATTTGGCCCAACAGCTGCCACTGATTTTGCTATCTCAATATTGTCAGTTACAGTAAATTTAAATTATAACCATTCATGCAACAAATTTCCTTTTGTAATGTGGTTATACAATGCAATGTGATTATAACAGCTGACATCCATTTTATCATGAAGAGAAGTGAAAGGAAATGTAGCATTTTATCAACTGGATTCCACTCAGCCATCATCTTAAACAATAACACTTTTTTATGTTAGATTTCAAATGTACTTTAAATGGTTTTATGGTTTGATCAACATATGCAATGCTATGCATGCAATTCTGATCTTAGTTTTGTGGAAATAGCATATATCAAGATTTAAAACAAAACAAACAGCCTAACTGCTGGTGACTTGTGTAACACGTGTCAATGGCAACCATGTCCAATTGTTAGGCGATTCCACCATGTACAAAAGCTGAAGGATATCCAGGAATCTTGGCTTGAAAGGGACCCTAGAGGTTGCCTAGTCCATGTGACGAAAGAAAAAATAAATCTTTGAAATGGTGTTATCTTTGAACTAATAGAATTTGATCAAACTTCTGAAGTATGAAAAATATATATAGTGAATGGTAATACTTGTAACACATAACCTTGGAATAAAATGCCCCATGATTTTCCTTGAATCAAGCAGCATTTCTGAGACAGTTGAATGAAATAACTAACAAACAGCACTGCAATGAATCCACTTCTAATAATAGTAGCCTAACATTTATATGTGTCAGGAACTATGCTGAGTATTTTGCAATTATTATCTCATCCTTACAACAATTCTAGGAGGTGAGTGGTATTATTATACTCATTTTAGTATCAAGGAAACTAAGTGAACAAAGGTTAAATGACATATTCAGGGTCATATAATAAGGGTCTGAGGTCAGATTTGAACCCACTTTACTGACTCCTGGACTGTGCTTTCTAGCTACTGTGCTGCCAAGCTGCCTCTTATTGATTTTCTTAGCAAACCAACAATATTTATTATAATTTCATTGTGTTCCAAAAACTGAATAAGCATTATGGGAACATTAAATACATTTTAGTGATCTTTATCTTAATAAACTTGACTTGTAGATAAGGATGACGGTTTAAAAAAGACATTTTCAAATAGTTACATATAATGAAAACAGCATAGACTCAATAGGAGACTAGTGAATCTGGGTTCTATATTAGCTCTGTGACTTATTGTCTATGTGACTTTTTTGCAATTCCTGTCCTATCCTAGGTGAGTTTCCTTCCTTATCTATCATATTAGGAATTTGAATTCTGTCAGTCCTTAATTTTTTCAGAGTGAAATAGGTAAAGTTATTACATCAGTCAACCAATTAAAATGCATTTATTAAACATTTCCTGTGTATCAAGCACTGTGCTAAGCTCTGAGAATACAAAGAAAAAGCAAAAATTGTTCCTTCCTTCAAAGAACTTACAAAGAGGTTGGCAACACGAATATAAATAGGTAAATAAAACACACAAATAAAATAGATGGAGAATTACCTTAATTGGGAAGGCATCAACAGCTGAAGAGACTAAGATGGAAAGATGGCATTTGAGCTGAATATTGGGGGAAAAAAAGCTAGAGGTTCTAAGACATGGATTTAAGGAAGAAAAGAACTCTGGGCATAAGAAAGAGTTAATGCAAAAATAAAAAGAGCAATGAGGCAGATATGAGAACTATTTGAGGGGAACAAGGTGATAAAGTGTATAGAGTGGAGGCAGGAAGACATCTTCCTGCATAAAATTCTGACCTGAGACACCTACTAGCTATATGACCCTGGGCAAATCATTTAACCCTGTTTGCCTCAGTTTCTTTATCTTTAAAATGAAGAAGAGAAGGAATGACAAACCAATCCAGCATCTTTGCCAAGAAAATCCCAAATGATGTCATAAAGAGTTAAATATGACTGAAAAATGACTGAGCAACAACAAATATGAGGGGAAATAATATGTAAGAAAACTGTAAAGAAAAGATGAGTCAAATTATGATGAACTTTACATACCAAAGAAGTCTATATTTGCTCTTAGAGATAATAAAGAGATTTTACATTTTATAGAGTAGGAGATGACATGATCTGATTTTGGTTCTGTCCCAAAATATTTTTCCCATCTATGTTTTTCCTTTTAAAAGTAATATGTTTTACTCCCTAAAAATCATTGAACTAAATTATTAAATATTTAACCCAAGATAGCATTACTAGATCCATATCATTAAAGGAATAAAAGAAAGAGGAAATATGTATGAAATATTAATCATAGCTCTGTAAATTAGTACTCATCTTTTGAGTAGTAACTGGAAAAGTTATGGCATGTAAATGTGATATGATTTAATATATAATAAAAGAGATATTTAGAGAAACATGGGAAGACTTGTATTAACTGGTAGAGAGTGAAATGAGGATAATTAAGGATACAATTTATATAAAAATTACATTGTAATAGGCAGTTTTAGAGGAATTTAGAATTCTTATGCAATGACCAACCATAATTTCAGAGGAATCATTATGAAACATGCTACTTACCTCCTGAAAGAGAGTTGATATATTCAAAAGTCAGATAGTGACTTTTTTTTTTTGATGTGGTCAATGAGAACTTTTATTTTGCTTGAATAAAGATATGGTATAGGGAATTTGGGTTTTCTTTCATTATCAATAGAGATAGTTGATGGGATCCAGAGGAAGTTTCATTGACTGAAAAAAAATTTAAAAAATAATTAAAAATAAAAGAATATGTTTACTTCTGAACATATATTGTCTGGAAAAAATAAGTCAGAAAAGTTAAGCTAAGTAGGTGGCATTTCTCTTAACATTTTCCCCACCCACTAATTTAAAGCTAACTTTTCTTTCTATAAAATGTATTAGTTGATAACTCATTAAAACAAAAGAGCACAGTGTGTGTCTCTTGAGAGGAAGAGTGTGGGTGGAAGAAAGACAGATTTTTTAATCCTTAGGGATTTCAACATATGTACTTTTCTGACTTCTGAGACCTTAATGCACATTATTGCTTTCTCTTCAACTCTGAAAAAGGATTGTTCTGGTTTTGTATAATTTGTATAGCTCCAGTCACTACTACTGTGTTGAAAGATTTTTGATTTACATAGGGTAGCTTTAGAGGGTCCTAATATCTTATTGTCCTTGGTCAATAGCCTGATGTGCTAATAGCATGGGTGTGCTAAATATGCCTTTATTGCTTCTACAATGAAAGAAGTCTTATTACTGCTGCAATGACATTTTGCTTAGTTTTAGTTCTAATTAATGTCTAGAAAAGGAAATTCATCTACTACTCTCAGTATAAATTAGAAGAAACTAAGAGCAGTGATTCCCACTTAGAATAGATAAGGTTTTTATTTCATCCATTCTCACCATCTTCTTTTTTAGGCAATGTAAAAGGTATTTTTATTAGTTTTTCACATAAGATTCTATTGGAGAATAAGGCTTATAACTTAAAACTGTTATATTATGACAACTCCTACAATTTCAGCAGAATCTTGTGTAAAGATTACTTGCAATTCAACATATACTCTACACTGGGAAGATCCTCACAGCAAGACATGAAGTGGAGAGTGCCCAATTGTTGTATGAATTGGGACTACATTCATCTGAATATATTTTTGTACTTAATGATTGCATGACACTTGCTATTGTCTTATAGTAAGTGTGCATTGTGCATATACTTGTTTGTAAAAGGTTGTGATAGGTGTTAGAAAGGTATAAAGTTTAGATTTGACACAGTCTCTGTCCTCACAGAGTTTAGATTCTGGAGGGTAGAAGAAGCAGAAAACACAAAGAACTATATTATATAATTGCTTATAAATGATTTAGAGAGATACAAATAAATAGCACAAGACTATCTGCCATCCTGGGGAGAAAGTCTCAAAAAATTAAAAATATCAAAAAATATAAAGATATGATTAGAATTACCTCAAATTTATTCCCATTTCCCTTATTTTTGCCTTTTAACTATCCTCTACCACTTCTGCAACATTTTCCCCCTCTTCCAAGAAACAGCATATTTAAGGAATCTCAACCTACCTGATACTCATTACTACAGAGCATTGTTGGCACAGTAGCATCAAGAATGGAGAGAAATAAAAGGAAATTAAATCTTCCTCCTTCTAAATGTGTATCCATTATAATGAATATGCTATGACCATGCTACTCTATTCTACTCTGCATCTACTCCTCTGCTGGTTAATCACATCAGCTCCAATCCAATCACCATGTAGTTAACTCCAACCTTAACTGACATTCCCTCCCTCAGCCTCCTCTCTTCTCTGATAGGAGAGGTTAATGGTAAAGTACCCAATTCCTCCCAGTGCCTTCCTTTGTGGAGGACAGAAAATAGACTTGATCTTTCTTCTCTACATCTGCTGCTTTGCCTGGTTTCAACTCCACTGAACAAGATGTCTCTGTACTGAAGTACTCCCTCTCCTCCCCACACTGCTTTCTTTTCTCCTTTTATGCATTGTCCCCCCACTCCAGCCCCGCAAGTGGATTATAAAACTTTTTGAGGGGAAAAAAGTGTCTTTCTTTTTTATTAATATCCTCAGCCCTTAGCATAATTGCTGTTTCAAAAAAATGAATTTGTGTGTAATTTTCTTCAAGTACATTGTAAAGGACAAAATAATGTGAAAAAAGAATCTTGCATGAGTTTTTAAAAAATATTGAAATGCTTTAATTTATCACAAACTTAATTCTGAATCAACAAATGCAGTCACTAAAAAGATTAGCACAGATTTTAAGTGTATTCATAAAAGTGTAATTTTCAGGTCATAGGTAACAATAATCCCGTTACAAACTATGCTTGATTAGAAAAACAAGCACTGAAAATCTTGATCGTGTTTTAGAGGAGATATCAAAAAATTGGTATATACCCAGAAGAATCCCCTGATATCATGAGAGTTTCGGAAAACTTTGCTATTAAAAAAAAATAACTGGGATGGTTAGTTTGGAGAAGAGAAGACTAAGAAGAAACATTATCATGTCAAATTTGTAAGAGGCTGTCATAAGAAAAAAAGAAATTGTTCTATGGTATTTCAAATCTGAGGAAAGCCAACAGATGGACATTAAAACAAAACAAAAATATCAGCTCAACATGAGAAAGGATTTTCTAATGAATGGAGATGCCTAATAATAGAATAGCCTAATCTGGGGAGGTAATGAGCTTACCTTTCCTTAAAATATTTTAAAAGGAACAGAATTGATCATCTGTTAAAAAAAAGTTTTTTTTCATTAAATGGGAGGTTGGCTTAGACCATTTCTAATATCAAAATAACAGTTGAAAAAAATATCATATATGAATTTGGAGAAATTAAGTTGAAATCAGAGATCTGTCATTTACAACTTGTGTGACCTTTTAATCATTCATCCTCTTTAGACCTAAGTTTCCTCTTCTTGAAAAAGTGTGGTTTGAATTAAATTATTTTTAAAATTCCTTCTAACCCTAACCTCTATTTTACTTTGAAGGGAGCTATTCAGTTATATATGCTCAGAATACTGAAATAATCTTTCATCATTATCTAGCCTTTCTTGATGAACTTGAAAAATAAATCTAAGTGCCGTGTTTCTCAAATGAAATTGTTCTTTCACTGGGGAATATTCTTCGGAATTTTTTTTAATATTAAAATCATTCAATTACCTTTTAAAGTCACACTTTAATATTCTTCAATAGAAAAATTAAATACTTATATGGAAATCCTAAATTTTAAATGTTAAAGGTGCCAGACATTTTCTTATGTCTGAGCTCCTCACTGCTATAAAAAGTTATGCAAACTGGAGCAGAGGCAAACAGGCCATTAGTTTCCTACTGAAGCAGAACCAGTGTCTCAACTAAACAAGCAAACAAGCAGTTGAACATGTTAACATAATTTTCTATCATTCCTATTTGATATGGATTGAACAAAAAATCTGGGATGCAAGCCATAATGTAGATTTTCAAAACTGATTAACATTTTTGGACATTGGCAGCAATTTTTGTAGTGTTTCAACTTAAGTTTAAATTGATTAATTCTCTTTGAAAAATGTGTATCAAATCACTATGCAAATTGAGGTAACTCTAGAAATGGGATGATGAGAGGATGGAGGATTACAATAGCATATTAGATAGTGCAAGTAAGGCCATACATTGTTATGGGATTTGGGGGGGGGCGGTATATGTGAATGCATTTTTACATTAGCTATTTATATTTGTCCAACACTTAGACTAGTCTTGTGACAATGTGTAAAATGGGTAGCATGTTTGTAGAAGAAAGGTTGTTTTGTTCTTTGTCATAACATTAATCATGGATAAACTCATTTTAGCTGTTAATGTGGATGCACTCTCTAATTTCATAGACATTTCATTGTAAAGAAATGTTAATGTCCACTTATTTGAAAGTTTCAGAGCTTTTAAGAATCATCATGGCAAATGTTCAGTCACTCCTCAATGACTGCTAGTAGCAATGATAAATTGGTTGTATTTTTACAGTTCTTTGACTTCCTTACTGTTTGCTATACTCAGACACAATCCATATAGTCACTGTGTTCTTTTACTGTTATCAAACACAAACAGAAAGTTAAAAAGGAAGTCATACCAGGGCAAATCTCAAAAGGATGAGATCCTTCAAAGGTCAGTCTTTCTTGCTTGTCAATTGTTGACATTTAAGCATTATTTCAGAAGTGGCTGATAATGTTTTCTGAGATAGTCAAGAAGAATTGCTGTGTTGGTATGCAATTATGTGCATAATGAGATGCAAAAATGCAAATATAGTGGTATGTGCCAGTTCTTTGGAGTGCTTTTTGTCAGAATTGCAGGCACCATGAGACTTTGATAGATACTATGTCAGTACTCATAGTTAGAGCACTGATATCCTTTAAAGAAGCACATATAACATGATATCTCTAGATGCTAATTAGAAGCAACCTTTAGAGATGATAAATGCAGAGGTCATTTTTTTTTCTTGGTAAATTTTGACAACTCCATTGAGCCAACTGTGTCAATAACATTTGACTATAAACGTAGCAAACATCTCTATACTTTTTTTTTAATTTAACATGCCACATAAAAGTCTTGTATATTCATAAATATATCTAGTAGAATGCTACTTTTTTGTGATTGATTTTTAAATTTCACTTAAAATGTAAATTACAGTATAACCTTCTAACCTACTCCATCAAGAAGTTTAAAACTATAGAGTTTCTTTTCAAATTCATATATTGCCAACTTGGCATTTTCTGTTTTTAAGTAAAAAGAATCAAACAAGACTTATTAATGGTAGTTATGTGTTATAAAACATCCTAACCTTGAGTCTAGCATGCCTTTCAAGAATTTACAGCTTTGGAAATGATATAATAAAAATTGTTTTCCTTTGTCCACTAGTCTCACTACTTAGCTTATTATTTTTATTAAATTTCACAATACCATCAGGCAGCAATAAAAATATAGAGTAATGAGGTAAATTGGTCATGTGCACAATTAAAGTAGAAGTAAAATCTTATTCTTTCAGTGATAATTCACAACAGACTATGACAGAACATCGAACCATTTACATAATTTCTAATATATTTACTTTGTTGAACAAACAAAATATAAGTTAGAGCATCCCTTCATTCTCTCCAATAGTTCTTTTACTAGTTTTCTGTGATCTTTAGGCTGTGGTTGTTGATTTTTTTAAATACTGGAACCAGTTTATTGATTGTAATTTAACTTCAATATTAAATGTTTTCTTTACACTACTATGACATTTTCTGTGCTTGTTAATTATGTCATCCATCTTAAAGCATTCATTCAGTAACATCTCTCTTGGATTTTTGCTTTTAAGTACTAAGTGTTGAGATTTCATAGGGTTAATAATAATAATTCCCTATAGCTATATAGGACTTTTAAGATTGATATATTGCTTTCTTATATCTCTGTGGGATAAATAGTGAATTAGTGTGATTCTTTCTTTTGCTCCCTTTTTTTGAGACTCAAGAAGGAGAAATGATTCCTTAAAAACCATCCAGTTCCTGAGTGGCATATGAACACAAATGTCTTTATACTATGCCATGTTTTATCACAGTATTTTTTTTTTTAACACAAAGCTCATAAAATCCACTTGAAATGTTCAAATCTAGAACCCTTTAATTCTGTACCAAGATTTAGTGTGGAGTAATTTGCTAAATAATTTATACAAATCATGATCTAACCCTCAATTTCCCTCCCCCCCCACTCCAATGTATCACCTTAGTCACAAACCAGATAAGGACCACAAAGTCAGTAGTAAAACATTTAATTAAGAAACAAAATAATAGATAAGTCGAGAGAATAATTATCTGGGATAAACAAATGAGTTCAATCTCCTATATCTCCTGTGGTGATGGATAGAAAAAATACAGAAAACTTATTTGCATTTCCATGCAATTATTCAGTTACTTACTTCCTCTTAGCATACAGATGGATCATACTACAATTTCTTGGGGTTGTGTTTACCTCAGTTCTGGGCTGCTACCTCCCCTAAGCATAATTGAAATTTCAATTTTCCATTTTTTTTCACATTCTATAGAACACAAACATAAAAACTATAGGTTACAACATGGAAATATACAGATCTGTCCAGTGTACACTATGGTATAAGAGGGTTCTATGACATTCCTCTGCCCAAATCTGCTCAGAAGTATTCCCAAGAATTCTCATTCAGTGTTGCTCGCTCTCTGCTTATATTGTCTTCTTTTCTCAGTTTGAATCTATGATGCAGTGCCTTTGTCCCATGGAATCCTGACTCCTGAATCTGATGATTGTGAGCTTCCTTGCCTCCCCATTATTGGAACATGAAGTCATTTGGGAACTAAGTGTTTGAGGTAAAAACAATTCTTAAATGTGTTACATCACAATAAAAACTGATATTTTTTTTATCTCTTTAAAGATTATAGACTGTTTTTCCATACAACACTTCATTTGTTTTTCAAAGGAATACTATAAGGTAAGATATGGTGATTAGTATTTTACAGATAAAGAAACTGAGACTGAAGAAATTCAAGAGAAGTCTATTTTTAACATAGCTAAATGTGAGAGGCAGGACTGAACTTAGGTTTCTCTTGATATCACATCAAATGATCTCTTATCAAGATATCAACCCTCACACAATCCTTGATGAATAGTTCTTTGTAGTACAAGGAAACAAAGTACCAAGCCAAAGAAAACTGCATCATAAATTTAGAGCTAGAAGAACTTAGAAGCCATTAAGTCCAACAATTCTCTCCACATAAACACACACACACTCTTATTTTCCAGATAAGAAAACTGAAGATGAGTGAAATTATCTTGCTAAACATCACAGAGACCTGAAAATGAAGTCATTTCTTCTTTACTCCAAGATCAGCATTCTATCTACTGTACCATACTGTGATTCTTTTGGAGTCTTTACCACTCTACCGGTCTCCCATTGTTATCTTCACTGTTTCTGTTGCAATACATTCAGTGGTTAATAGCTGAGATCTCACAAGGTCCTATACCAAAAGAAAAAAGACACAAATAGGGGGTGATCCCATCCTGAAATCTAGCTTATAGTAGCTATAGGAGACTATGAGCTTATAGACTTGGTCCTGTAGGGGAAAGAACATTTACATTATAGACTCTTCAGAATTCAGAAAATATTTATATATTGAGGCTTGCAAAAAAAAAAAAAAAGAGGCTTGAAGGATAGAGATAACCCCCTTCCCTTCACATATCAATTGAATTCTGGTTCATAATCCAGTCAAATATATTCTTTTATCAGAAAGCAGAGGATATATGCACCTTCCTGAAGTAGGGCTGAGATAGGGAGGATTTTCCTTCATATATCTCTCAAGCAACACAAATACACACATACATGGAAGAAAAACCATTACCAAATCTAAACAACATGTTGAAAAAGTTGGACATTATTTATTCCATTCAGCATTCGTGGAGACACACCTCTACAAAGAATGAGGTAAATATATTCTCATGTCTTTCCTTGGAACCAATTTCAAATCATTTATTTTTGGTTGTTTTGTTGCTGTAAAATTTTCCAAATTTACTCATTGTATATATTGTCTTCATGCTTCTGCTTAATTTAATTTATATCAGTTTATATAAAGTAACTTCAAGGAAAAAGTGTTAATACCTGGATCAGATCACAATGCAATAAAAACTACATTCAATAAGAAGTTAGGGGTAAATAGACCAAAAAGTAATTGGAAACTGAATAATATCATCTTAAAGAATGACTAGCAAATTATAGAAACAATTAATAATTTCACCCAAGATAATGACAATGATGAGACATCATACCAAAATCTGTGGGATGCAGCTAAAGTGGTAATAAGGGGAATTTTTATATCTTTAGAGGCTTATTTGAACAAAATAGAGAAGGAGAAGATTAATGAATTGGGCCTGCAACTTAAAAAGCTAGAAAAAGGCCAAATTAAAAACCCCCAACCAAAAACCAAACTTGAAATACAAAAATTAAAAGGAGAAATCAATAATATTGAAAGTAAAAAAACTGTTGAATTAATAAATAAAACCAAGAGTTGGTTTTATGAAAAAGCCAATAAAATAGATAAACCTTTCTGATCAGAAAAAGGAAAGAGGAAAATCAAATTGTTAGTCTTACAAATGAAGATGTGGATCTTTCTACCAATGAAGAGGAAATTAGAGAAATAATAATGAGTTACTTTGCCCAACTTTATGCCAATAAATTTGATAACTTAAGTGAAATGGATAATTTCCTCCAAAAATATAGGCTTCCTAGATTAACAGAGGAGGACGTAAATTGCTTAAAAAGTCCCATTTCATAAAAAGAAATAGAACAAGCTATTAATCAACTCCCCAGGAAAAAATCCCCAGGACTAGATGGATTTACATGTGAATTCTACCAAACATTTAAAGAACAATTAACCCCAATGTTATATAAACTATTTGAAAAAATAGGGGATGAAGGAGTCCTGCCAAACTCCTTTTATGACACAAACATGGTACTGATACCTAAACCAGGTAGATTGAAAACTGAGAAAGAAAACTATAGACCAATTTCCTTAATGAATATTGATGCTAAAATCTTAAATAAGATATTAGCAAAAAGACTTCAGAAAATCATCTCCAGGATAATACATTATGATCAAGTAGGATTTATACCAGGAATGCAGGGCTGATTTAATATTAGGAAAACTATTAGTATAATTGATCATATTAATAACCAAATTAACAAAAACCATATGATCATCTCAATAGATGCAGAAAAAGCATTTGATAAAATCCAACATCCATTCCTACTAAAAACGCTTGAGAGTATAGCAATAAACTGACTATTCCTTAGAATAATCAAGAGCATATATTTACAACTGTGAGTAAGCATAATATGCAATGGAGATAAACTGGAACCTTTTCCAGTAAGATCAGGAGTGAAAGAAGGTTGCCCACTATCACCATTACTATTCAATATAGTACTAGAAACTCTAGCCTCGGCAATAAGAGTGGAGAAAAAGATTAAAGGAATAAGAATAGGTAATGAGGAAATCAAACTGTCGCTCTTTGCAGATGATATGATGGTATACTTAGAAAACTCCAGAGATTCTAATAAAAATTTATTAGAAATAATTCACAACTTTAGCAAAGTTGCTGGATACAAAATAAATTCACATAAATCCTCAGCATTTTTATACATCACCAACAAAATGCAACAGCAAGAGATACAAAGAGAAATTCCATTTCAAACAAATGTTGAGAGTATAAAATATTTGGGAATCCATCTACCAAAGAAAAGTCAGGAATTATATGAGCAAAATTACGAAACACTTGCCACAAAAATAAAGTCAGATTTAAATAATTGGAAAGACATTCAGTGCTCGTGTATAGGCCGAGTGAATATAATAAAGATGACAATAATCCCCAAACTAATCTATTTATTTAGTGCTATACCAATCAGACTCCCAAGAAACTATTTTAATGACCTAGAAAAAATAACAACAAAATTCATATGGAAGAATAAAAGGTCGAGAATTGCAAGGGAACTAATGAAAAAAAAGTCAGAGGAAGGTGGTCTAAGTGTACCTGATCTAAAGCTATATTATATAGCAGCAGTCACCAAAACCATTTGGTATTGGCTAAAAAATAGACAGGCCGATCAGTGGAACAAATTAGGTACAAAGGACAAAGAAAGGTACAACTATAGCAATCTAGTCTTTGATAAACCCAAAGATACATTAGGGATAAAAATTCATTATTTGGAAAAAAACTGTTGGGAAAACTGGAAATTAGTATGCCAGAAATTAGATATGGATCCACACTTAACACCATATACCAAGATAAGATCAAAATGGGTCCATGATTTAGGCATAAAGAATGAGATCATAAGTAGATAAGAGGAATAGAGGATAGTCTACCTCTCAGACCTGTGGAGGAGGAAGGAATTTATGACCAGAGAAGAACTAGAGATCATTATTGATAACAAAATAGAAGATTTTGATTACATCAAACTAAAAAGTTTCTGTACAAACAATATTAATGCAAACAAGATTAGAAGGGAAGTAACAAATTGGGAAAATATTTTTACAGTTAAAGGTTCTGATAAAGGTCTCATTTCTAAAATATATAGAGAATTGATCCTAATTTATAAGAAATCAAACCATTCTCCAATTGATAAATGGTCAAAGGATATGAACACTATATCCACTCATATGAAAGAGTGTTCCAAATCACTACTGATCAGAGAAATGCAAATTAAGACAACTCTGAGATATCACTACACACTTGTCATATTGGCTAAGATGACAGGAACAAATAATGATGAATGTTGGAGGGGATGTGGGAAAACTGGGACACTGATATATTGTTGGTGGAGTTGTGAAAGAATCCGGCCATTGTGGAGAGCAATCTGGAACTATGCCCAAAAAGTTATCAAACTATGCATACCTTTTGATCCAGCAATGCTACTACTGGGCTTATATCGCAAAGAAATACTAAAGAAGGGAAAGGGACCTATGTGTGCCAAAATGTTTGTAGCAGCTCTTTTAGCAGTGTCTAGAAACTGGAAGTTGAATGGATGTCCATCAATTGGAGAATGGTTGGGTAAATTATGGTATATGAAGGCTATGGAATATTATTGCTCTGTAAGAAATGACCAATAGGATGAATTCAGAAAGACTTGGAGAGACTTGCATGAACTGATGCTGAGTGAAATGAGCAGAACCAGAACATCACTATATACTTCAACAACAATACTGTATGAAGATGTATTCTGATGGAAGTGGATATCTTCAACATAAAGAAGATACAACTCATTTCCAGCTGATCAATGATGGACAGAAACAACTACACCCAGAGAAGGAACACTGGGAATTGAATGTAAAATATTAGCACTACTGTCTACCTACCCAGATTACTTATACCTTCGGAATCCAATACTTAATGTGCAACAAGCAAATTGGATTTACACACATATATTATATCTAGGTTATACTATAACTCATGTAAAATATATGAGATTGCCTGTCATCTAGGGGAAGGAGTAGAGGAAGGGAGGGGATAATGTGGAAAAATGAATACAAGGGATAATGTTATAAAAATTACTCATGCATATATACTGTCAAAATGTATAGTTATAAAATTAATAAAAAAATACCTGGATCAGAGAAAACCTCCTAAAAAGATACTATCTAAGCTAATATTTAAGGGAAGCAAGATATTCTATGATGTTGAGTAAGAGATTGAGGTTGAATACAAGGTTGAGGTTGAATACAAAGTTGAGTATAAAGTTGAGGAGAGAGTGCATTCCAGCTGTAGGGAATCACATGGATAAAGACATGAAGCTGAAAGATATTGTGCATGGTGAGTAGCTATCAGGCACTGTTGAAAAGAGAAAGTACAGAAAAGAATAACATAAGATGATAAAATTGGAGCCAATGTGAGGAGGGTTCTAATTATGAGGCTTTGAATTTTTTGAATATTACTAGATCTGGGTTTTAAACATCTCAATTAGGTAGCTCGGTGAAGGTTGGATTGGAGGCAAGGAGAGAAATGAGGAAGCTATCAGTATGGTATTGACAAAAGATAATAAAGATCTGAGCTAGGAGAGAAGTCATGTAAATAGAGAAAAAGTGGTAGATGCAAGAAGTGTGGGGTAGAGAAAAGATTAATTAGAGATGGACATTGAAGTTGAATAAAGAGTTGAGAATGATTCCAAAGTTAAGAACTTAAATGATTGGAAAAATGGTAACATCAAAAGGAATGGGAAAATTTAGGGGAAATACTTTTTTTGTAATGAAACAAAGTTTTGATCAGTGGGTCCCATCATAGATCATACACAATTGATAAAGTCAAAGAAAGACAAGGAATTGTTTATTTCCAATGGGAAAAGGTTTCTGGGAACCCTTCCTGTCTTCCTCTCTCCTTGTCCCCAGTTCCCACAAGGTGCTCACAACATCTCCATCCTATCCATTATCATTTCTGTCAGAGATAATCCAGAATTCTTGCGCTTACTACCCCTTTCTCAACAGTCAGTGATTGGGTTTTATCTTCCCTGACATTGCCAACCAAGCAATAGGGCTTTACTCTTTGTTCTGCTACTTTGCCTACTAAACCCTAATTTCCAAGTGGACTTTTCATCTGCTGTAAAGCTAAAACATATTTTATGCGTTATCTTCCATTATTAGAATGTGAATTCTTTGAGAGAAAGGACTGTCTGTTTTCTTATGTCCCAGAGGCTTACCACAATGTTTTACTTAAACACATACACATATATACGTTATTTATAATATATTATCCATAATATGGATATTATATATGTATATCTATATACACATCATATACATATATGTATATAATAAGTAATATACATATAATATGTAATTATATGTATAATACGTATTATATTCATTATGTGAATAATACACACAAATACACACATATTATATATATATATATTTCATTTCACGTTGAATTTGATATATCTATAGGGCTTTCAGGTGTCAATAGAAAGTTGGGAATGCAAAACTATTGTGTGGGAGAGAAATTAGGATTAGCTATAGAATTTGGAGAGTCATGTGCAAGGCAATAAGTTGGAGGATACCTAAGATACTCCTTGTTTTAACATTTTGTAGTTCACTGGCTTCATAGAATTGTAGGTATAGTGTTGGATTAATAAACCTGTATTAAATCTCATTAACAATATCAGCTATGTGAATATGAGTATGGCATTCAACACCTTGAGCCATAATTTCTTAATCTGAAACATGAGTATAGCTACATCTGTAATGTAGCTACATCTGTAATACTTGCCACTCAGAATTATTGTGAAACTCAAATTAAATAATTCGCATAAACTTTTAAGATACTAAACAAATATCTATGTTGAATCAAAATACTGCTAGGTAGCCAGAAAAAAAAATCATGAGGGAGGGGAGCATATGAAGAGAAAAAATGGTGGCAGTGGTAGTGTGAGAAAGATGTTTTAAAGTTAAAAAAATAAAAGAAGATGGTTCTTTTTTGTATGTTGAGGCAAAAGATAATGTGTTATAATAGACATTAAAGCTTCTGATGTAGAAATGGGTGAAATAAATATTTGCAATAAGTAAAGAAAATAATAAGATAGCAGGTGTGTCCCATCTTATTTCTATTTGAAACCTTTATTGGGAGGTTAAAGTACTTAATAGGTATTCAGATGCTACTTATCATACTGCCAGAAAAATAAAAACAAAACAAAAATTATTTTCTTTGAAGACCAGTGTGTTGAATCTTGCCATCATGTTGCTGTCCCCAGTGCATAGACAAATAAACTGAAGCACAGTGATATTAGTGAATTAAATGCAGTCACAATTAAGCCAAAATTTGCAGCTGAGATTTCAGGTAGCACTCTGCCTTTTCCTAGCCACTTTCCTTATTAAAATATTTTATTGGTGCAATTTTTTTACATCATGTCTACTGCATTGTAGGCTAATAACATTGATAAAAGCTAGAATTTATATAACATTTTAAGGTTTACAGAGTGCTTTATAAATATTTTACTTTATCCTCACAGCAAGTCTACATTAAGTATTATCATTATTTCCATTTTACAGATTAGGATATTAAGGTTACATTTAACTTTAAGGATTAAAGATTTGCTAATAATAAAGCTAAAAAATGACTGAAGTAGGATTTGACCTTAGGTCTTCCATATTCCAAGTCCTGTGCTACTTTTATTATGTCATCTAGGTACCTTAATAAGTGCTTATTGACATTCCAATGGTACTCTCTTGTGTCAAAGAGAACCCTCTCTTGTAACAAATATATCCAGCTAAGTACAGCATATCGGTACCTGGTCCATGTGTAACAATGTGTGCCCCATTCTGCAACTTAGAGACCTTTAAACAGATGTTAATTCAAATAAGGATTGGTTGGTGACAACATGGAGCAATTATCTAATATTTCAATGTTTTCCTTTATAGTATTGTCAGAATCATCTTAAATGATCTTCCATATATATATATATATATATATATATATATATATATATATATATATATATATATATATATATATATATATATATATATATCTTCTCATCCCACCCTAAATTCTGTCTTCCATGGATTTTTTACTTCAACCTTCTGATGGGTGTGGCAATTTGCCTTTCATTTTACAGGATGTTGGATATGAGACCTAAGTATTCTCATTACTATTTTAAATATCTACTATCTCCTTCTGCCAAATGCTGCATTTGTCACATCAAAGGTCAATTGTACAGATTGATGCCATTTTGGGTAACAAATTTTATAACAAAAATAAGACCTTCATATTTGGTATTTAGTGCTCAGTTATAATTAATAGCCTTTTTTGAATGGTAGTTAGACCTCTCTTCAAACTCCTGCTGTCTATTTATCTAATATGGCAGTATGTGGGGAATAGTGAGCCAATAAAAATGTAGAATAGAGAAGAAATGTGTATCTTACATCATTAAATTTCACAAAAAATTACTCACTTTGACACCTCACAATCAGGACCAAGAATGTAAGAAGGGCAAAAATTGAGTCCAACAATATGATTAAATGTAGTAAAGAGAGTAGGAAATGGTAATCTTAGGAGAAAATATAAGATTTGGGTCTGTTTTTCCTCTTAAAAAACAGCCAGAGTTTCATCATTAATTATGAAATATTTTTCTCATTTTGGATACATATATCTCTGCCTGGCTGTCAAGAAGCCCATAGTCATGAATTGTATGTCTGGGTCTTTTCTTCAATATAAAATTTCCATTTCAGAAAAAATAAGATTCTTCAGAATGCATTTCAGGGTGATAATTGCACTTCTCAGGTGGTTAGCAGAAAGATGATCTATAAATAATAATTAAAAAGTTGTGTCCCCAGGGAGGTAGATGTCAGATGTGAAACTCAAGCATAGGAAATGTTCAGACTTTTGTCTTGACCTTGTTCTTCTGCATTCAGTATTATATATTCAGAGCACATTTACACATTGAGATTTGGAAGTGACAACTTCAGCATCCATGAGATGAAGAAAAGGTAACACTGCTACTGTATTCGACTTTCCCTATTCATTCATGTCATCTTTATACCGTCATATTACCTTTATTCCATTTTACAAGTGTCAGGTTATTAGCATTCATAATTAATCTATTCAGTTCTTTTCCCTGCACTTGTAGGAATATACATAGAGAAAATTGTCCTCAACTGTCTGATATACTGCCACTACTGTCTAATCTACTTCCCTTTTCTCTGGTATCATATACAAAGAAGAATAGGGAAGTAATGGGGAATATAACCATTAATACAACAAGCTTACTTTATAAAAACAAAAACAAAAATAGGATAAAAACAAAGAAATCAGTCTTTCCATAGGCATAAGAAATAACAATTTTGGATTATGTACCATTGATTCAAATTAATAATGGAAATTTGTGGTATAGAAACCTCAGAAACTGAATAATTTCACTTGTCACTAATATAATTGGTTTACACGAGATGCTGTTAAAGGGTTAAATTGGCATGCTATTTAGGAAACTGGCCTCTAAGGAATGGTCTCAGGAATTAGTAAAGATAGATTTCAGATGGCATATTGCAGAGGAGAATGGATTGGGATCAGGAGAACTGGGTTTAGATCCTATCTCAGATGCTTACTTAGAAATGTAGTCATAGTTGTCACTAATTTCTTAAATCCTCAAGTTCCTCAGATGTAAAATGAAAAAATAATACTTGTACTACCTACTTCAGAGATATTGCAAATAAATAAATTTGGGAAACTTAAGTTACTAATTTAAATATGAGTTATTATTTTTATCTTTAAATATAGTAAAACTAGTCAGTGACTTAAAGGATGGGACTTGAAATGTAATGAGAGCCTCTTCCCATTGCTCAAAATTTCAACTTCTCTACTTCAAAATGTCTTGCCTTACTAATTGCATTTTTCACTATACACATCATCTTTCTAAAATATTTTTCAAAAGCACATAGGATAACAGTAAAACTATAAAGAATAAAGCATTAAATGACAAATTTTGGGGAAGAGAGAACATTTGGTTTGTAAGATTCTGTCTGGAATCAGTAGGTCCTTTGCAATGAGGATTTTTAGCAAACAAGAGAAAAGCAGGGAGGTATTGGGTGTTTACTGTAGAAGCTGTAGAGAATGTGCAGCAGGGTTTTTAAAAAATGCTGCTGAAAAATGATAAAAGCTGATTTCATCAATGCCATAATTTGGCTTAATCCTGTAAAAATAGTAGTCTCAGATCTGAGTTTCAGTTTTGGTACTACAGTATATCTATTATTTGGTACACTGTCTTTGATTGGAAGAATACTGCTAAACACCCTTTGGCAAGCTGGCTTCTCCATATCTCTGTCTAATTTTAAGGATTTTAGGAACTTTGAAGTACAGGAAAGTCTAAGACGTGGGAACATGGCCGTATACTACTCTAAAGACAAATTCAAACTTAGCCTATATTGTTCTTTTCAATTATTACTTAAGAGGATTATATAAAGGTTTGAGTTTTAACATTATATTCAACCACTAGGGATGTGTAAAAACCAATATCTTTTTTTCTGAAAAGAATAGTATCAAGAAATATTGGATATTATATCCACCATTTATAAATAAGGGGGGAAATTCCAAATGTTTCTGGTGTGATGGAAACTGTCAGTTGAACAATAAGTATTTTTAAGTCCTCGGAAAAATGCATAACTTAATCGAAAATAATAGAGGGGATAAGATACAAATGCAGGGAAGTTCATTATAAGCAATTGATAATCAGCACTTATTAGATACCTGTGATACTCCTAGTACTGTACTTAATGTTAAAAGTACAAAAACAAAAAATGAAATTGTTCCTGACCTTAAGCAGCTTATATTCTATTAGGGAAAATTATACATATACTTTCCCCATACACACATGAATCTATATGTGTATGTGTGTGATATACAAAATAATATGTATGATGCAGCAATGTATATAAATCAGCTAAATTGTAAGGAATGTCTTAATAATGGATGATTCTGGTTGTTTTATACCAGGTGTAGTTGGGTTTTACTTTATTTTCATAGAATTATCATATGTTTGAAAAAAATCTCTCTGAGATATTATAGATTTCATAGAAAATATTATAGAATATAATAATTTTATAGAAAAGAAAATTTATTCCCTTGGTAATATCATTAACACTCATGAAATCAATCTAGAATTCTGATTCTCAAATCTAATTGTCCATCTTAAAAGGTCCAAAAAACTGAACTTAATTTTCCCCCAACCCCTTTTCTTCTGAATGTACCTATGATTGATGAGGGCACTATCATTGTTTCAGTTATTCAGTGTAGCAACCTAGAGGTTTTTTTCCTCAAATCTTCATCTTCTCTCTCATTCTTATATAGAATCTGTTGCCAAGTCTTGTGGATTTTACTTTCATAACCTCTCTCATACATGCATCCTTATTTTCTCTGACTGTAATCACCTCTATGCTGGTTCTCATTACTTTCTAATCAAGCTGCTGGTTGGTTTCCTTGTCTCAAGTTTCTTCCTACTACAATCTATCATCCACACTGCTAGCAAATGAATCTTTTTGAAGCACAGATTTGACCATGCCAGACACTTTCTTTCCCAGTTAAGTAAAAATTCCAGTCCTACCATATCATCTCTAGCTTCAAATATAAAATATTCTATTTGGTGTTCAAAATACTTCATAGTCTGGACCACTCTTGACTTTTTCCAAATGATCCTATGATTTTTTTTAACTCCAGGAGTTCATCAGATAAACACTCTTTTTAGCCTATCTCAATTTTATACACCTGAACTTGAGATAAAATGAACTGGAGAAAGAAATAGGAAACTACTGCAAAAAACTTCAAATAGTGACATGACTAAAAACTTAACATGTCAAAAATGTTATAATTCAATGGCTCACTACACAAAATGTTTTTTTTTTTCAATCAGACTTGTTATTTTCATAATTTGCACTTTTTAACATATGTTTAGGAGAGAAATAGTGAACCTTCTTTTAAAGTTTCATTTTATTCTAGTAATTCAAATGCTTAAAAATATAACAAATAATAGACAGTAGGCTTGAAGCATTTTACTTTCTTTGGGGTTCTTATTTATACACACTAATATGAATATGGGACATGAGGAAAATTCATCTTTAAAAATCTGCCTGTTTTCTTCTCATGTTCCTTAAAGATGAACTTTGATGGGTACACAAACCATTTTAATAAAGTTTTTAGAGGTGAGAAAATAGAGAACCTGATTGCCGGTTATGCATCTATTTTACCATTTTGTGGTAAAAATATTTTAAAAAAATTTTTCTGTTCATTTTGTGATGTTTTGTAATCTTCATTTCTTTCAGATATTTTCAAGCTCAATCCCTCAGTGCTTTTAAAATTTTATTACATATATCACATATTTCCTATGCTTATATTTAGACTGAAGTATATCTTTTTTTGGCCTTGTCTTAAGTGCTAACTTTCTTATAGAGGATAGTAGATGCTAAGCCATTTGTAATGCTTTGAAAATGAGTTTGCACTCTAAACTATGTTGGTTATCTTAATTCTCTCTTTATTAAAGAAATCAATTTTTACTGGTTGAAGCTGAAGAAGCTTCTGTGATCTTTTTGTCTAATCATTATGTTGACTATTTTTCTTTGGTCACCTAGTAGTACAAGTAAGAGTATACTTTTGTCAATTCCCTATTTTTAAGAGTTGGTAGCTGATTTAAATAAGTAGAATTTGAAGTGTTGTCATTATTCAGAATGCCTATTCATCTATTTTTACTTCCTTCTTCATATTTCCTTATTAGCTAGATGGCATGGTAGATTGTGCTGGACTTGAAGTTAGAAAGAGCTAGTTCTAAATGGTCTGTCAGATACTTACTACTTCTGTGACCCTGGACAATTTTTTAAACTTCTCTCAGTTTCAATTTCCTCGTTTGTAAATTAGGGATAATAATATGTAAAAATGTTTATGGCTCTTCAATTTTTTACAGATGAAATCATAATTTTTAGCAATCTTATCTATTTTTTTCTAATAGTATTATCTTTACCCATGTGAATCACAAATCTCAAATTTTGTATATCTTGGTAGAACCAACCTAGCATCTTGGATATATGCACTGGGAAGAAAGCAATATTATGCTCTTAACATAACTGAAGCACAGGACTTTATATTTTTTATCCTCAGGAGAGCTTTCGAGATCCTCAGTTTGCTTCCACAGTGAATCATCATAGTAGGAAATCAGTGAGCAAGTTTATATTTATCCTCATTAAATTTAATTTATATCTATACATTTTCTCCTTTCTGCTGGGATAATTTTTGATGTTGTTTTGCTCATCCAACATAATAGCTAAGTCTTGGGTTATGTACAAATTTGATAGGATTTCCATATACTTATTACCTGTGTGGCTTCACTTCTATGTCCTTCAATTTTTTTAATCTATAAAATGGGATTGGATTAAAGGATCTTCAAGATAACTTTTGGTTCTAAATTATTTGACATCATGAGAGCCTTTTTTCATATTCATTGCTGTATCTGAACATATATTATCTATGATGTTCCCTAACATATTTCATGCTTTTCTTTTGGGAAAAACAATTTTCAACCAAACTGGTAATGTGAAGAAAAGAGTTTAAGTTTAAAAAGTTTAAGTACAGTTTTCAGACATGTCAGACCAACTTAATGTTAAATACTACAAATCAACCCCATCTTCTACATTATTTTTCTTGGTATCTTTAGTACTTAAAATAGTTTCTGACCTTTGGTGTAGTAAGTACCCAATAAATACTTATTGACTTGATTTCTAGAATTATCCAAATAACTAAGCCTGACATTCCACAAATTATTTCTCTCATTTTAGTTTAATTACTAATTATTTTAAGCATTTTCCTTTTCCAGAAGAGTGTACACTACAGTGATTAATGAGAACTTGGTGTTGGAGGCTTGATAGTTACATGCTTGTGGATAAAACTGTTATTTTTGGTGCTTTTGGTTTTTAAATATACCCAAATAGAATTTGCTAAATCCATCTCCATTCTTTGTGATGCCTAGTGGTTTTGTAGCAATGATAAGTTTGTCCCAATTCAGTGTGTTATTTTAAAGCTGGCTTCCATCATTGCTGGTAGGTAACTATGTGATATATAACTTGCAAGCAGTCCTGCTGTTTGTTACTGGCAATTAATTTCTCTGGTGCCTTTCTTCCATTCAGGGTAGGCCTTTATGTTCTAAATCCAGCTATTCTAATGCTCCCCACTTGTGCTGTGTAGAAAAGACTCAGACTGACAGATTATCGCAGGGCAGTTAAGCATGTAATTGCTCAAATGAGTTAAAATCCCTTCAAATATCTGTCTTTGTACCTCATCACACTACTTCACGGACTCAAATATTTGACAATTGATGAAGATAAACTAAAGGGATCTTCATTAGCTACCAACCACCGTGACAAGCTTCTTTCAGCTAAAGGCTGGTGAAATTTGGGACTTATTATCTTCTTAAAAACTGCAGGAAAGCAGAAAAATACTTCAGTGGACTTCAGAATAGAGAAAACTTGAAGCTTACATGTTAGTTGAGATCAGAAAAAAAAACTGCAATTTTCTAATTTAGAGCTGTATTTAAAAAAAATGTAGGGTGCCATGGGCAGGGCTCTTATCCAATAAAGTAATGGAAATATTATCAAATTCTCATAGGAGCCATCATTAATGAATGTGTGTTAAATTTAGATGTAATTACAACATTGAAGAGAGAGTGGCAGAAATCCAGTGTCTGTGTGGAGACTTATTTTTGCATGTGTTGGCTTTACTGGCCAGAAATTATCACTATCCCTGATTTAGAATTAAAGCCAGGTGCTCCAAAGAATACCTTGAGACATTTATGGAATTTCACTTTGGCACAAATCCTAGCACATCTTCAAGTTTCCTACTGACAGTCAGTGTTTGGTATTAAACTCTTCCAATATTGGTGGGTGTGGAAGTGGGTTATTGAATTGATGGCAACGCCAGGAAACTACTGCTTAACAAAACAGGTGAAGGTTAGTATGGCACTGATAGATAATGGAAAAAGGCATATCCTTAGAGTTGGAAGAGATGAACCCTTTATTTCCACCAAAAAGATAAAAATGTGGGAGAAAATGTAAAAAAATGGAAAAGCTGAAAATTATAAGTGAGATGATTATAATGTCTAGGCAATTCCTTCCTGGTAAGTAAAATGATGAGGGGATTGCAATTAGTTTTACAAAACAGTGATATAGTGGTTGATTTGCAGAATTAAATAATAGGAAGCCTTTGCAAACTTACGTCAATGTAATTGCAAAATTATGTTGTGAGGGCATTATGTAAAGTATTATTTTCATGTGGTTTGTGATGTCAGTGTCAGAATAAAAAAGTATTTAGTGAACATATGAAAATATCAAAAGTATTAAGAGATCAGTTTGAAAGGAAAATAGGCTTAAAAGATCTGTGTCCCATTCAGAATGAATAAAAGCAATGTTAAAGTTCTAATATAGACTTAAAGCTCTAATTTCCATTCTCTTTTCTACATATTAAAAGAGAGGAATTATTTTTAATGTATATATGACAAAAAGAAGTGTTTGAATGCCATTTGAGCCTTTTTATTCTCATTGTGGAAAAAAAGTGGAAAAAGTAGATGATTCCTAGAAATCGTTGGCCAAAAAAAAAATACCCTCTTTGTGGTCACTACTCTAGAGATTTTCTTTGAATTTCCTGTATACATTCATGATCATACTTGATGAATTAGTTGATATTTTTATCCCTATCCTGTCATTAGGTCTACCTGAATGCATTTAATTTCATTTTGGATTGAATTTTAGCAAAAAAAAACCATGGCTTTAATTATTCTTCCTCCTTCCTAGCTCTCATTTACAGTTCCCATATAATTTTATTTGAAGATGAAATTCCTTGGTGAACTTCTAGGTTAGCCTCAAGTTGACGTGCCAGCAGAAGTTGTAGAAAGATGAACACACTAAAGCCTGTTGTTTTGGGAGCTGTGGATAAGTCCAAACCATGATGGAAAGCAATTTGGAATCATGTGAAGAAAATGATTCATAGATTCTACTTCTGGGATATACCCCAATGAAGTCAACATTCAACTTCATTTATTCACCAAAATGTTTATAACAGCATCTTTATAGCAAGAAAAGTGGAAACAAAAATATTTACTGAAGATTATTAAAGGAATCGTGGTTTACAGATTTATGGTATATTTACTCTACTATCTAAAATAATGACTTATGAATACAGAGAAGCATGGAAAGATACTGAAGAGATACAAAGTAGAGTAAGGAGAATACAATACTTACTGTATTACTATAGTTGTTATACAATAACTATAATAAAATAACAAAAATAAAATAGAATCATATCCTGTGAAATTATAATGCCAAAGCTCCCAATTTATTAGAATCAATCAATAAATAAGCATTTATTATACTGGAAAAGGTATCTGCCAACATCTTGAAATGGAGGACTCTGGGAATGGAAACTGCATATAATGTTTTTTTTTTTTTTTTTTTTTTTTTTTTTAAGGGAGAGATATATGAGTTAGTTTGGCTAAACTAATGAGTTTTTAAACTATCACCACATGATCTATAGGGATCCTTATTTACAGATTATTGACCTTGATTTTATTTGAGTTTGGATCTAGTAGGTGGTAGAGTACTGAATTTTAATATTATAAGATCTGAGTTCAAATCCCAAATGTACTACTGTCCCTTGTGTGACATTGGGAGAATGTTTCATAATCTTTCTAGGTCTTAATTTCCTCATGTGCAAAACAAGATTCCTCTACCACATGCCCTCTAGGATGACTTCCAGCTCTAGATAACATGATTTGATGACGCAGGCTTTTCTTTGAATAAAACAAGCTTTTATTTAGCACCTATTCTTTGTCAGGGATTGTAAATTCTGAGGACAGTCCCCAAATCACAAACCTTGTTAATTTGTTCACTTTAGAGTAGCCAATCTATTATTTTCCACTAAGCTTTCTCTGGTTATGTATGTCTAGTAATATATATATATATATATATATATATATATATATATATATATATATATATATATATATAATTTTTAAAATCCAGGTTTGCTTAATTCTGCTTTCTAATGATTGAATGTCCTGCCATTCAGCAAGACAACTCTCAATTGAGTTCCTATTGTCAAATTATGTTTTTTTGGAAGGCTAAGAACTATGTAGTACTTACACTCAGAGGTCTATTTTTTACCACTCTTCAACTGCCAATGAAAAAATAGAATGTGTCCAGATAAGCCTGGGAAGTATTTTGCCTTGTTTATCTACTTCATATATTATCATGGAGAAAAAATAATCACCTAATGTTCAAATGGATGATAATGAATCTTTTCATATTTAGTAAGTGATCTTAAAAAGAAAAAAATTAAAATTACCTTATTTTTCCAATCAAGAAGCAAATCAATTTGAAATATTTTTCTGAAACTTCTATCCATTACTCATACTTCTATTTTACGGATTTAAGAATTGCTAGTTTCAGCTCTCTTCTATCTAAGAATATCTACAAAAACTAAAGACAGCTACACATCACCACTAGTTCCCTCTATTTGTCCTCATGTGAAAAAGTTTCAAGTCCTATCATTATCCTGATAATCCTCATTTCACACATCTTGATTTGTCAATATCCTTTCTGTAATTGGTCTTTGACAAAGACCAATTTTTTTTTATCTCAAGTCAAAATCCCATATCATTTCTACCTTCATTGACATAGCAACTTCTATTTATTAATCATTATCTTTTACTTTGGGTTCAAACAGAATAAAGATAACTCTTCTTCCAAATACCATTCCTTCAACATATTCTCTGTCAGTTCCTTCAACCTTTTCTTCTATATGAAAGTTTCTGGTTCTTTCACCGTCTTGATAAAGCTATTCTAGATATATTTCCATTTCCCAGTCTCTCCTAAAAGTTAACAAAACTAACTGAACACAGTACTTTAGATAAAACAGGATGCACAACTTAAATATAATCTCTCTCATTCTAGAGAATATATTTTGCTATGTAAATAAAAATTTCACTTTGCAAATGAAAATAAATATTGGAAATCTATTTAAACCTTAGATAAAATTCCACATATCCTAACTACTATATAATTTCTTTATAATAATCAACATTTTGTCCCTCCACAACTGTTTGGAACTGTTTATATTCCAAGATTGACTGTATAATTGATGTATGTTCAGCTGTGTTAAAATGGCCAAAGCAATTCACTAATCCTGGAGCAATGCCCATTTTTGTGCATTTATAAAAATATTAATTTAATCTACAATTACTGATTTAGTAATGTGCATATTAACAAATTTTGTCAAGTACTTTAAAATAAACTGTCATTTTAAACATCACAATTTTTGTTTGACTATTAAATTAGTAAGGCTAATATGGAGTTATATTCTTGCTTGTTTGAGTATTCAGGACCAGTATGAAATATTCTGGGAAGGAAGAATCTGTACCTAATTCCCTCCTCTCAGAGTAAGTTGAACTTTTAACCTTTTACTGAAATTAATCACACTTGATCTCATGAGTAAAAATGTTTTTAACATGAAACAATACTCCACTGAGGTTTAACAAACTATATTTTAATTGTAATTGATTTATACCAAAAGATAAAATGAGTTAATTAGGCCATGCTATTAGAATTAGTAGCAAGGGAAATACCTGACACAAGTACCAGTAAGAGGGAAGGAGAAGGGAGATTTTAAGAGTTTAAAGCAATATAAGTTTTAATTTCTGAGACTTCTTAATAATACTTTTCTGGATTCAGCAAGAATTGCAATTTTCTAGTTTATGGAATGTTTTCATAATCTAAAGTACAATCACAATATTATTTTTCATTTTTTATTGGCTCTATGATTCCTGGTACACTGGGATATCCAAAAGGTCCTTTTAAGACTTATGTTGTTAGGGCTAATGGTTAATGTTAAACAAGGAATTCTACCTTGTTAAAAAATAAATGATTCTCATTAGTTAGAGAATTGTAAAGTGAATACTGATTTATAAATTTGCTATTCCTTTTTTCTTCTTGTGAACTTTACTAATGTTTTAAAGGAAGCACCACAGAGGTAAGGGACATACAAGGGACGCTCTTATACACAATGAGACATGAGGTGGTAGATGACACACTGGGCCTGGTGTAAGAGGATCTGGACTTGAATTGCACTTCTGACTTTTGTTAGTTATGAGACTATGTACAAGCTCACTTAAGTCATGCATGTCTGTTTCTCAATCTGAAAAATGGACATAAATATCTGATACTGATGTGACAGGATTGTCTTGAAACTAAAATGTGACAATATGTAAAGCATTAAACAAATGTCAAGTCTCATGGTTGCAAAAGGAGAAGAATTGCATCATTTGTTTTCTTAACTAAAGGTGGAAAAATTTCAATTATGGTTTTAGCAACATACTGGATCTGTTTTCTGAGAACCAATCTAAGTATGGAGGGACTCACCAGTCATTCAATAAACATTTATTATAATAATAATTAATCATTACCATCAATAGTGGTCTGGTCAAATGGAAAGGGATTTTTATGCCCAATTGAAGAAATAGAGAAAAACCAACTCAATTCTAGTCCTAGAAGCACTTTTCCACTTAAAATGAGGAAAATCTGAATTCAAATTTGCCTTCAAATTCTGACAAACTGAATAACTGTGCACTTAACCTCTATCTGCCTTAGTTTCTTTGTATATAAAATGGGGATAATAATACCAATTACTTTTGTGGGCATAGCTCTAAAGACAGTTCCTCCTTAGTTTAGTTTTCATATTGGGACAAAAAAGCATTGATTAATCATTGAAAAAAGGAACCATATTTTGTTCAAAAACAGCCAGACTATACAGCAATGATAGAGTAGTTCTTATGTTCTCTGGATGTGCACCCTCATTCACATCTCTGACAATTCATCTGGTTAGTACAAGATCAGAGAAAGGTGAACTTAAGTGGTTTCAGATATCCATCGAGTCTGAGAGGTTAGAATACAAGTGGCAAAGAAAGTACTTTCATAACCCCAGAACGAAGTTACTGTCAGGGAAACTAAGACTAATTCAGATCGCTTGAGAGGAAGAAATCAAGAAATCAGATAAGCTGCATTAGGAAAATGCTGAGCCTAGTCCATCTACCCATAAGGGATGCATAAATATTAACTATTATTATGATGGCACAAGAATGGTTAAAAAAAAAGGAACAGAAAGTTAGTTGAGCCTTGAATTAGTCTAACTCTTCTGGGAGATAATTTGAATCTATACAACCCCCAATCAATAAATTATGCTTACCCTTTGACTCATCAGTACTACTAGACATATACCATAAAGGGGTTAAATATAGTGGGAAAGGACCCATGTCTGCAAAAATCTATAATTTTAGTAAAGAACAGGAAATGAAATGGATGGCTATCATTTGGAAAATGATTGAATAAATTATGTTTTATTAATACAGGATATCCCAAAAGTCTAGTGCAGTTAAAAACTGCAATGGCCTGCTTATGTATAATGCTTATTAAAATTAATAATGTTTCATTTAACTTTTTTAAATAAAATTAATATTAAGCTTCAATAGCTTAGGAGTGCATGAAAACTTTTGGGCCACTGTGCATAAAAGAATATTACTTCACTATAAAATGATAAATAGGACAATTTTAGTGAAACTTTGGAAAATATGTGTGAATTTAAATAGAATGAAGAGAGTAGGACATGGAAAATAATGTGATAGTGAGTGATAGAGATGTGAAGAAAAGAGAAGCATATCAAAGGAATAATAAAATATACAAACAGAGGAAAATGAAGATCAGAAGTGGATATAAAATTGTTTTTTTAATTCATATTATATTTAGAAAAGCAAACTCTTTAGCAGAAATAAGAAGTTTCATAATTATTTTTTTCTGAACTAAACATTCTTTTTTTTGTACATCAAAATTTCCATGGCTATGGCTATTTATTAAATTCATAATAAAAAAGAAAAAAATTTAAAAATAGTAAGGAATAGAGAACTCTAAGAATCACAGATATTTTAAATCATTTATAAACTTTAACCAACCTATTGAAAAACTAAAGGTCATATCTTTATTTGAAGACAAACTGAGTGGTCAAATTATTGGAGAGATAGATTCTGATTACTCTTTCACATTCTCATTATAAATAAAAGCAGAAGAAATAAAGAAGTTGCACTAAATGGAAGGATGACTAAGGTTCTTCATGGAGAGATAAATAAAGAAGTAATGAACATAGGTTTTTTAATATATCTAAAGGCAATGAAAACACTGGAACCATATATTTATTAAACACTATCTACATTTCAGGCACTATTTTAAGTTTTGAGCATACAAATAAAAAGTAAAAATAGTTCCTGTTTCAAGGAACTTGCAAGTGAAGAGTTGGAGTGAGCAGGAATGAAGAGGTAGTTATGCAAGGTAATGGTGTGGAATGAAGTTTGGAAATTCAGAAGAGGAATGAAGGAGTAAATATGAGTAATCTGGGCATTTTCCTTAAATTGGACATTCTCAAGGAAGTGACCAATCAGCAAAAGCAGTCTCAGGGTTTGAGTTATCTTCTAGGATGAAAAATCTGCTTGGTGGTATTAGTAAAAGAAGTATGTAAAAATCAAAGTGGAGCCCAGAGACAAAGAGGGGATTATAATTAGTCATTTCATAACTCAGTGCTCACAGTAATTCTTTCCAAAATGGCAAATATTATTATTATTATTGCATATTATGATCCAAAATTTGTTGTGGGGGAGAATATAGAAAAGTTAATGAATTATAAAATATAAGAGAAAATGTGGTGTGCTACTTTATTAATGAGGAGAAAATAGAGAATTAAATTAGCATTAAAGAGACTCATCTAAGAAAAATTAAGGACTAAAAATAACCTGTTAGGATAAAAAATTGGGAAGAAGAAAGCAAATCTAAGATTGGAAAATATTTATCAAGTTTTGGTATAATATTTTTCACCATCAAAAACAATAAAAGCATTATGGTTGGAAAAAATTTCCATCCTAGTCTTGGCTATACTGGTAAAGTAAAACAGATAGAAATATCACTAAAAAAGGAAGGATTCTGGAAAGATGGCAGAATAGATCAGATAATTCCAAGCTCTCCAGATCTCCCTAGAAACAAAATGAAATTGAGCCTCAGGAGAAACATAATCCAGTAAAAAAGAAATACTACTTATGGCAAAATGCAGGTCCTCCTGGGGTAACCTGAGAGGACTGGAGGAAAGACTTCACCATCAGGTTTAACTGATATGAAATATAAGCTCCTCCAGGATAGCTCCAAAGAAAGGACCCTGGTGATGGCTTTGTTCAAAGGTAGCCTCAATCACAATCACAGAAACTTTTATCTTCAGAACAGTGTGGAGAATCTGAAGTCTGAATCTGGGAAGACTGAAGGAGCCTCTGCTGATTAGTAACATCAGCCACACCTGGTGAAGTAGTGCAACATGACTGCAAGCACCTGCAAGAAGGTGAAAGTTTTGATTTGGGATTCCATGGTCAGAGGGAAGAGCTGAAATGAAGCTATATGTACCATATATCCACATCTGAAGTAGACATCCTTATTTTATCTTTAAATGAACAGACAAAGAAGAAAGAACCCAACCAAAGAAACTTAATATGGCAAAATGGAAGACTGGGATTCATCTTCAGAGATTGAAGTAAAGAAAGCCTCTTCTTTTTTTTTAAATTAATTTTATAATTATAATTTTTTTGTTTTGACAGTACATATGCATGGGTAATTTTTTTTACAACATTATCCCTTGATATCTTGAATACAAGAAAGCCTCTTCTAATCCCCAAGAGTAGTGTTAAGAAATAATTTCTCTGTTGAGAAATAATTTATGGAAGAATTTAAAAATACTTCAAAAATCAAATGAGAGAGATTGGAAGGAAACCAAAAATATAAGAATTATCCAAGAAAAAAAAATAAGAAGATTATGAGGAAAAGTTAATCAATTAGAAAAGAAGATACACAGTCTTAAAGAAGAAACAAATTCTTTGAAAATTAGAATTGGACAAGAGAAAGTCAGTAAAGGTATAATAAGAGACCAAAAAACAACCAAACAAATTATAAAGAATGAAAAAGTAGAATCGAATGTGAAACATCTTATAAAAAATAACAGATCAAGAACAGAAAATATAAACTGTGTTAGAAAAGAGGACCTTGACACAATAATGGAAGAAATAATTCAAAAAGTCATCCTTGAGTGATATAACATGAAAAAGTAGAAATAAAAAAACTACTAATCACCATCTTAAAGAGATCCTACATGGAAAACATGTAGAAATAATATTGTCAAATTTCAAAACTCCCAGATCAAAAAGACTATTGTACAAGAAATAACAAAAAAATCTTTTGAAGTTAAAATTATAATTTTACAGGATGTATCAGCAAATACAATAAAAGACTTCAGATCCTATAATAATATATATCAACAAGAAAGATGTCTGAAGCCAAAAATATTTCCAACAAATCTAACCATGATATTGAATGAAAGAAAAGACATTCAATGAACTTGCACATTTTCAAGGATTTTATCTCAACCAAATCCAAACTTAATAGAAAATTTAGCAGGTAAAAGTCAACATAAAAATTAATTTCAAGGGACTCAGTGAAGACAAATTGCCTATTTTTTTAAACATGGAAATGAATACCATGTGTTTAAGATTGACACTCAGAAGAAAGATTAAAGCAGAGCTGAGTATGATCTGATTGTAAAAAGCAAAACTGTCCAGGAAAAGGCAAAACTAATACATATGCTATAAGAACAGGGTGCAGAGGAAGACCTGACACAGAGGCATTACAAAAGAAAGGAGGGCTTGGTAGTTCTGAAAGCCACTTACATCAGAAATAGGTGAACAATAATGCATATACATACACATACAGAGAGACATGCCCTCCGAAACCTATAAAAAAATAAGGGAATATAATATAAGATAATATAAGATGGGGTATAGAAGGGTATAGGAATTTGTGGCAGTGGATCAAGGTCTGCAGATTAATAGGAAAGGGATAAAAAGGGAAGAAAAAGCTAGCATATGCTGAAGTGAGGCACAGACGAGTATTTAGATGAGCTGGAGTAATATATGGTCTGTAGATTAACAGGAATGAAATAAAGATGGAGGAAAAAGGTAGGGGAAAGAAGATAAGAAAGGAATCCATGGGTATGGGATGTTAAGTAATAGCAAGACAAGTTAAAAAGTAGAAGACTTAGTAGAGATAGGGAATAAGAGATATACATAAACATTATAATAAAGATCAGGAATAGAATTTGTTAGAATAAAAGTAGGATTAGTAATCATTTATCTCACATAAAGTCAAACTTTAAGATTTGATCAAGAGAGAAATCTACATTATATGTTAGCCATATGGATATTGTTTTTGGTGCATGTCTACACATGTGTAAATGCTTAAATATACATATACATATATATTCGGTGTATGTGTATATATATGTATGCATGTGTGAATATGTATATATGTATATATAAACATATCTATGATTAACTGAAGCCTTCTTGGGGGTATGAGGGGATGAAAGGGGGGGAAAGAATAAAGTGAAAAGTGCAGAGCAGAGAAGAAAACAATAACCCATAAGGAAGCAAAAAAAAAGGTAGACAGTTATGAATATATAATCTCTTGTATTATTATATATGTTTTCTTGAAATAGAAATTTATTTTTACATATTTTGAATCCTCTCTGATGTTTTGCTGGTCACATAACAATGTTTTGTTTTGTTTATTTTTATTTTCCTTTTCTGTTTTTAAATTTTTTCTTGTTTTGTGTTTAATTTTCTATAAATAAATATAAAAAAGAAAAAGAAAAGAAGAACAGATATGGATGAAAAAGAAAAAAAAGAAATATTTATTAAAGAGAATAAATGTGGGCAAGCAGTTAAATTAGATCAAATGTACACAAAATAAGTATGTGCTTTAAAGGAAATAACTGAGGGCAGTAAGAAACTGATTCTCAAGGAATCTGAAGAACCAAATGATATCAAAGACATGGGGAAAATCCTTAGACAGTAACAAAACTGAGATAGTAAGACAGAAAATATCAACTACTGTATTATCACAATCATCTCAAAAGTAATATCTATATAGTTATTTAGGGCTTACAATTTAAGGCTCATTTAATTCACTAGAGAAGGAAATTACAAACCACTCCACTATCTTTGCCACTCCCCACTAATTAAATAAAAACAGATAGACAACAAAAATAGACAAGATGTTGGGTAAAGTAACAAACACTGGTCAATAACAGACAGTATTCCCTTTGGGACATTGTCAAGTACCTTTGATGATCCCAAACTTTTCCCAGAAACAAAGGATCATCTTTTTTAATGTCATTATTTTATTCTCATTGTATGTTTGTGAATTAAAAATAAGTATTACACAAAGTGTAATACTTATTTTTAATTCTTCAAAGATTATAATATTCTATGAGTATTCACAAATGAATGGTAGCCACACATAAGTGTAATGATTTATAAAGAAGAGCCAGAGCAAAGATTGTATAATCAAAAAAATGAATTAAGGAAAAATAAGATATTCACATGGCTGGGGCAAATAAAAACTTACAGATGACTACTGTGCTTAGCTGGCATCCTTAGGAAAGCGGGGAAAATTAAGAAATTTCAGGTGAACTTCCATGGTGAAATTATGCAAATGCATCAGAAATAGTTTCATAGGATGGGTTAAGGTGTCTGACTTTTTGAATAAACATCATCTTAATCAATCAAACATCTTTTTTGATATTTGGAAAGATATATTTTATAATATCAGCGTAAAATAATTTTTTTGGTGAGTACTGTCTGGAAATTGCTAAATTATAAATAGAGCTTTTTAGAAATATAATTCCTGTTCTTTGAGCAATTATTGTTTAAGGCAGACAACACTAAAGAAAACAATTTTTTTTGTTTTCTTGAATTTTGGTTCAGAGCCATGATTTCATCAGTCTGGGAATTCCTGGTATGGAAATTCTTTGTGGCAATGAATATTAACCAATTATCTATTATAGAATTATAGAAATTATAGAATTTATAGAAAGTGGTCTGAATCACTGAGTAGGAAAAACATTTCTTAAGCACCTACTAAATGCCAAAAACTAGCTTATGAGAAAAGCTAAGAGCTTTCCACATATTTTCTTTGATTCTCAAAACAATCCTGGGTGTTACAATTGAGGAAACTGAGGCAGACAGAGGTTAAATGAATTACTCAGAGTCACATAATTAGGAAGTCTCTGAGTCTTTATTTGAATACACGTCTCCCTGACTTTAGGCCTACCACTCTATCTACTGTATTACCTATTGTTCAATTATTCGGTAATGTGCAAATATTCATGACTCTGTGGACCATATCACATCAATTCTGTCTATAAGGTTTTATTTATTTTTTGAGTGGGGCAAAGAGAGTGGAATGGTTTGTCATTTCCTTCTCTTGTGAAGTAAGGCAGAGATTAAGTGACTTTCACAGGATCACATAGTTAGCAAAAGTCAGAGACTACATTTGAACTCAGGTTTTCCTGACTCCAAGCCCAGCACTTTATCCACCAAATCATCTAGCTACCTCTATGTCTGGACTTTATAATGATGCTACAGTTAATATCTGTCAGAGACAGGCTTTGAAGTTATCTCTTCTTGAGTCATTCAAGACCAGTCCACTGTCTACTATATAGCCATTGTCCCTCAAAGGGTGAACATATTAAACAATAAATTGATGATGTAAGTATTTTACATGCTATATAAATATCTCTTCATAAATAATACAAGTTAGCATGTTTATTATTTGAGAGAAAAATTAGCAAGTAACTATGGATATTCCATTCCCAAATAGGCAGAAGGATCCATCTCTCAACTAATCAATGTACCAAAAATTCATATTGTACAGTTCAAAGAGAAAAAAAAAACTGGATTAGTGCTTAGTCAAGTCAAGTTAATTCAACATGCACTTAAAGGTTTGTTATGTTCCAGACACCATGATAGATATGGGAGATACAAAGTTAAAAAGGAAATAGTTCTTGCCCACAAGAAGTTTACATTCTATTAGGAGGAGGGAAGGGGTAATTTGTATACAAATAAAAATAATATAAAGAAAACTGAAAGAGGAATGAAGACTTGTAACCACTGGGATTGAAAGAGGGCAAAATGGAGAAGGTAAAACTCAATTTGAGACTGGGATGAAGATAAGGATTCTGAAGGAAGAAATGAGAAAGGAGTGCATTCTGCAATATACAAGTAAGAAATGAAATTTCAAATTGAAGAAATTGGTGACAAACTATTTTTTCCTAGAATGTGCTACAGATTTTATTATTCATTCTCTATGTAGTTTGGATAAAGGAAATGGGCTTTATGAACAAGGCATTCTAGCTCAGGAAACTTATACTATGAAATAATATCTGAGCCGGGAGGAAATTGAACCTAACATGCAAGAGGAAGGACATTCCAATTTTCCATTTTCTGTTCAAGGATAGTAAATGGGAAAAATAGTTTAATTATAAAGCAGTCAAATTTGTTAATGTAGAACACTGAGTTATGAGCACTATAAGTACACTATCAGTATTTAATATGAATTTTATTAATTGAAAAGGTCAGAATAACTCTAAATGGAATGACTATTCTTTTCTCCAATGCATACTTAGTACAAGTTGCCAAAATAATTTTTCCAAAGATACAGAAAGGCACCTATCCTTGTCAATTTAATCATGTCAATCTCCCCCCAAATGAAAAAGCTTCATTTATTTCTTCTTGAATTTAAGACAAAATATGATCTTAGTTTGCATAATATTTAAACTCCTCCACAATCTGATTCCAATTTACTACATCAGGCTTTTGCTTGTTTGTTTGTTTGTTTTTTGGTAATATAGCCACATCCCAATTAGTTTCTGTAATGAATTCCCAAAAGAGGCTATATGTATTCAGATTTATACTATTTGAACTTACAATATTTTAAAATGTAATAATTTGTTCTCCAGATTTTAGCTAAAGGGATTCCAACATTCCTCCTCCCATCTCCTTGGAATAATATAAATTAGTATTATATCCCATATCTAGAATACATTTCTGAATACTTACCTTCCCTTAAGGCTCAATTCAGTGTTCACTGACTCTTTCAGGCCTTCCCTGGAACTGATAACTTTTTAGTAACTTAAACTTTCTTAAAGATCATTGCCTTTTTTTTTTTTTTTGGTCTCTCTGAATTTCCATTCCCATGAATCTTGCATTGAACACACAGTGCTTATTACATTTTTCTAACTCATCCTGTTTTTTTCTGCATTTTTTATTATAGTTTTTTTTTAATTTACAAGATGTATGCATGGGTAATTTTTCAGCATGGACAGCTGCAAAATCTTTTGTTCCAACTTTTGTCCTCTTTCCCCCCATCCCCTACCCAAGATGGCAGGTTGACCAACACATGTTAAATTTGTTAAAGTATATGTTAAATACAATATATGCATACATGTCCAAACTGTTATTTTGCTGTACAAAAAGAATAGGACTTTGTACAATTAGCCTGTGAAGGAAATAAAAAATGCAGGCAGACAAAAATAGAGGGATTGGTAATTCTATGTAGTGGTTCATAGTCATCTCCAAGAGTTCTTTCCCTGGGTGTAGCTGGCTCAGTTCATTACTGCTCTATTGGAACTGTTTTGGTTCATCTCATTGTTGAAGATGGCCACATACATCAGAATTGATCATCATATACTATTGTTGCTGAAGTATATAATGATCTCCTGGTCCTGCTCATTTCACTCAGCAGCAGTTCATGTAAGTCTTTCCAGGCCTTTCTGAAATCATCCTGTTGGTCCTTTCTTACAGAACAATACTATTCCATAATATTCATATACCACAATTTATTCAGCCATGCTCCAATTGATGGGAATCCACTCAGTTTCCAGTTTCTGGCCACTACTAAGAGGGCTGCCACAAACATTCTTGCATATATAGGTCCCTTTCCCTTCTTTAAAATCTCTTTGGGATATAAGCCCAGTAGTAACACTGATGGATCAAAGGGTATGCACAGTTTGATAACTTTTTGAGCATAGTTCCAAATCGCTGTCCAGAATTTCTGGATGTATTCACAATTCCACCAACAATGTATCAATGTCCCTGTTTTCCCACATCCCCTCCAACATTCTGCATTATCTTTCCCTGTCATTCTAGCCAATTTGACAGGTGTGTAGTGGTACCTCAGAGTTGTCTTAATTTACATTTCTCTGATTAATAATGACTTGGAGCATCTTTTCATATGGCTAGAAATAGTTTCAATTTCTTCATCTGAGAGTTGTCTCTTCATATCCTTTGACCATTAATCAGTTGGAGAATGGCTTGATTTCTTATAAATTAGAGTCAATTCTCTATATATTTTGGAAATGAGGACTTTATCAGAACCTTTGACTGTAAAAATCTAAATCACTCTTAGACTATAATAACCTGAAGACCAAACGACCTAATTTACTTGTCTTTTAACTTTACCTCGGTATCTCAAAACTTATCAGAGGACCTTGACTTTAAAAAAAATCAATTATTTTGTTGGCAGATGGAACTTCTGATGAGGACATTCCCTTTACCATTGATTATCAGCAATTTACCATCTTAACAAATTGTTCTGGGAGATCAAGTGACTTATCCAGCATTACATGGATAGAAAGCATCAGTCATATTTTTAATATTTGCTGATTATGTAGGTGTAAAAACTCTCCTTCAATATATGACCATCATTTCTGGGTCCTGGAAACTTCTGTTGGAGCTGGCTCTAACACACCCTAACTCACAGTGCAACTTATTGGGAACAAGACTAGAAGTGGAAGTTTATATAAAGACATTCTCTAGAGCAAAGTTTCTCAAACTGTGTTGTGTAACCCAATATAGTGTTGCTAACTGAATGTGGGGGGGTGTCATGAAATTATGATTTATCATCAGTAAATATTTGGTTGTATATCTCTTGTGTATATCTATATAACATAGGTAAACATATCTCAGGCAAAAAGAGATCTTGAGTGGAAAAAAGTTTAAGAAGCTCTGCTCTAGACTACTCTGGAGGGCTCCTGTAGAAGGTGGCTCTATTAATACTTTGTTCTAGCTCACCACAAATGCTCACACAGGCCTTGGCCCCTTGGTTTCTAGGTTTTTTAGCTGTTAATATGTTGACTTCTAAGTTACTGGTCAATTGGATTTGATTTGGGCCCAGGGCCCGTTTTGGTTTTTGTTCTATGGTTGGGGAAGCCTTGGATCAAGCCCCTCTTTCTCATCTTTACCCGGCACTGGGTTCAGGTCCCAGGCGTTGGCCTGTGATGAAGAGAATGGGGGTAATTAGGGCTGGCCCGTGGCACCCCATGGTGCAGGTCCCTGCTGCCCCAGGAGCAATCTGGAGGCCAGTGAGCCTTTGAGGAATACTCCTCCACCAGTTTAGTTTCATTTATAGGATATTTGGAGAAAGCTGCTCAAGCCCCTGAGGCTGCCCCCCCCACCTCGTCCCTGGCATCCTTTCTCCAGCCAGGTGAGGCTGTCCTCACCTGGGGCTGGGAGCCAGTGCAGACCTCAGGACTATTCTTCCTCAAGTTTATAAGCACAGATAAACATATTTATATGAATCTTTGTTATATTGACTGGTTTGTATTACTTTGATTACAAAATAAAAAGATTTAGCGGGCAAAAAAATACTTTGTTCTATTAATAAGAATCAGCATAAGGTAAGGTAATGGAGATGCCATGACCTATTGATCTAGTTAGGCCATTAGAGAATAAACCTATTCTCTAGGAAGTGATGGATCTCTTCATTATGATTCACACATTGCCCAGAAGCCTCTGACTTCCTGGAATTTTTGTTAAAAATTGCAAATATCTTAGCAGTCATTTTAACTCATTACAGATTTTGCTACCAATGGAGGAGGAGACCTGTAAACTTATCAATATTTCATTTAAAACTATCTCAATATGTATTTTTTATTATATTAACATTTTCTGGAGAGTTTCTCAAAAGGAATGAGAAGTAGGGTGTTAGAACTGAGGTATCTTCCTGGCATTTCATAGTGTGTCATTATATATGTCATTATATATTAAAAAACCAGGAAAGTTTGAGGTGGAAAAGAAATTTGATCCCTGGGAGTTCCATGAAATACCATCATAGAGAGACTTACACCTGAAAGTGTGAGTGTAAGTATAAGACCACCCCTGGAAGTGGGAGAAAAAAATTATTCATTAAGATTAGGACAGTGCTTGATGCACAGTGTTATATAATGTAAGGCTGATACACACACATACACACACACACACACACACACACACACACACACATATATATATATATATATATATATAAATGATTTTTGATTTCTTGATCATGTGGGAAAGATTACTAGGAATTTATTTTACCTTTCATATCTCTTTTTTCCTAGATAAAGGACTGAAGTAGAAGTAATAGTTGATGGCCTGAGTTAGAGGATTGGTTGGAACTCAAGTTGTGTAATTTAGGAAATATGTCCAGTTTTTTGAGTTTTAGTTTTCCTGTAATCTTATCTTGAACCAAAGTAGAAATGTAGTGGAACTACTTTGACACACTGATGTTTAGGATCAAAGAGAAAGATAGTAGTAAAGATAACTAGATTCAGGGGCCCAAGAAAAATTAGCTATGTTCTCTGTAGTTCACATGTATTGGAAAGAAGTAATTGGTCCATTAAGGGGTGAAGTAGACAATGATTTGACTCATATAATCTACTTCAATAGAGTCATTAAATTAGGGCCCTTTGAGGTAACTTGTTTTCCTCATCCCATAGTTCTTCTCCTTTAATTTAATCTCTATGTTTAAACTGTAGTTCCAGTTGTCTTTATCCCTGAATTCCCGCTATTGACTAAACTAAACTGACAGACATATATAAAGGCCTTTATATTGACAAAGCATCTTTATATCAGTGCCCTCTAGAAATTGACCCAATTAATTATTTCACTACTGTGACATGATAAAATCCTTACCATGAGATGATCCTAGAGATTAGATTTTTAAAAATATGAAAAAAATCTAGACTCAGATTCAAAAAGTCCACAATTCAAGCACTACTTCTGAAACATACTTCTCAGTACCGTAGACAACTCTTTGATTATAAAACCAGGGACAGGTGTTTATCTGCATTGGCAGATGAAGCTCCTTGTCATTAGCACATTTTATTAATTCAAACAGAGATATGGTTTAAAAATATAGTATACAAATTCATGAACATATTATAATATCATCAGATCTTCTTCACTAATTCCCTATAATTGGATAGCCATCTTGTCACACTCTGCACTCATACTTTCTTGATTAAGAGACAGGTTTGTCTATAGACAAAAAGGTAATATTCTTATCTTTGTTACAATGTATCTTAGATATAATGTTTTTCATCTGGATAATAAAAATATGGATAATAAAAATGTGTCTGGTACTATCGCTTCTGAAATTAATAATTATCCATTGACTTTTGCCATAGAAAACCATGGATTAAGTTCTAGTGGCCAAAAAGGGCACTTACTTTTTTAAGAATTTTTTTTTTTGCCTTATTCATTAAAAGAAGATTTATGAATGTAATATATAAAGGTCATATAAAATCTTATATGTAGAAGTTAAATTATAGCTACTGCCTGAAAATATTAATAATTACATAGAATTTGATAAACTGCAGATTTATTGTATCCTCATAATGAAAAGTTAAGCAACTCACTTCAAAATCTTAAGAAAATAAATCTATAAACCTTACAATATCCACCAGGGGAAGAAATCTCATTATTAGCTTGCATGTTCTCACATTTAAGGAATAGCATTCAGTTTTCAGTAAACCATTTATTATTTTGTTAAAAGTAATTTGGACTCTTTATTTTTCATGCAGTCTTATTAGAATTTTATATTGTGGTGCTAATATAATTTTCGCCTTGTTTGGCACTTACATTGATAAGTCTAACCCTTACAATTTAAAATGTACAAAGCATAAAATTCTTAACAGCAGCATTGTGTTACTGATTAACAAAGGAACAACCTGACCTTCTAATTTAACAGTAGTCCAGTCCCATTATAAATATAATCACATTACATATTGTATATTATTCCCCAAAGTCCTCAAAACTAGCCACTCTAGGGTAACTGTGTTACCCATTGTTGTATTCTGAGCTCTCTGTAATTCCCACCTGTTCATCACAAATGAGTTCACCAACAGTCATCTCTTGCCATCTGGGGGGAATGAGGTTGTGATGCAACAAGCAGAAATTGTCAGCATCTTAATTAATTTCTCTAGATTTTGCTATTCATAACTGAACTAGAAGCTCAAAATGATTTTTTTCTCCAGTATCTTGAAAGAGAATCACTTCAATAAGAATGAAATTTTATGTCAGTTTTTTCAAGAATCAGAGGTTGTGAATTGTCTTATAATAAAGCATCAGTTTCCTACATCACAAACCTTAGCAGTGCTAAACCCTAGTTCATCTACTTTTCTTCAGCTGAGGCAAAACAAAGGAAATTGATGAAAGTAAGCAAAAAATTTGAAAAGTAAAGGCTTCAAGATGAGGAAAAGAGATGTCTTTGAAGTTTTAGACATTGAGATATATACACTCTCAAAATGGTTAAAGATGAAGGACATGTTAAGTCAATTAAGTGGTAGACCCATTATCATCATGCTATCCTCTTCAGTGGATTATTCCTCATATAGATGGATTATCTAATGATAATATAATATTATTATCTTGAATCAAAATTGTATCTGACATATGTTATGTTAAGTATCAATGGTTCCTTCATGAGGTCATCATTGGGTCCATTGAGTCCAGTTGAAGAAATGCCAGTTTAAAAATTTTTTTCCTAGTTACTTTCCCTATATTATTGAAAAGATACTATGTATACTCTTATGAAATATGCTAATATGACTGTAAAATTTTGTAATTGAAAGGAAATTCTGAAGTTTCTTATATTTTAGTATTACTATTTACTCAATAAGTATTAGAATGCCTAAATTATTTTGTATTGTATATTTTTCCTGACATATATGACATTCCATTAAGTGTATTTTCCCATTATTTGTTAATTAATATTTTGTATTTCCCCAATTATATGTAAAACAATTTTAAACAGTTGTTTTTTAAAACTTTGGGTTCGAAATTATCTCCCTTCCTTTGTTCCTACCCCTCACTTATTGAGAAGGCACATTTGAAGTTATGCAAAACATTTCTATAAAAGTCATGTTGTGAAAGAAAACATAGACACATCATACAGAAAGAAAACATAGATTCATCCCCAGAAAAAAATTTGAGAAAAATAATTTTTTAAAAGTATGTTTCAACCTGTATTTAGACACAATCAATTCTTTCTCTGGGTATGGCTAGCATTTTTACCACAAAATATTGTATTGTTGAAAATAGCAGTCATTCATAGCTAATCATCTTCAATACTACTATTACTTTAGATAAAATACATTTCATTTTGCATGGGCTCGTAGAAGTCTTTCCAGGTTTTTCTAGCTCAATAATATATCCACAATTTTTTCAACTATTTTCCAATTAATGGGCATCCTCTCAATTTCCAATTCTTAACCACCAGAAAAGAGCTGCTATAAATATTTCTTTGTATATATAGGTCCTTTTAAAAAATTATTTTGATATACATGGCCAATACAGTGGTATTATTAGGTTAAGGCTGTGTATGATTCTAGACATTTGGGCTTAATTGCAAATTGATCATTTATTGATTGGAAAATGGCATATATATATGTATATATATATACATATGTATATATTATAAATTTGATTTAATTCCCTTTATGTTTGAGAAATGAGGCCTTCATCAGAGAAAGTTGCTTCAGAATCCTTTTCACAATTCCTATTACTAATTCTATCCCCCCATTTATTCTATTCTCTCTCCTTTCACTTCTCTCCTCAAAAATGTTTTGTTTCTGACTCCCCCTTCCCTTATATATTTTCCCTTCTATCACCCTGACCTAAGTTGTCTTTTGTGGAAAATTGCCTCATGCTGTCTTTTTGTGGGTTCGAATGCTCTAGTATTTGTTTAGAGTCATTATTTAAAGGTGTTTAGATGCATTTGGGGAAAGATTCCAGCGAATTCTTAATCCTTTACTTTTCCATATTGGCTCTACCTAACATTACATTAAGTTTAAATGTTCATTGAATTGTTTTTAATAATATGTGGCTTCTTCCCACTAAGAGATTAATATGTAGTTCTGTTAGGCTTCCAAGTTAATTTGTCAACTAAATCTGTGTGAGAAAGTATAAGTATCATGAGACACATTTTATAGATGTTCTAAAAGGTAAAAAGATGGTAATAAATTTTGGAGCTAGTATTTACATTTAAGTTTTTTAACTCTTTTTGATATACTGCATGTTTACTTCTTGTTGCTGCCAAGTATAAAGAGAAGGAACATGACTCCATGAAATACTATTGACTTAATTGACATAAGCTCCTGAGGGGAAGGACTGTTTTTGCTTTTTTGTTGTACCCCAGTTGTACAGTGCTTGTTGGACTTAACATTTAAGAAAAAAATGTTCATTGATTATTCAGTTGATTGATTAAAAACATTATTTAAATGCATTTTAATATTTTTTTTAAAATAAAAATCATATTCTCCATGTATAGCATGATCTTATAAAAGCAACCAATGCTAATCACTTAAAATTACCTATAGGAAAATAGGGCATACATTATCTTAAAGCATAGCACCATGAAGCAAATCTATTGAGCTAACTTGTTAAGTAGATTATCATTTTTTATTCCCTAGATAGGGAATCATAACACAAATAAATAACAGCAAAAGAGCAAAAATCATCTTCAGATATTCAGTTTAAGAGGCTTCCTTGTATAAACTATGTCTGAGTGTAACAAGAAATAGATAATTTGTTTTAAACATGTTACCACTAAAAATGTTTGTATAAATTTGTGTTGTCTAAAAGATTCAGGTAGGGAAGTCCAAAATGGTGTGAAATCCCTTGAACATCCATTTCCCTCAAAACCAGAAGAATATAGTTTCTTTCAAAATGTTTTCAAAACACTTCAATATAGAGAAAGAAAAAAAATAGCCTTATAAACTTTCTTTATGTTTGACATTAATTCAGTTTATAAATTTTTTTGGCATCTTATGTCTCTGAATAATGAATAACAAAGTCTATGTTATGCCAACATTATCAATTTAATAAGATCAGCCAAACCAGTTTTTGGTATCATATAGGGAACTTCTTTTTCATTTTTTACATAGTTGTTATGGTGTTATTTGGTCAATAATCTTTGCTTCAACTTTTTGCTGGTTTGATTTGTTTCAAAGTGATAAGGAGTGTTAGAAATGAGATAACAGTAGGCAATATAACATAAAGTGGTTCATTTTAAAGTTGGGTCCTTTTATTCCATACATCAAATTAGCTTTATTTTTCTCCACATTGCTTTATGATATTTCATTCGGGATCTGGATATGCTGTGTCAATTTATTAAACATCTAGGTGAGAGGGAACAAAATATACTAACTTGAAATCCAACCTCAAACCTACAGAAACACAAGTTCAAATCTATTCTGAGACATAATGTTTTCATGCAACTTAATAAGTTACAACCTTTCAGTTCCTTGGGCAGTTCTCTAAGACTTCTAGGGAAAGTGTTGATTTGTGTAGGTAGAGTATTTTCTCTCTCTCTCTCTCTCTCTCTCTCTCTCTCTCTCTCTCTCTCTCTCTCTCTCTCTCTCCCTTTCTCTCTGTCTCTCTGTCTCTCTTTTTATCTTCCTCTTTTTATCTCTATCATCTATCTATCTATCTATCTATCTATCTATCTATCTATCTATCTATCTATCTGCATAGTATTAGTTCCCTTTAGGATACCTGAATGAACATTGGAATTCTAGCTCATTATTTTTTAGGAAAAGGACAAATGAGTCTTTCTTACATGATGGTATACTAAATTAAAAAGTAATAATAATGAACAAGGAACATGTACTTACTTGGGTATTATTGAAATATAATGAATAAAACACTGATCCACAGTTTTGGGATCATGCATTTAGAGCTATAAAGTCATTTAGAGGTCATCTAGTCATATTATGGTCACAATTTACAAATAAAGACATCGAGGTCCCCAGAGCTTAAGTAACTTATTGCGAGGCTGGCAACATTGGCTTGAGGACCCAAGTCATCTGATCCAAATTTGTTGCTGTTTTTACTAAATCAAACTCTCTCTATTACTGGCACATCAATTATTTAATAACAATCTTGTCAGGTATCTTTATATAGTGACATTGCTAGTTTAGAGACATGAATAAAAGTAGGCATGAAATGAGGTCCAATTGACCATAACATTTTATTCCATATCAGAGAAACATTTTAACCAGAAGTTGGAAAACTCCAAAAGCTAGTTCAAAAGTACATTTCATTGAAATATCATTTTTGGATAATCCAGTTTCTAGCAAAATATCAAATTAATGATTTTACTATTCACCAAAATTGCCCCGACTTAACAGGAATATTTCAGATTCTTGTGGTGTTCATTTTTGAAAGTTTTTTGCATTTGCTGTGTAAAAGGACTGATGGTGTTTTACACGCAGAAAGTATCACTTAAACATAACAAAATGGAAATTACTTTTTTCAAATCTTTAAGATTGCAATCCCTGTAGACATTCTATCCTTGTAAGTGACTCATCTTCACCTTCTATAAGAAAAAAAAACTTTCATCTAGTTATTTTAAATTAGTTACAAAATACAATTATATATAAAGAACCTAAGCAAAGGGCTCCGTCAAATGCACTACTGATTTCAATTAAATGTTAATCTGTGGGATAGTATCTCACTGTCTAATTTCTAAATGGATAAATTGTTTTTATTATAGCTTTTTATTTAAAAGATATATGAATGGATAATTTTGCAGCACTGACAATTGCCAAACCTTTTGTTCCAATTTTTCCCCTCCTTCCCCCCTTTTCCCTCCCCCAGATGTCAGGTTGACCAATACATGTTACATATGTTAAAGTATAAATTAAATATAATATATGTATATATGGCCAAATAGTTATTTTGCTGTACAAAAAAAAATCAGACTTTGAAATAGTGTACAATTAGCCTGTGAAAGAAATAAAAAATGCAGGCAGACAAAAATAGGGGTATTGGGAATTCTATGTAGTGGTTCATAGTCATCTCCAAGAATTCTTTCGCTGGGCATAACTGGTTCAGTTCATTACTGCTCTATTGGAACTGATTTGGTTCATCTCATTGTTGAAGATGGCCACATACATCAGAATTGATCATCATATACTATTGTTGTTGAAGTATATAATGATCTCCTGGTCCTGCTCATTTCACTCAGCAGCAGTTCATGTAAGTCTTTCCAGGCCTTTCTGAAATCATCCTGTTGGTCCTTTCTTATAGAACAATACTATTCCATAATATTCATATACCACAATTTATTCAGCCATGCTCCAATTGATGGGAATCCACTCAGTTTCCAGTTTCTGACCACTACAAAGAGGGCTGCCACAAAAATTCTTGCACATACAGGTCCCTTTCCCTTTTTTAAATTTATTTTTATTTTTTAAATTAATTTTAATTATAACATCTTTTGACAGTACATATTTGTTAGCTAAAGACAATCCCTCCACCTCAGTCGACTCAGCCCCAGCCCCAGCGGCAGCCTCAGCTCCACCCCCATTCAGGAGTGGTACTATAGAGAATATAATTAAGATAATTGAGGAGCAGAGTTCACTTGTAACCTGGGTACAGATTGCTAAACTCTTGGCTGCATTAAGACGCACATCCCCTTGGTTCTTAGAGGAAGAAAAGATAGATGTAGATAAATGGAAGCTATTGTAATGTGCTGTTGTCTCCAGAAGCTGCCAATCACTCTCTGGGAGGAGATCTGCTGTGTCAACTCAAATCTGTAGGACAGATTCTTCTTCCTGCCGAGAACCGTTGTCTCCAGACAGTTGCTGTTAACTCTCATCCAGAGAAGTGACTTCCCTTCCGGCAGAGAGCCATGTCAAGCCTGGTGTAGAGCAAAGACTCTCTATCTCTGGAGTGCTGCCCTCTTTATCCTCCCAGAGAATGGGCGAGGGATAAAGCAAGGGCTTCTGGGAAGAATTACTTCAACCAATGAGCTTGCTCCTACTAAGCATGCAAGCTCTTCCACAGGAAAGGCCGGAACTAGAGAATTGTCAAGTATTGTCTTAGCACTTAGTGAAAACCTAATATCTCATTATCTCATTAGGACTTAGTAAGAACCTAACATCTCCACCTTTCTTTTGATTTAGAACATAGGGTGATCATAACCTTGAAACATAAATCCATCAATATAGGAGGCATTACACATAACATATTCACAGTTACATTTTTACATTATCTCTTGTACTCCCTTCTGTTCCAAATTTTTCTCCTCCTCCCCTAAATGGCAGGCATTCCCATACATATTAAATAAGTTATAGTATATGCTTGGTACAATATATATGTGCAGAACCAAATTTTGTTGTTGTGGTTGTTGCAAAGGAAGAATTGTATTCGGAAGGTAAAAATAATCTGGGAAGAAAAACAAAACAAAACAAAACAAAAAAATGCTAACAGTTTACACTCATTTCCCAGTGTTCCTTTTCTGGGTGTAGCTGATTGTGTTCATCATTGATCAATTGGAATTGGATTAGCTCTTCTCTATGTTGAAGATATCCACTTCCATCAGAATACATCCTCTTACAGTATCATTGTTGAAGTGTATAATGATCTCCTAGTTCTGCTCGTTTCATTCAGCATCAGTTGATGTAAGTCTCTCCAAGCCTCTCTGTATTCATCCTGTTGGTCATTTCTTACAGAACAATAATATTCCATAACATTCATATACCATTATTTACCCAACCATTTTCCAATTGATGGACATCTGTTCATTTTCCACTTTCTAGCCACTACAAAAAGGGCTGCTCCAAACATTTTGACACATACAGGTTCCTTTAACATCTTTAGTATTTCCTTGGGATATAAGCCCAGTAGCAGCACTGCTGGGTCAAAGGGTATGCACATTTTGATAACTTTTAGGGCATAATTCAAGATTGCTCTTCAGAACGGTTGGATTCTTTCACAACTCCACCAACAATGCATCAGTGTCCCAGTTTTCCCACAGCCCCACCAACATTCATTATTATTTGTTCCTATCATCTCAGCCAATCTGATAGGTGTGTAGTGGTATCTCAGAGAGTTGTCTTAATTTGCATTTCTCTGATCAATAGTGATTTGGAACACTTTTCTTTTCTTTTTTTTTTTTTAATAATATTATCACTTGTATTCATTTTTCCAAATTATCCCCTCCCTCCCTCCACTCCCTCCCCCCGATGACAGGTAATCCCATACATTTTACATGTGTTACAATATAACCTAGATACAATATATGTGTGTAAATACCATTTTCTTGTTGCACATTAAGTATTAGCTTCCGAAGGTATAAGTAACCTGGGTAGATAGACAGTAGTGCTAACAATTTACATTCACTTCCCAGTGTTCCATCTCTGGGTGTAGTTATTTCTGTCCATCATTGATCAACTGGAAGTGAGTTGGATCTTCTTTATGTTGAAGATATCCACTTCCATCAGAATACCTCTTCATACAGCATTGAAGTGTACAGTGATCTTCTGGTTCTGTTCATTTCACTCAGCATCAGTTCCTGTAAGTCTCTCCAAGCCTCTCTGTATTCCTCCTGCTGGTCATTTCTTACAGAGCAATAATATTCCATAACCTTCATATACCATAATTTACCCAACCATTCTCCAATTGATGGGCATCCATTCAACTGATTTGGAACACTTTTCATATGAGTGGAAATAGTTATAATTTCATCATCAGAAAATTGTCTGTTCATATCCTTTGGCCATTTTTCAATTGGAGAATGGCTTGATTTATTATAAATTAAAGTCAATTCTCTGTATATTTTGGAGATGAGGCCTTTATCAGAACCTTTAACTGTAAACATGTTTTCCCAGTTTGTTACTTCCCTTCTAATCTTGTTTGCATTAGTTTTGTTTGTGCAAAACCTTTTTAATTTGATGTAATCAAATTTTTCTATTTTGTGATCAATACTGATCTTTAGTTCTCCTTTGGACACAAATTTCTTCCTCCTCCACAAGTCTGAGAGGTGTAACTCAATTCTAACATACTGATATTATTTTGGTCCTCTTTGAGAATAAAGGACAATTAACCAAATCAACTATCTCCATGGGTTTGTTCTTCAAATCAGATGATGGTTTTGTGTTAAATATCCTTATTTAAGGATATTCATTTAAGTCTTTTTAAAATATTCTTATTTAAGACCAAATATCCTTGGTCTTAATGAACTTGCTTTTTGGTTCTCTCCTTTTGCTGAAACATGACATTTTCCCTTGACTTTTACATCTTCAGCTGTGATACTGAACACCAACTAGATTTAGGAATGAGTCTAATCCCATTGACTCTTCATTGTTTTCTCTCATATTATTAGCATGTGTAAATGGAGTAAAATTCCAGGTGAAAATACAACTGCCTGGTTTCACACACACACATAATTCCACCCCTTTTATTGAATTAACTTAATTTAAGTACACACATAGGCATAGAGTCAGTAGGGATTTATGGGGGAGATTATAATTTACTTGATACCACAATAATTTACAAAATCATAGGGAATTACCACCCAAATCTATTATCAATATTCTAGATTATTCATTGTATGAGCAATGACCACATGGACCTCAGATGTATACAACGTCAGATCAAGTGAAGTGTAGATTCCATACAAAGAATTAGAACAGTGAAGACAATTTATCTGGGCCATTTAGATGTTTATTTTATTTTCATTTTTATTTGTTTCACTATCTTGATTGGCTTTCTGCTTTTCACTTCACACATACATTATGTATATATATATGTATAAATATACATATGATACATAATTATATATACAATATAAATTAATCATTGCACTAAATGCTGGAACTATAAAGAAATATAGTTGCTTGAAGGTTATATACAAGAGTCAAATATTTTGAAATAATTGAAAAAAATTATTCAATACTGGCATTTACGTCATACTTACTGCACTATAAGCTTTCATTTATTTATTTAGATTAATTACTGCTTGATATAGAGTGTCAGCATATCCAGTACCAAGATGTTTGCATTTATGTTCAACATTCTCATTTACTTTTGAACATTTAGAACCATGATTTCTTCCGCCAAATTTTTGGTCTCCTTGTTCGTCATTTGAGAGTGAATCTGTACATCACACGGCTCACCTATTATCTTTGTTAAGTGATTACTCAACATTTATTTGGGCCATTTATATCTTCTGGGAGCCTGTCACCACTTCTTCAATGAAGATCTTTATTGATAAAAGAACACATCCAGAAAAATGATACACATATTTTTTTCCATATGCATGCAAGATTCTATTTTTCATTTTAAATTGTGACTCATTATTCTGATATCATTCATTGCAGGAAAACTTTCAATTTGAATATATCTGCTTTGATCTCAAGTAATTATTATTATCATCTATATTCTATGGATGTGACTAAAACTAATCCTAGATACTTTGTTTTCTCACTGAAACAGAAATTTATTTTAAAATATTGAATCTATATTCATTAACAATATTGGTTTGTGGATCTTCTGTGTTTTACCTTTTTCTGGTTTAGGTATGAGGACTAGATTTGTCTCATAAAAGGATTCTGGTAAGATACATTTTTTTTCAATTTTTGAAAATAATTTGTGCAAGTATGATAATATTCAATAGGAAGAACTGAAAAAAAATCATTTGGGTTTATAAAAGTGGTTTCACAACTACAAGATCAAGAAGAGGCAGTTAGAACTATAGCTTGTTTGAAAAATATCTTCACATTTTCTTGGGTTTCCAAATTAAATTTGAGTCAAAAAAGTATCATGAAAACAAACTATTTTTACTGGCTTTGAGTCATTTGCAAATTTTGATTTTCATGCCAACTTTGCTTTATTCAAGTTACTGATACAAATGTTAAACAACAGAGGGCCAGGTGTAGACTCCTGATTTTTCCAATTCTTGTCAAGTTGATTAAACCATGAACTCTGAGTTTATACATACAACTCCTTAGGAAATCTAAATATAGCATCATCTAATTCACATGCCTTTTTCTCTTCCTTACTACTGTGCTGCATTTCTCTGAATTTCTCCATCACACCAAGTAACCTCTTTATCTTGGAAGATCACTTCAGGGACTTGAAGGTCCCTCTCTCTGATTGGTTGTCTCTCATTTTTCCTTCTCTTTCCCACTTCTCTTTATGTGTTGTTTCCTTTTTGTGGAAAGTTTTCTCAAACCATCACTGGAACTGAAAAGTCAAATCAAATAAATTTAATGGTGTACAGTATTCCCTAGTTACCACCATTTTCTTCCCTAAATGTATTATTGTTAACATGTAAAATGTATTGGGGTCCCAAAATATCTATCCTTTACCCCAAAATTTATAATTCATTAAAAATTTAACCCTTCCCCTTCTTTGTCTAGTTTCATTGTGTATTGAATAAATGAGTGTCATGGCTCTGGAAACTGCCCAAGCTATTGTTGCTGCTCAGATGTCAAATAATTGTTATTATCATCACTATTATTGTCACCTTCAAAACTGCTGCTAATAAGCTCTGATGAGAAAAAGTAGAGGGGTGAAAAAATAATCCTTTTTATATGATCCCTTTAAAAAATAAATTAAGGCAGGTCTTGGAGTACTACACAAGGCAGTTATCAGAGTGTTTCATTTTGTAAAAGAAAGTCCTTTCTTTTATTATTAGTTTAAGGTCCTGTTTACATTTACTAGAGATAGCATATGATTTATGAACCTTTCCCAGCTTATGTTGTCATCTCTACTGCCCTCATGTTACACCTGTAATCTCATGCTATTTTCAACAACATTAGAACAAAACAGCTGAAAGAATCAGCTTCACAAAGGCCATTTAAGATTGGGTATTGAAAGGTAAAGGTAAACATAGATGGAGGGGTTATCAATTTTGCCTATTCATATTATATGTTGAGCAGTCATTTTCCCCCAACAGCATATCAATTATGCCTTGTAAACAGTTAGGTAAGTATTGGAAATAGGGCACATTCCTTAATTCACTAGATTAGTGTTCAGCATACTAAAATGTAACATAACAAGGTTTTATTCAACAAATTAACATTATAAATACACATTATAGTCATGACATTGTGAGGCAATGGGGGAGTAAAAAGGATTGTTAGACAGAAATCCTACCCTCCAATAACTAAATATTTAATCCACAGTATCATAGAATTCAAGTTGAAACACTCTTAGTCATCATTTCCAGTCCTTTCATTTTGATAGACAATGAAACTATCTGCTGAAAGTTTAAGCGACTTCTTTAAAATCACACATTTATAGAAAATGATTAGTGTGGAATCTACTCTTCTGATAAGAATATATAGATAGCATGATCCATTGGAAATGAACTGCTTTTGAATTCAAAATTCTTGATTCAAATTCTGTCTTTGATTTTTATTACTGTCATGACTTTAAGTGATATTACCAGTTTGGGATTCTCAGTTTCTTAATTTCTGATATGAGAAATAGATAGTCTCTCAGGTCTTCTTTAGCTATAGATCTATGATTTATAATCCTATTCTAAAAGTGAAAGACTCTGCAATGTTCAGGAGGGCTAAACTTAGTTTCAAAGAATGTTTTGTCAACCATTAGAATCTGGTATTGGCTATTTAAATGATTATTTTTGTTTTTGGTGGGTTTTTTGTAATTCTCATTAACTGTTAAATATAGTATTTATTGTTCCTGAAGGAAATATGAACTCACTTTTAATTTCTAATCAAAAGTAGATAAAGACTGAAATATAGAGATTATCTCTGCTTTCCTAATAATGCTCAGGAGTAAGAGCATGTACTCTTTCTGATATTTTGAATTGACCCCCTCATCTCAGTATTACTTCCTTGAAACTTTATGTGGGATCTTTAGCTAAAGAACTTTTCTTTTTGTGTATAACCCATTCTATCTTATCTTTTTTCCACATATGGGAGGGAGAAGGTTATAAAAGAACATATTAGATATTACTTAATACAACATTCAAAACACAGGATTTTTTATGTCACATTATAGTTCTTAATCTTGCTACCTAAAAACTGAAATTATCGGTCAAGTAATGAGAATATCAAAAACAGAAAAAAAAACCTCACATCATATGAATTTTTTAGGAAAATTGTGTCAGTTTCATCTAAAATAACAATCAGATGTTTTGAAAACCAAAAAAAAAGTTCTGATCATAAGGAGGTAACATTAGCTGTTGTATTTGCAAGATCAAAATGTTACCATGATAAGAAGAAATCAGGGTTGGCTGAGTAGTGAGAGGGATAAATGGCATCAGGAATGTGTGTGTGCAGGGTGTGTGTGTGTGTGTGTGTGTGTGTGTGTGTGTGTGTGTGTGTGTGTGTGTGTGTGTGTATGTGTGTGTATGTGTAAGACAGAGAGAAAGATAGAGAGACAGATACAGAGAGACAGAGAGAGACAGAGACACAGAGATAGATACAGAGGGAGACGTAGTCACAGGGGCAGAGAGATAAACAGAAATAGTGACTTGGAGAGAGAAACAGACTTAGAGAGGTACAAAGAGGGGAAAATAGAGACAAAAATGAAAAAAAAGACAGAAGCAGGCAGAGAAGAGGAGAAATGCAGAGAAAGAATTAGAAGGGAAGGGAATGAGAAGAAAAGAGAAGAGAAGAAGATACACAAGAGATGAGAAAACAGTTTATCTCTGTTCAGGAAGTTGTAGAGTTAGAACAATTTGCTACATCTATTCTGCTTTAGGCAAGAGACTCAAGAGCTATACCTTGTAAGATCCATTCTCTACTACATATTACCACTATCAACTGCTAATCAGCAATAGCTATGCTACAATCAACTCTCAAGTTCAGATGTAGGTCATTAATTTTTCTCTTGATTCTCAATATAAATTTAGCATCTACTATGTGAAACTCTACTCCATCATGCATACTCTCAACAAAAGACATATTATTAGTTCTTTTTTCCTATAAATCCCCAAACCTTAGGACAAATGAGAAAAATGTTATTGCCATAGTTAATAACAGTATTTGAAACCAGGTTTTCTCTAACTACAGACAGGTTTTTCCTACAAAGTGTTCTGCAAATTTAGTAAAGTGGTGAAATGCCACAAGAAAAATGTTTACTATATATTTTCATTTCCAATTCAATAGAAATTAGATTATGATCCCTAGAAAACTGTTGTCTTCTCGTATTCTTTTAGATTCTTAAAAAGTCTAATTTAGCAAACATAAATGTTTCAGAGACTCTATTTTCTCTGAGCTCTTTGCCTACCTTGCATCTTCTCAGTATGCTTTGTTGATTGTTCTTTCACCTCCCATTTACTAAGCATTGGCTATACCATTTATTCCCTTTCTAAGCCATGTCTTGGTTCCTCCTTTTCCTTCTCTCCAATTCTCTCCCATGATGATCACACCATTTCCAATAGGTTCAATAATTATCTCTATGTAAATGGCTTTCAAATCTGTAATCTACCCAATCTTTACCTTTATTACCAATGTCATATTACCAACAGCCTTGTAGGGATCATTTAGATGTTTCATCTCAAATTCACTACGTCCAATATGAAACTTTTACTTTTCTTTCTGATACTTTTTCCTCTTACAAGTTTTACTGTGTTAATTTAGGGTAACCATTATACTCAATTATCAAGACTGAGAGCTTCAAAATCATTTTCCTAGACTCTTTCCTCTCTTGTATTGCCTACTCCCTAAATCTGAACATTTCTTCATACTGTTTATTCTACCTCCACATTCCTTGTTAACAGTCTCATTTCCACATATACAGCTACTATTTCAATTCAAGACTTTGCTATATTTTCCTTTGACTATTGTGCTAATAGATCGTATTTAGGTAGCACTTTAAGGCTTGAAGAGAGCTTTGTATATATTATTCGAGCTTCAGAAGAACTCTGTAAGTATAATAATATTCTTATCCCCCTTTTTAAAAATGAGGAAACTGAAGGTTAGAGAACTCATGTGACATGTTCAGGATCACATAGTATTAAGTGTCTAAGGCAGGATTATTGCTTAGGTTTTCCTGATCACAAAGTCAAACTCTCTGTCACCAGCCATTATAATAGCCTTTTACACAGTTACCACTTTATCTATCTTTTCCATTAACTGTCCTAAGACAGGTATATGACTCTTATTTCTAGTTAAAACAAACAAAATCAAAGAAAGAAACAAAAAAAAACCTTCATTGTTTCTATACTTTTTAAGAATAAAATGTCAATTCTTCCTAGAATTTAAAAATTCTATGGTATAGGTCCAATTAATCTTTCTAGCCCTAATACACATTATTTCAGCCACCTGAACTGTTAACTTTTCTCTGAATTTGACATTCAAACTCTTTCCTCTATGTATTTGCCCAGCCTCTCCTTTATACCAGAAATATACTCCTGAAATAAATCTCTTTATTTAAATCTTTATCTTCCTTCAAAGATCAGTTATGATGCTCCTTTTTATATAACATCTTTGCTAAAGCCCCCCTCCTTGGGTGTTAGAGGGCTCAGTCTCTTCTGATTACTTTATATAGTGTAGTATAGTATATAGAGTCATGAAGAGCTGAGTTCAAATGAGACCTCAGAGAATTACTAGCTATATGACCCTAAGTAAGTTATGTAACCCCCTTTTATGCAATCTATAGGAGAAGTAATTGGCAAATCACTCCATTACCTTTGCTAAGAAAAAAAAATATGGATGTGTTGGTGTGTTGTGGTCCATGGGATCATGAAGAGTTATATGTATCCAACATCTGAAAAAAGATTTATCTTAACAAATTATTTCTCTTTGATCATAATGTAAACTCTTTGAAGGCAGGGGGTGTTTTATTTTATTTCTGTATCTAGTAAAGTACCTTGCATACAATAGATGCTTAATAATTTTGTGTTGAATTGAACTGAATTAACACAGATGGGTCCAAAGAGAGTTGGGAAGGAATAGGAGTGAGCATCAGAAAATGATGACTGGCCTGAAGTTCCCTTTTGGAGGGTTATTTAATGCACTAGAGATGCAGATCTAGGCTTCCTTTCTGAGATAACAGCACCTGTCTAAAAGTAACACTATCTTACCAGCTCTTCCCTGTATACCTCCCTAACGGCATCTCTAGTGCCTCCAGATGGTTGTTCCAAGAATTGGTTCATTCTTCTCTGTTTAACACACTGAACCCTAATGCTGATCATAGCACAGCAGTGTCTGCTGTGAGTATTATATGTACAGTGCTTTTCAATGTACCATTTGTTTTGATGTGTGACAAATTATATGTGGGCCCTCCAAGGACCTAGTAGAATTGCTTCACACCACCTGTCAGAAGCATAACCATACACATGTTCCACTTTTGTTTTTATGATTTTCTAATTACCTCTGTACACACATTATAACTCTATTTATAACCATGGCTATGTGGCAAGGTTGTTCACAAATTAACCATTAGCTAGCATTTGCTCATTTTGGGGCCAATTGTATTAATAAAGAAAGTAGGAATCATAATTAAGGGATTGAAAGGTGACTGATGCCAAATAACTACAGAGACTTGGAAACCCGAATAAACTGAAAACCATGTGATGATGAGTTTTCTATGAATGAGTAGGGTATGTGGGTGTGTATTTGTTCACCTCCAGATTTTATAAATTTCTGTCCTAGGTCAATATGTTTAACCACAGCATTCCATAATGGCAAAAAGTTAATAGTGAGGAACTTAACGGTAGAAGAGAACCCCTTCATTTTCAGTTTTTCCCCTTAAATTGCTTATTTATATAAATGAACAGACCAAGAAGAATGCTTTTCAGTTGATAATTAATGTTTTAAACTGACTTCTAGTCTCAAACTTCTCCAGTGATGTGATTTTAACAAATAGAGGTTTCATCAGATTGAGAAACTTTAGAGGGAATGAGTAATCAATGGTACTTCTGATTCAGCCTGAAATCCAGACTAGATTTTAAGATGCTGAATACTCAAGGAACAGGTAAAAAAGCCCATGAAGTTCTACTTAGAGAGATAGAAATAGATTATATATTAAGTTGGTGAGGAAAGTGAGCTTGCTAGATGTTAACATTCATTTTGGGCAAATTATGGGAAAAATTAAGAATCTGCCTTAAAGCTATGTAATATGATTTATACAACTTTCTGGGACCCAAATTCCTTTTAAGAAAATTAGCCTATTCCAATAGACTTGGGATGGAAATGCAATCTGTATACAGAGAGGAGAGAGAACTTGAGTATGGATCTAAGCACAGTATTTTCACCTTTTTATGTAGTTGTTTTGCTTGGATTTCTTTCTTTTTTTACTTTTAATCTGATTTTTCTTATACCATATGATAAATATAGAAATATGTTCAAAAGAATTGCACATATTTAATCAATATGAGATTGCTTACTGTCTTGGGGAGGAAGGAGAAAAATTTGGAACACAGTTTTACAAAAATGAATGAAAATTATCTTTATATGTATTTGGAAAAATAAAATAATAAAAAAAAGAATGTTGGCCTGAGTCCAGATTTGATGAGGGAATTTTTAGTTTTCCAAGTGCTAATAGTAGCTGAGTAGGCAGAGAAGACAGTGATGTTGTCTCAGGCACAAACCTCTCAGAGCATGGTTTGGGTCAACGTTTAATTTAGTCAACAAGTTTGTATGCCTCCCAAAAGGAGTGAATGACAGGCTCATAACAATTTAATTGCCATGTGCAGGAGAGTGCTATGCTACCATTATCCTTGTATATGCTACTACTATGACAAACCCTGATGAAATCAAAGAAAAAATTATGAAAAGCTGGAAACCTTTGTCATAAATGTACCCCAAAAGGATAAGCTTATAATTCTGGGTAACATTAATGCCAGAGTAGGCACAGACTATGAGACATAACAAGGAATCCTTGGGAGGAATGGAGTAGAAAACTGCAACAACAGTGGGCACTTACTACTAAAGATTTGTACATCAAATGACTTCATCATCAACATTATTTTCTGTTTACCTAAATGCAATAAAATTTAATGAATGCACTTCCATACAAATAGGGGAATTTAATAGACTATGCCCTTATAAGAAGAAGAAACAGACAGAATCTGAGAACACAGAAGGTGATATGTGGTACAGATTACTGAGCTGATCATAGACTTATCCTGTCCAAACTAACTTTTCCTATGCAACAAAAGCAGTAGCCCAAAGCAAGATGACTACCAGAAGACAATGTCAATAGATTAGAGTGCTTCTTCTTGAGTGACCATATTGTTTTTAATTTGGAGGGAAAGCTGAGCCAACATGGTTGCCAAACGTGAAATGGAAAAGGAGTGAGGAGTTTCCATAGATTTGGTGTATAGCATTATATAATACTTCTGGTGCTTTTTTCCCTTTTTAATTGCATTGGTAGAACAAGGACTGAATTTAGATACATTTTAAAAACTTATTCTCTAAATGTCATAATTTTATGGAATCAAGTAAGCAGATTTTAAATTTCTTCTCTTCATGAGTTGCATATGTGATTAGACTTAAAAAAATCTACACTTTTCTTGGAGTAAATCTTGGAAGTGACAAGCTTTTGGAGAATTTTCTTCTTATATTTCAAATTTGAAATCAGTCTATTCAGATTAGATTTCCACCACAATTTAAATGATTTCAGTATATCAATTTTTGCTTTGTATAAGATGCAAAACATTACTTTTGCAGAGTTGAAAAAAGAAAACACTGCTCTATATATTGCAAATCCTGTTCATGCAAGTGAATGATACCTGCTCACTTACTCTGAAGATTACCAGGAGAAAGACACCTGTATTTCTGTTGGTATTACCAAAGGCACACAAGCTTTTATTATTTCTATTCCACCCACTCTAGAGGACTTTAACTTTGAGAATTATTATTTTCATTGGTGATTCAATAGTGAGTAAAATAATATTATGTTAAAAGATATTTAAATATTTTATTGTTATATTCAGGCTTTTATATTACTTTCATTTCCATATAAATCTCTTCCATATCTCATACAATCCTGGAAACACAGAATGAATAAAAAATCAGTTTAGGAAAGCTAACTGATACTTCAAGTAAGTCTAAACATCTAATTGCTTATTATTTTATAGTCTACCATATCTTATGTTATATTTTTGTTTTATTTTATTTTTACATAAAGGCCTGGGATTTCATTGATATAAGGAGTTTTTAGAAGACACTCCCTTTTCTAGTTTAAAATGTGTTCTCTGTAACTTATAGCATCTGAGATTTGCTGAGGATTCTTAGAAGTTCCCCAATTTATCCTACATCACAATTTGTTGGAAGCAGAATTTGAACTCAAAAACTCCTGGATCTGAAAACAACTTTGTATTAGCTCATTAAAAACTATTTCTATCATTTCCCCCACTGTGCCAGGTTTATATATATATGTGTGTGTGTGTGTGTGTGTGTGTGTGTGTGTGTGTGTGTGTGTATATATATATACACACACACACATATATATATATAGTCTCCCTCAATTGAGTTAAGTACTTGTAAATCAGGAATATAGATGCTTAATATATTTTTAATAACTGGGAAATTTATTAAATATTCTAACCACTCTTTCATTATTGTTTCTAGAATTCTTGAGGTATGGCTGAATTTTTCTCTTTTTTTGGAGTTGTTTTCTACTATTCTCCTTAATGGTAATATTTTCATATTGTATTTTAAGGGTTTTGTTTTGATTTGGATTTTTTTGTGGGTTGAATAAGAAGTATTAATTGCTTGCTGGGAAGAATGACTGAGAAGACATATTTACATTATTATCCAGGACTCTAAGCAGGGATGATTAAATAGATAATGGTTTAATTTGCACAAACAGTAAAACTAGAGGATATATATATATATATATATATATATATATATATATATATATATATATATATATATGTATATATTTTCCTGCTTAAACATTTATATATATATATATATATAAAAGCAGAAAAATATATCCTATTTAGATATATTGAGTTTGATACAATAATGGTAATGTAAATGGAAATGTCTAGTGAACAACTGGAAATTCATAATTATAATTCAAGATATTAAGGTCATATATACAGATTTGGATATTATCTAACTGTACAATTAGTGATTCATAACAGAAGCAAAGCATAATAATAAAAACATAGAATGTAGAGAGAATAAAAACAGGTCTCATGGTAAACCATTATGAAATGCTTATGTTTATGAGTTGGTGTATTACAAGAGTATATTTTTATTAATTGTTTTCTTTTTTCTGGTTACATGGGTATATTACATTTTTAATATACATTTCCTTATCATATTGGAAGAGAAAAATCAGAAAAAAAGGTAAAAATCATGAGAGGAAAAAAAAACAGAAAAAAAGTGGACATAGCATGAGTTGATTTACATTCACTCTGATTGTTTTCTTTCTGGGTGCAGAAGGCTTTTTCTATCCAAAGTTTATTGGGGTTTCCTTGGATCACTGAACTGCTAAGAAGAACCAAGTGTTTCACAGTTGATCATCACATGATCTTCCTGTGCATAATGTATTCTTGGTTTTGCTTGTTTCACTCAACAACAGTTCATGTAAATCATTGCATGCCTTTCTAAAATCAGCTTGTTCATGATGTTTTACAGAACAATAATATTTCATCACTTTCATATACCATAACTTATTTAGCTATTCCCCAGTTGATAAGCACTTACTCATTTTCCAATTATTTGTCCCCACAAAGAGCACTGTTACAAACATTTTCACATATGTGGGTCCTTTTCCCTCCTTCATGATTTCCTTGGGGGTACAAACCCAGTAGTGGCACTGCTGGTTCAAAGGGTATGCACAGTTTTATAGTCCTTTGGGCATAGTTCAAAAATGCTCTACAGAATGATTATCAGTTCACAATGCCACCAAAATCCATTAGTGTCTCAGTTTTCTAACATCCTTTCCAACATTTATATTTATCTTTTCCTGTCTTTTCAGCCCATCTGAGAGGTGGGAAGTGGTACAAGAGGTACCTGTTTTGTGCAGCCTCAACTAGTTTCCCATTAAGGAGAGAGAGAGAGAGAGAGAGAGAGAGAGAGAGAGAGAGAGAGAGAGAGAGAGAGAGAGAGAGAGAGAGAGATGTTCTATTTGGATTTTAGATGGACTAAGGGAATAGTTCTTTTTTTTAATTTTATTTATAAATTTTTTTGACAGTATATATGCATGATTATTATTTTTTATAACATTATCCCTTGTATTCATTTTTCCACATTATCCCCTCCCTCCCTCTATTCCCTCCCCTTGATGACAGGCAATCCCATACATTTTACATGTGTTACAATATAAGCTAGATACAATATATGTGTGTAAATACGATTTTTTTTTGTTGAACATAAAGTATTAGATTCCGAAGGTATAAGAAACCTGGGTAGGTAGACAGTAATGCTAACAATTTACATTCACTTCCCAGTGTTCCTTCTCTGGGTGTAGTTGTTTCTGTCCATCATTGATCAACTGGAAGTGAGTTGGATCTTCTTTATGTTGAAGATATCCACTTCCATCAGACTATATCTTCATACAGTATTGTTGTTGAAGTGTACAGCGATCTTCTGGTTCTGCTCATTTCACTCAGCATCAGTTCATGCAAGTCTCTCCAAGCCTTTCTGTATTCCTCCTGCTGGTCATTTCTTACAGAGAAATAATATTCCATAACCTTCATATACCATAATTTACCCAACCATTCTCCAATTGATGGACATCCATTCATCTTCCAGTTTCTAGCCACTACGAAAAGAGCTGCCACAAACATTTTGGCACATACAGGTCCCTTTCCCCTCCTCAGTATTTCTTTGGGATATAAGCCCAATAGCAGCAATGCTGGATCAGAGGGTATGCACAGTTTGATAATTTTTTGGGCATAGTTCCAGAATGGTTGGATTCTTTTACAACTCCACCAACAATGTCCCAGTTTTCCCACATCCCCTCCAACATTCATCATTATTTGTTCCTGTCATCTTAGCCAATCTGACAGGTGTGTAATGGTATCTCAGAGTTATCTTAATTTGCAGTTCTCTGATCAGTAGTGATTTGGAACACTCTTTCATATGAGTGGATATAGTTTCAATTTCATGATCTGAGAATTGTCTATTCATATCCTTTGACCACTTATCACTTGGAGAATGCTTTGATTTCTTATAAAAAAGGGTCAGTTCTCTATATATTTTGGAAATGAGACCTTTATCAGAACCTTTAACTGTAAAAATGTTTTCCCAATTTGTTACTTCCCTTCTAATCTTGTTTGCATTAGTATTGTTTGTACAGAAACTTTTTAGTTTGATGTAATCAAAATCTTCTATTTTGTGATCAATAATGATCTCTAGTTCTCCTCTAGTCATAAATTCCTTCCTCCTCCACAGGTCTGAGAGGTATTCTCTGTTCCTCTAATCTATTTATGATCTCATTCTTTAAGCCTAAATCATGGACCCATTTTGATCTTATCTTGCTATATGGTGTTAAGTGTGGATCCATATCTAATTTCTGGAATACTAATTTCCAGTTTTTCCAACAGTTTTTTCCAAATAATGAATTTTTATTCCTAATGTTGGTATCTTTGGGTTTGTCAAAGATTAGATTGCTATAGATGTACCCTTTTTTGTCCTTTGTATCTAATCTGTTCCACTGATCAACTGGTCTATTTCTTAGCCAATACCCAATGGTTTTGGTGACTGCTGCTATATAATATAGCTTTAGATCAGGTACACCTAGACCACCTTCATCTGACTTTTTTTTTTCATTAGTTCCCTTGCAATTCTCGAACTTTTATTCTTCCATATGAATTTTGTTGTTATTTTTTCTAGGTCATTAAAATAGTTTCTTGGGAGTCTTATTGGTATAGTACTAAATAAATAGATTAGTTTGGAGAGTATTGTCATCTTTATTATATTTGCTTGGCCTATCCAAGAGCACTGAATGTCTTTCCAATTATTTAAATCTGACTTTATTTTTGTGGCAAGTGTTTCATAATTTTTTTCATATAATTCCTCACTATTCTTTGGTATATGGATTCCCAAGTATTTTATACTCTCTACATTTGTTGGAATGGAATTTCTCTTTGTGTCTCTTGCTGTTGGATTGTGTTGGTGATATATAAAAACGCTGAGGATTTATGTGGATTTATTTTGTATCCTGCCACTTTGCTAAAATTCTGAATTATTTCTAATAGCTTTTTAGCAGAGTCTTTGGGGTTCTCTAAGTATACCATCATGTCATCTGCAAAAAGTGATAGTTTAATTTCCTCATTTCCTACTCTAATTCCTTGAATCTCTTTCTCGGCTCTTATTGCCGAGGCTAGCGTTTCTAGTACTATATTGAATAGTAATGGTGATAGTGGGCAACCTTGTTTCACTCCTGATCTTACTGGGAAAGGTTGCAGTTTATTTCTATTGCATATTATGCTTACTGACGGTCTTAAATATATGCTCCTGATTATTCTAAAGAATAGTCCATTTATTCCTATACTCTCAAGCATTTTTAGTAGGTATGGATGTTGGATTTTATCAAATGCTTTTTCTGCATCTATTGAGATGATCATATGGTTTTTATTAATTTGATTATTAATATGGTCAATTATACTAACAGTTTTCCTAATATTAAGCCAGCCCTGCATTCCTGGTATAAATCCTACATGATCATGGTGTATTATCTTGGGGATGATTTTCTGAAGTCTTTTTGCTAATATCTTATTTAAGATTTTAGCATCAATATTCATTAAGGAAATTGGTCTATAGTTTTCTTTCTCAGTTTTCGATCTACCTGGTTTAGGTATCAGTACCATGTCTGTGTCATAAAAGGAGTTTGGTAGGACTCCTTCATCCCCTATGTTTTCAAATAGTTTATATAACATTGGGGCTAATTGTTCTTTAAATGTTTGGTAGAATTCACATGTAAATCCATCTGGTCCTGGGGATTTTTTCCTGGGGAGTTGATTAATAGCTTGTTCTATTTCTTTTTCTGAAATGGGACTATTTAAGCAATTTATCTCCTCCTCTGTTAATCTAGGAAGCCTATATTTTTGGAGAAAGTCATCCATTTCACTTAAGTTATCAAATTTATTAGCATAAAGTTGGGCAAAGTAACTCCTTATTATTTCTCTAATTTCCTCTTCATTGGTGGAAAGATCCCCCTTTTCATTTGTAAGACTAACAATTTGAATTTCCTCTTTCCTTTTTTTCTGATCAGATTTACCAAAGGTTTATCTATTTTATTGGCTTTTTCATACAACCAACTCTTGGTTTTATTTATTAATTCAATAATTTTTTTTTTACTTTCAATATTATTGATTTCTCCTTTTAATTTTTATATTTCAAGTTTGATTTTTGGTTGGGAGTTTTGAATTTGGTCTTTTCCTAGCTTTTTAAGTTGCAGGCCCAATTCGTTAATCTTCTCTTTCTCTATTTTGTTCAAATAAGCCTCTAAAGATATAAAAATTCCCCTTATTATTGCATCCTACAGATTTTGATATGATGTCTCATCATTGTCATTATCTTGGGTGAAATTATTAATTGTTTCTATAATTTGCTGTTTCACCCAGTCATTCTTTAAGATGAGATTATTCAGTTTCCAATTACTTTTTGGTCTATCTACCCCTAACTTCTAACTGAATGTAGCTTTTATTGTATTGTGATCTGAGAAGAAGGCATTTATTATTTCTGCCTCGCTACATTTAATTTTGGGATCTTTATGTCCTAATTATGGTCAATTATAGTATAGGATCCATGAACTGCTGAGAAGAAAGTATATTCCTTTCTATCGCCATTCAGTTTTCTCCAAATGTCTATCATACCTACTTTTTCTAATGTTCTATTTACTTTTTAAATTTCTTTCTTATTTGTTTTTTGTGGTTTGATTTGTCTAAATCTGAGAGTGCAAGGTTGAGATCTCCCACTATTATAGTTTTACTGTCTATTTCTTCTTGCAACTCTCTTAACTTTTCCTTTAGAAAGTTAGATGCTATACCAATTGGTGCATATATGTTTAGTATTGATATGGCTTCATTGTTTATGCTACCTTTTAGCAGGATAAAGTTTCCTTCCTTATCCCTTTTAATTAGATCAACTTCTGCTTTTGCTTGATCTGAGATAAGGATAGCTACCCCTGCTTTTTTGGCTTTACCTGAAGCATAATAGATTCTGCTCCAACCTTTTACCTTTACTCTGTATGTATCTCCCTGCATTATGTGTGTTTCCTGTAAACAACATATTGTAGGGTTCTGACTTTTGATCCAGTCTGCTGTCCATCTCCGTTTGATGGGAGAGTTCATCCCATTCACATTTACAGTTAAAATTACTAATTCTGTATTTCCTGCCATCGTATTATCCCCAGATTATGCTTTTTCCCTTGGTCCCCCTGAACCCCTTCCCCAATATTTAATTTATAGACCCCACTTGTGACGTGCAGCCCTCCCTTTTTTTTAGTATCCCTCCCCCCTCCTTCCAAGTCCCTTCCCTTATTCCCCTTTTCCTTTTCCCTTTTCCTCTCCTCCCTTTTAATGAGGTGAGAGAGAATTCTCTGAAAAACAAATTTGTCAATTATTTACTCTTTGAGCCTCTTCTGATGAGAGTAAGATTCACACAATGTTTCTCCCCCTCTCTAAATTCCCTCAGATATGGTATATTTTCTATGCTTCTTCCTGGGATGTAGTTTCCCTCTTTTTATCACTCCTTCCCCTTTTTCTGATACTACCCCCTTCCCTTTACTACTCCCCCCCTTTTTTATATCAGTAAAATCAAATTATCCATGCGGACTTTCTATATATCCACAACAGAGATACAGTTCTCAAGAGTTCTGTTTACCTTTTTCTGTTTCTCTTCAGTCTTGTGGATGTAGATCAAATTGTTTGTTTAAGTCTGGTTTTTTTCTTAGAAACAAATGAAATTCCTCTGTTTCATTAAACGACCATCTTCTTCCATGGAAGAAAATGCTAAATTTAGGTGTGTATATTATTCTTGGTTGCAATCCTTGATCTTTTGCCTTTCAGAATATCAGGTTCCAGTCCCTTCGATCTTTTAATGTGGAGGCATCCAGATCTTGAGTGACCCTTATTGTGGCGCCTTGATATTTGAATTGCTTTTTTCTAGCTGCTTGCAATATTCTTTTCTTTGTGTGGTGATTCTTCAGCTTAGCCACAATATTCCGTGGAGTTATTTTTTTAGGGTCTTTTTCAGAAGGTGTTCAATCAATTCTTTCCACTCCTATTTTCCCTTCTGTTTCTATTATCTCTGGACAGTTTTCTTTGATGATTTCCTGTAAAATAGAATCTAGGCTCTTTTTTTGGTCATAGTTTTTGGGAAGTCCAATGATCCTCAGATTATCTCTCCTAGATCTATTTTCCAGGTCTATATATTTTCCCAGTAAGTATTTGACATTATTCTCCAGCTTTTTGTTGTTGTTGTTGTTGTTGTTGTTGTTGTTGTTGTTGTTTTGTTTTGTTTGTTTGTTTTTTTTTGTTTGTTTTGTTTTGTTTGACTGATTCTTGGGATCTTAATGAATCATTCATTTCTATTTGTTCCATCCTGATTTTTAATGAGTTATTTTCTTCATTAACATTTTTTAGTTCTTTTTGTATATGCCCAATTGAGTTTTTAAATGAATTATTTTGCTCTATTGAATTTTTTTCCATTTCCCTAATTTTTTTAGAGAGAATTATTTTCTTTTTCCAATTCAGAAATCCTACTTTCTTTAGACGTTTTTATCTTTTCCAATTCAGAAATCTTACTTCCTTGAGAATTTTTTATTTTTCCAATTCAGAAATCCTACTTTCCTGTGATTTTTTAACCTTTTCTAATTCACAAATTTTATTTCCCTGCATCTCCTGTGAATTTTTTATTTTTTCCAACTCAAATTTCAGAGCTTTGTTATTCTCTATCATAGTTTCTCTTTCCTTTCCCCATTTTTCTTCAAACTCTCTTAACTTTTTAATAGTTTCTTCTAGGAGAGAGTTATGTGATGGGGGACAGATATTGTTACCCTTTAGGCTGTTATCTGCTGACTCTCTGCTATTAACTTCCTCAAAGTTGGAAACCTGCTCTTTCTCTGTGTAGAAGGAATCAATGGTTCTCTTTACCTTTTTATTCATGTTTAAAAAATCTTTTGGGGTCAGTTCTTGGGGTAAGAAATTATTTATTTTTTTCTTTACCAGCTTCCTCCCAGACCAGATGGATGCAGCGGCTCCTGTGCCTGAGCTAAGAGATAGCTCTGGGAGAGAGTTCCCCTCCCCCTCCCTGGAAGTGCCTCAGGGGTGATTAGCTATGCTATGAGGGTTGCCTAGTGAAGGACCCCACTGTGTGTCCTAGAGACTTCCCTGAGGTTTAAGACTGAACAGTAAAGGCAACACAAAGCCCAGCCAATGTGTCCCGTGGGGCGTGTATGTCTGCAGCTGATGTGAAAAGCCCCTGCGCTCAAACTGGAAGTGTCTGCCCAGAAACCGTGGTCCCTATTTCAAAGGTTCCGCTTCTCTAGGACTTCCGTGGCTGAGTTCCACAGCCTCCAGCCAAGCCAGGCACTATGTGAATTATATGTTGCCTTGGGCTGTGTCCTTGCTTTTCAAGGTCTTAACTATCCCAAGGTGAAGCCCCAGACAGCAGAAGGTGGCTTCACAACCTTGCTAAGATCTGTTAGGTCACTTCCAGATTGGGGTGGTTCTAGTATCTGGCTTTATATTTTAAAGTGGCTTGATTTCTCTTCTGAGCTGTTGTTTTATAAGCAGAGAAGAGCTAACAGCTTTGCCAGATTTCTCTATCTCAGTGGCTTCTCTGATCCCAGAGCTCTCCCCAGCTTAATTGGCACAGTGTGCTAGCACCTCACCCTGTCTGTGCTGGCCTTTTTTTTTCTTCCCCTGGGAACCGACCTTTTCTGTTGAAACTCCAGATTCTCTTCAGCTGGTAAGTTGTGCTTCCAGTCCTTGTGGTTTCTATCAGTCCAGCATTATTTTTGAGGCTGATTCAACTAATTGGTAATGAGGGAAGAAGGAAGCTCACAAAATCACGTGTATCTTCTCAGCCATCTTGGCTCCGCCCAGGGGAATAATTCTTGAATAATTGTATAAGTTCTTTGCTATCAGAGTCACAGAAAATTCAGTCAATGGGGAATTGTTGATTTGGAGATTTTAGGGGAGTTCCCATTGCTCTGTGGGGGTATAAATACACACATGTACACACATACAAATATAACATTTACCAAAAAGATGGGTGTGTGTATGTGTGTGTGTGTGTGTGTGTGTCTGTGTGTGTACCCAGTGCTTCCCTCTTTGGATAAATTTGATATATTTCAGTCACATATTATTGTAAAAGTTATTTCCATGGAAAAGTACATTATGAATTCCAAATAACAACTTAGGACTTTTGAAACTCAATCAATTTATGTATTGTAAAAGTTTTTATCTAATAGCAAGTAAGAATTGAAGCCATCCCATCCTCATATAGTCTTCACCTTAACTAGATGAGATCTTTTAGGGTTCAATTATAAATGCTAATATTAAATGTTGAATCTTTGAAAGCCACATGTTAGAGTGAACTGCTGCCAAATAAGAAATCTCTTCTGGATCAATACATTGGGCATGCAACTAAGAAAGCTAGAAAAAGAACAATTTTTAAACCTCCAACTAAATGCCAAATTTGAAATCCTGAAAATAAAAGGGGAGATTGACAGAATTGAAAGTAAGAAAACTATTGAACTAATAAATAAAACCCAGAGTTGGTTTTATGAAAAAACCCTAGCAAGATAGATAAACCTTTAGTCAATTTGATTAGAAAAATGAAAAGAAAAGAAAATTGTTAGTGTCAAAATGAAAAGGGTGAACTTCCACCAATGAAGAAGAAATTAAAGGAATTATTAGGAGCTTAACTGTAGGTCAATAAGTGAAATGGATAAATATTTACAAAAATATATATTGTGCAAATTAATAAAGGAGGAAATAAATTACTTAGTCTCATTTTAGAAAAAAAAATGAAGAAGCTATTAATCAATTCCCTAAAAAATCTGTAGAGCCAGATGGATTTCCATGTGAACTTTACCAAACATTAATTCCAATAATATGCAAATTATTTAGAAAAACAGGGAAAAAAGAAATTCTACCAAATTCCTTTTATGACAAAGATATGGTGCTGAGATCTAAACTAGCTAGGGTCAAAACAGAGAAAGAAATAGACCAATTTCCCTAATGAATATTTATGCAAAAATTTTAAATAAAATATTAGCAAAATAGATTACTGCAAGTTATCACTAGGATAACATACCACGACCAAATAAGATTTATACCAGTAATATAGTGTTATTTCAATATTAGAAAATACTATTGGTATGATTCAATATATCAAAAACCAAACTAATAGAAATCATATCATTATCTCAATAGATAAAGAAAAGGCATTTGAGAAAATCCAGCACCAATTCCTATAAAAGATGCTAGAGATTGTAGGAACTAATGGAGTTTTCCTTAAAATGATCAGTGGCATCTGTTTTATACCATCAGCAAGCATCATATATAATGGGAGTAAAGTAGAACCATTCCTAATAAAATCAGTGAAACAAGTTTACCCTCTTATTTTACTATTCAATATTGTATTAGAAATGTTAGTTTTGTCAATAAGAGAAGAAAAAAAATAAAAGAATTAGACAGTAGGTAATAAGAAAACCAAATTATCACTCTTAGCAGATGATATGATGGTATATTTAGAAAATCCTAGAGAATCAACTAAAAACAACTAGAAACAATTCACTCTTTTAGCAAAGTTTCAGGATATAAAATAAATCCACGTATATCATAAACATTTCTATATTACCAACAAAGTCCAGCATCAAGAGGTAAAAAGAGAAATTAAATTTAAAATAACTGTAGGTAATGTAAAATATTTTGGCATCTATCTGCCAAGAGAAAGTTAGAAACTATATAAACATAATTACAAAACATTTTCCACACAAATTAAATCAGACATAATTAATTGTAAGAATATCAAGTGCTCAAGGGTAGTCCAAAATAATATAATAAAATGACAATTCTACCTAAATTAATTTACTTATTCAATGCCATACAATCAAATTGCCAAGAAATTATTTTACAGAGCTAGAAAAAATAATAACAAAGTTCATATGGAAGAACAAAAGATCAAGGATTTCTTTTTTTATTTTATTAATTTTATAATTATACATTTTTTGACAGTATATATGCATGAGTAATTTTTATAACATTATCCCTTGTATTCATTTTTCCAGATTTTCCCCTCCCTCCCTCTATTCCCTCCCCTAGATGACAGGCAATCTCATACATTTTACATGTGTTACTGTATATATATGTGTGTAAATCCAATTTTCTTGTTGCATGTTAAGTATTGGATTCCGAAGGCATAAGTAACCTGGGTAGATAGACAGTAGTGCTAATATTTTACATTCAATTCCCAGTGTTCCTTCTCTGGGTGTAGTTATTTCTGTCCATCATTGATCAGCTGGAAGTGAGTTGGATCTTCTTTATGTTGAAGATATCCACTTCCATCAGAATACATCTTCATACAGTATTGTTGTTGAAGTGTATACTGAAGATTAAGGATTTCAAGGGAATTAATGATGCAAATGAAGTTGGCCTAGCTGTACCAGACCTAAAACTATATTATAAAGCAGTGGTCATCAAAACCATTTGATATTGTTTAAGAAATAAAGTAATTGATCAGTGGAATAGGTTAGGTTCACAAGACATAATCAATGACTATAGTAATCTAGTGTTCAATAAATCCAAAGACCCCAGAAACTGCTGGGAAAATTGGAGGCTAGTATAGCAGAATCTAGGCATTGACCCACACTTAATAACCTATACCAAGACAAAGTCAAAATGAATTCATGATTTAGACATAAAGAGTGACAATATAAGCAAATTAGAAGAACAAAGGATAGTCCACTCAGATCTCTGGAGAAGGAAGGAATTTGTGCCAAAGAAGAACTAAAGTACATTATGGATGCAAAATGATATTTTTGATCATATTAAGTTACTGTTTTTGTACAAATAAAACCGATGCAGACAACATTATAAGGGAAACAGCAAACTACGGGAAATTTTTACAACCAAAGGTTCTGATAAAGGTCTGATTTCTAAAATATGTAGAGGATTGACTCGAATCTATGATTCTCCATTCTCCAATTGATGAATGGTCAAAGGATATGAACAGGAAATTTTCAGATTAAAAATTAAAATAATTTCTAATTATATGAAAAACGTACTAAATTATTATTGACCAGAGAAATGCAAATTAAGACAACTAAGATGACAGAAAAAGATAATGATGAATGTTGGAGAGGATGTGGGAAAACTGGGACACTGATAAATTGTTGGTGAAGTTTTGAACTGATTCAACCATTCTGGAAAGCAATATGGAACTATGCCTAAAAGACTATCAAGCTCTGCATGCTCTTTGATCCAGCAATGTCTCTACTGGGCTTGTAATTCAAAGAGATCATGAAAAAAGAGTAAGGCTCCCTCCTTGTGCAAAAATGTTTGTAACAGCCCTTTTTGTAGTGGCAAGGAACTGGAAATTGAGTGGATTCCCATCAATTGGAGAATGGTTGTATAAGTTATGTCATATCAATGTTATGAAATATTATTGTTCTATAAAAATGATCAGTAGAATGATTTCAGAAATACCTGGAGAGACTAACATGAATTGATGCTAAGAGGAAAGAATAGAATGAAGAGGACATTGTACACAGCAACAACAATGATCAATTCTGATGGATGGGGCCTTTTTCAATAACAGGGTGTTTCAGGCCAGTTCCAGTGGTCGTGTGATGGAGATAGGCATCTTCATCCAGAGAGGAAGCTGGGGGAATGAGCGTGGCATAACATAGCATTTTCACTTTTTGTTGTTTGCTTGTGTTTTGTTTTCTTTCTCATTTTCCCCCTTTTGATCTGATTTTTTCCTGTGCAGTATTATAATTGTGGAAATATGTATAGAAGAATTGCACATGTTTAACATACATTGGATTATTTACCATCTAGGGGAGAGGGTGGGGATGGGAGGAGAAAAAAATTGGAAGACAATGTTTTTCAAGGATTAATATTGAAAACTATACATGTACTTTGAAAATAAGAAGCTTTGTTTATTTTTAAAAATTTTTATTATAGCTTTTTATTTACAAGATGTATGCATGGGTAATTTTTCAGCATTGACAATTGCAAAACCTTTTGTTCCAATTTTTCCCCTCCTTCTCCCTCCCCCTCTCCCAGATGGCAGGTTGACCAATACATGTTAAATATGTTAAAGTATAAGTTAAATACAATATATGTATACATATCCATACAGTTATTTTGCTGTACAAAAATAATTGGACTTTGAAATAGTGTACAATTAACCTGTGAAGGAAATAAAAATGCAGGCAGACAAAAATAGAGGGATTGGGAATTCTATATAGTGGTTCATACTTATTTCCCAGAGTTCTTTCACTGGGTGTAGCTGGTTCAATTCATTACTGCTCTATTGGAAGTGATTTGGTTCATCTCATTTTTGAAGAGGGCCACATCCATCAGAATTGATCATCATATAGTTGAAATATATAATGATCTCCTGGTCCTGCTCATTTCACTCAGCATCAGTTCATGTAAGTCTCTCCAGGCTTTTCTGAAATCATCCTGTTGGTCCTTTCTTACAGAACAATAATATTCCATAATATTTATATACCACAATTTATTCAGTCATTCTCCAATTGATGGGCATCCACTCAGTTTCCAGTTTCTGGCCACTACAAAGAGGGCTGCCATAAACATTCTTGCACATATAGGTTCCTTTCCCTTTTTTAAACTCTCTTTGGGATATAAGCCCAGTAGTAACACTGTTGGATCAAAGGGTATGCACAGTTTGATAACTTTTTGAGCATAATTCCAAATCGCTTTCCAGAATGGCTGGATGTATTCACAATTCCACCAACAATGTATCAATGTCCCAGTTTTCCCACATCCCCTCCAACATTCTGCATAATATTTCCCTGTCATTCTAGCCAATCTGACATGTGTATAATGGCATCTCAAAGTTGTGTTAATTTATATTTCTCTGATTAATAATGACTTGTAACATCTTTTCATGTGGCTAGAAATAGTTTCATTTTCTTTGTCTGAGAATTGTCTGTTCCTATACTTTGACCATTAATCAATTGGAGAATGGTTTTATTTCATATCAATTAGAGTAAATTCTCTATATATTTTGGAAATTAGACTTTTATCAGAACCTTTGATTGTAAAAATGTTTTTCCAGTTTGTTGCTTCTCTTCTAATCTTGTCTGCATTAGTTTTGTTTGTACAAAAACTTTTCAATTTGGTATAATCAAAATTTTCTATTTTGTATCAATAATGATCTCTAGTTCTTATTTGGTCATAAATTCCTTCCTCTTCCACAGATCTGAGAGATAAACTATCCTATGTTCTTCTAATTTATTTATAATCTCTTTCTTTTTGCCTAGGTCATGAACCTATTTTGACCTTATATTGATGTACAGTGTTAAGTGTGGGTTAATGCCTAGTTTCTGCCATACTAATTTTCAATTTTCCCAGCAGTTTTTATCAAAGAGTGAGTTCTTATCCCAAAAGCTGGGGTCTTTGGGTTTGTCAAACACTAGATTTTTAAAGTTATTAACATTTTTGTCCTTTAAATCTAACTTATTCCACTGATCAACTAATCTATTCTTTAGGCAATACCATGGCTTTATAATATAATTTTAGATCTGGTACAGCTAGGCTACCTTCATTTGATTTTTTTTCATTACTTCCCTTGAAATTCTTGACCTTTTGTTTTTCCATATGAACATTGAACTTTGAATTTTTTTTTCTAGGACATTAAAATAACTTTTGGGGAGTCTGATTGGTATAGCGCTAAATAAATAGATTAGGTAGTATTGTCATCTTTATTATATTTGCTTGCTCTATCCAAGAACATTTAATATTTTTCCAGTTGGTTATATTTGACTTTATTTGTGTGGAAAGTGTTTTGTAGTTTTGCTCATATAATTCCTGATTTTCCCTTGGCAGATAGATCCTGAAATATTTTATACTATCAGTAACTTTAATGGACTTTCTCTTTGTAACTCTAACTATTGGATTTAGTTAGTGATATATAAGAATGCTAATCACTTATGTGGGTTTATTTTGTATCCTGAACTTTGCTAAAATATGTGGATTATTTCTAATAACTTTTTAGTAGGATCTCTGGGGTTCTGTAAGTATGCCATCATATCATCAGCAAAGAGTGATAATTTGGTTTCCTCATTACCTACTTTAATTCCTTTAATCTCTTTCAATATAATACAATATTGAATAGTAATGGCGACAGTGGGCAACATTGTTTCGCTCCTGATCTTATTTATCCCCATTACATATGATGCTTACTGATGGTTTTAAATACATGCTACTGCTTATTTTAAGGAAAAGTATATTTATTCCTATACTCTCAAGTTTTTAATAGGAATGGATGTTGGATTTCATCAAATGCCTTTTCTGTATCTATTGAAATGATCATATAGTTTTTGTTAATTTAGTTATAGATATTGTCAATTATACTAATAGTTTTCCACCCCTGCATTCCTGATATAAATCATACTTGGTCATGGTGTATTATCCTGGGGATGATTTCCTGTATTCTTTTTGCTAATATCTTATTTAAGATTTTAACATCAATATTCATTAGGGACATTGGTCTATAATTTTCTTTCTCTGTTTTCAACCTACCTGGTTTAGGCTATCAGTACCATGTCTGTGTCATAAAAGGAATTTGGTAGGACTCCTTCATTTCCTATATTTTTCAAATAGTTTATATAGCATTGGGGTTAATTGTTCTTTAAATGTTTAGTAGATTTCACATATAAATCTATCTGGTTATGGGGATTTTTCCTTAGGGAGTTGATTAACAGCTTGTTCTATTTCTTTTTTCTGAAATGGGACTATTTAAGCAATTTATTTCCTCTGGGAAGTCTATAATTTTGGAGATAGTCATCCATTTCACTTAGGTTATCACATTTATTGGCATAAAGTAGGGCAAGATAATTCCTTATTATTTCTCTAATTTCCTCTTCAATGGTGGAAAGTTCTCCCTTTTCATTTTTAAGACTAACAATTTGATTTTTCTCTTTCCTTTTTCTGATCAGAAAGGTTTATCTATTTTATTGTTTTTTTTTCATAAAACCAACTCTTAGTTTTATTTATTAATTCAATAGTTTTTTTTTACTTTCAATATTATTAATTTCTCTTTTTAATTTTAGAATTTCAAATTTAGTATTTGATTGGGGGTTTTTAATTTGGTCTTTTTATAGCTTTTTAAGTTGTAAGCCCAATTCATTGATCTTATCTTTCTCGCTTTTCTTCAAGTAAGCCTCTAAAGATATAAAATTTCCTCTTATTACCTCTTTAGCTGCATCCTACAGATTTTGATATGATGTCTCATCATTGTCATTACCTTGAGTGAAATTATTAATTTTGCTCTATAATTTGCTGTTTTACCCAATCATTCTTTAAGATGAAATTATTTAGTTTCCATTACTTTTTGGTTTATTTACCCCTAACATTTTGTTGAATGTAGTTTTTAATTGCATTGTGATATGAAAAGAAAGCATTTACTATTTATGCCTTCCTGCATTTACTTTTGAGATCTTTATGTCCTAATATATAGTAAATTTTTATATAGGTTCCATGAACTGCTGAGAAGAAAGTATACTCCTTTCTGTGACCATTCAGTTTTCTCCAAAGATCGATCTCTTACTTAATTTTCCTAATATTCTATTTACTTCTTTAATTTCTTTGTTATTTGTTTTGTGGCTTGATTTATCTAATTATGAGAGTGCAAGGTTGAGATCTCCCACTACTATAATTTTTTTGTCTATTTCTTCTTGCAACTCTCTCAATTTCTCCTTTAGGAAGTTAGATGCTATACCACTCGGTGCATACATGTTTAGTATTGCTATTGAGAAGCTTTATTTAAAAAAAAAGAAATCTCTTCTGATTGGTTGGAAGATTTAGCAATATCCTCTGGGCCATTTATAAAAAAAAAATTAATAGATTCATTTTAAAAGAAGAATTCATTCAGTCAGGTAATCAGTGAGTATTTTTAAAACTTACTCTATGTGTTAGATACTGTGAAAAATGGTGAGGATACAAAGAAAGACAAAAGACAACTTCTGCCTTCAAGTAGCTAACAATATAATGGGGGGACATACAAATAACTTAAGTACAAATAAGTTATATACAGGATAAAGAAAAATCAATCTGCAGAAGGAAAGTACTGAAATTAAGTTGGCTTAGTTAAGGTTCCCCATAAAAGTGGAGTTTAAGCTGACATTTGAAGGATTCTAGGAAATTCAACAAGTGATGAGGAGAGCCATCATTCCATTCATGGACCACAGCCTATGAAAATGTCCAGAGATGGGAGATTCAGTATCTATTTTTAGTAAGACTAAGAAAACCAATTCCTAAAAAATAAGTACATTGTGCATAGGGAGTATTAGAAGACTAACAGGATAGGGAAGGACTAGTTTCTGAGAAAATTTCAATGATAGAGGATAATCTATTTGGGACTGGAGATCTCTTTAGAAATGAAGGACAAACAGTAAACACTATGAGTAGAGCTGCCCCACAGGGGTCTAAATTGGAACTGGTCAGTTGGATAACTCAGTTCTCTCCCTCCATTCTCTCTCTCTATCCCTTCCCTTTCTTCTTCCCTCTCTCCCTCCCTCCCTTCCCTCTTTTTCCTTCCTTCTTTCCTTCCTTCCTTCCTTCCTTCCTTCCTTCCTTCCTTCCTTCCTTCCTTCCTTCCTTCCTTCCTTCCTTCCTTCCTTCTCTTTCTCTCTCTTTCTTTTTTCTTTTTCTCTCTTTCTTTTTCTCTTAATTTCTCTCTCTTTTCTTTTCTCTTTTTGTTTCTTTACTGAAAACTTCCAAGATATCTTGGAGTTTACTAGCTGGATAACTTTCTTAAAGACTATGTCTTCAACCAAAACCACTCTCATTGATTAGTCAACAATAGGATCTAGGCCAAGCTGCAATTGGTCACTGTTTGCACCCTGATTGACTCAGAGTGAATGCAAATAACATTTGTTTCTTTTTTGGCCAGAATCGCACAGGATTTTCCCTTCCCAGATTGGAGTGTTTTTTTTTTTAAACTAGGTATAAAAAGCATCAATCAACTCTTACCTAGCCTTAATCACTATACAGGCCTTGCCTCAGTCAAACTGAGACTGAAAAAGACCTTATCTTAAAAAAAAAAAAACAAGAGCCATCTCCACTTGTTCTGTTTACATTTTGCCATCAGACCCAAATGACTCTGGAGGAAAAAGTGAGACTGGTGACTTTGCATGCCTAACCTCACTTAAATTAAACTCCTTGCATGTCATGACATTACCTCCCTGCTGTCATGGTTCTATTAGAGAAAGATAGATAAACAATATGTAGAAAATATGGAGACACTGGAATTTATTGAATAGGGGAATAAGTTGATAAGACCTGTACTTAAGGAAAATAGTTTTGTTGGTTGAAAGGAGGATGACTGAAGTGGGGAGAGATTTATGGGAAGCAGAATTAGCTGCAGGCTGTTACAGTAGTCCAGGCTTGAGAAGATAAGGGACTGGACCAACATGCTGGTAGTATTAGAGGAGAGAATGGGTATGTCTGAGTGATGTTGGAAAAGGTAAAATTGACAGGTCTTAGCAAAAAAAGTCAATAAAGTAGCAGTGGGGAATTAAGAGATAATGAAGTTGATAAATGTGGAAATATGTATAGAAGAATTGTACATGTTTAACATATATTAGTTCTGTCTAGAGGAAGATGTGGGGGAAGGGAGGCAGAAAAATTTGGAATTCAAGGTTTTGCAAAAGTGAAAGTTGAAGACTATCTTTGCATATATTTTGAAAATAAAAAGCTATTATTTATTTTTATTATAATTATATATTTACATTCAATAGTTTTAATACAACACATACCATATTTATATAATCACAAATAATTATATACATATGTATATATGTATCTATAATTATACTTCAATCCTCTTCTATGGTCTATGAAATTAGTTGTATTTCACTTTTTAAAAAAAAAAATTGTTATATCATAGTTTTTTTTATTGTAGCTTTTTATTTACAAGATATATGCATGGGTAATTTTTCAGCATTGGCAATTGCAAAACCTTTTGTTCCAACAAAAAGCTATTATTTAAAAAAAGAAATGATAAGCAGGATCCTCTCAGAAAATCTAGAAATACTTCCATGAGCTGATGCAAAGTACAAAATAACAGTTATATTATAAGATAATCATCTGTGAATGGCATAACTATTCTCAACAATACAGTGATCCAAGACAACTCTGAAATCTTATGATGAAAAATATTATCCATACCAAGAGAAAAAACTAATGATGTCAACACAGATTAAATTATATTCATTAAACTTAAAAAAAGAAAGATAATAAAGTTGAGAATGGCATCTCATTAACGAGTTTGGGGGATTGGGAAAGATAATTAATTCATTTTTCAACCTGTTTAAGATGTCTACAGGGTACCCAGTTCAAGATATCTAATATGCAATTGGATATACAAAACTGAAGGTCAGAAGAAAGATTAACATTAAATAAATAGATTTGAGAATCAACAATAAAAGGATAATAATTGAATCAATGATGGGATCATCAGTACACAAAGAAGAGAGAAAGGCCTGGGGGGGGGGAAACTTTATATGACAAAAGGAGTGATCTGGATGAAGAGACCAAAATGGAGTCAAAGAAAGAACTAAGGAAAATAGGAAATAGATAGGAAGAGAATCAAAAGAGAATAGAGTCTAAAAAAAACCTAAAAAGAAAAGAATATTTATCATAGTGTTAAGGGATGCAAAAGAGGTCAAGATGGATAAAGACTGATAAAAAAAAAACCAATGGATTTGACAATTGTGACAGTACTGGTCACTTTGGATGAGGAACTTTGGTTGAGTAATGAGATCAGAAGCCAGAATTTAGAGTCAAGAGGAGAGTGAAAAGAGAGGAAATTGAGACATCTATAGACCACTATCTTCTCAAGGAATTTTGTTGCAAAAGGTAAGGAATATATGGCACAATAGCAGGATGAATTGATTGAGGTTGAGTTTTTTGAAGAAGAGAGAGACATGAACATATTTGTAGTCTTGAGGAAAGTGAACCAAAGAAAACTGAAAAGAGCTGAAAGAATGGGAATAAAAGTAGGAGCCATTAGCTAAAAGAGATGGGATGGAATAGGATGTCATATAAAGGCAGAGGGATTTGCCTTGGCAAGAAGAAAGGCCAAATAATTTTATTAAGAAATCAATGAAGGAGGAGATAATGACAGAAGGCATTTGAGTGATAAGATATGAAAAGGGGGAGGAGCAAGAACTCTTGGAGAATGACCTCAATTTTTCAATAAAATATAAAGCAAAGTTCTCAGAGAAGAGGATGGGAGAGAGGGAGCCTTCCCTAAGATGTTTGAAGTAGGATGAAAAGTTTTGGAAGAGCCTTGTGATAATGGGATAGCAAGTTTATTTTATAATTGCCTAGCAGCTGCCTAGCTTAGTTGAGTTTATGTCATATAAATTTGTAGCAGATACAGTGTGAATATTTGCATTTTGAGATACTAAAATGAACTAAAATGAACTCTAGATGAATCTTCATAAAAGGAATCATCTGGGAAGGAAATAGAAGCCTCAACTTCAGTCTTCCTTTCTCCCTTTTAAATGGAGAAGGACTGCTAGCTTCCAAGAATCTGGAAAATGTGGCCTAAATAGCATCCTGATATTAATTAATAGCATTGTCTACACTGGGGACCAAAGCCACACTAGCTTCATGTATGAAGCCCAGAAAAGAAGCTATACCCCATATAAAGACAAGTTCTTGAGGTCCTCATAATAGAGTAAAGGACTTCCAGTATTTAGAAGCTATTTGTTAAATTCTTTGTCACATTTGCTCTATGTACTCCGGGGAGAGAATGTCACTAAAATTGGGATAATGTTTTATATTCTTATTGTACTACCTTAATAGATGCACTTTTCCAAATGGTACTTAAATCTAACTGTCATTTTATAATCTTCAGGGAAAGCATATTGTTGGGAATTTAAACCAATGGTATTAATAATCTCTTCCATACCTTCAGGATTATCCTTAGAACCTTGAGAAGGATATGTAGCTAAACTTTCCTTACTCAATTAATCAATGAATGTAAAAACGGGGGAAAGGGATGCCTCAGAGCTTTTATAATCTATATTTCATAAGAACAAGAATTGGATTTGAAAAGTTATTTAGTTCAATATTTTAAAGATGTGTAAACACTTAGAGAACTCAAGTACCTTGCCTGATGTTATAAAGTTAAAAAGTACTAAAGGCAAGAACTAAGTCCAACATTTCTGGTTCCACACCCAGAAGCATATAACACGCTCATCAATTTCAACTAGAATATTATACTTAATATAATAATATCTTGAATTGTTCCAAATCTTTGTTCTGAATTTTTATTAAGAATCATGGATTTATATAATCTCTAGAAGCAAGATTGTCTCGTGGATAAAGTTATGCACCTATTTATATGATTTTGGTTCTGTTTTTTTTCCTAACCAAGTCAGGTTCAAGGCATTGCAGATCAAATACTTATATATTCCTTAATCATGACACAATTCATAGTGCAGAAACAATGATCTCTGATCATCCTAGAGACATTCAGAAAGATCAATTAAAAAATTTTACCAATTGAAACTAAATTTTTCCAGGCTTCTTTGGGAATGCCTTGTCTCCAAAAACCTCTATTCTGCCTTGTTATTCCCTAACGTGATGAGAAAATGGTATTTTATCCAGCAAGCTGTAGAGATTCCCTAAATTAATTACATTTAAGCATCTAGCCAGCAGCTTTTGTTCACATAATGCTTTTACTGTAATCCAACAAAGTCCAGTGAATGGTTTTTATAGTCACTTCTGTCTCAGTTCAATTCATTGTTCAGAATTATGACCTCAGGAACACTGAGTTCCCAATTGAAGATGACTCAGCTAAAATTAAAACAGGAAAGAAACTTGTTAAATGATATCAGCATTTATAATTTAAAATGACTCTGTTATTAGATATTGTAAAAGCACAAAAGGTGATCTTGCACAGGGGTTATAACCTTTGGCTCCAAATATACCAATTACAGTATAATGTGTGGTGTATTTTTAATCTCATATAATTAAACACTGAATTAATTTTATAAAACTGAAAAGGCTTTTACACCTTTATTAATCATCTTCTAAGAAGAAAAAAGTATATATTTCTAGCTAGCTATGTTGTTACTACCTAATTCATATAATGAAACAAATAGTTTTCTGTGATCTGAGTGAACTTTAGATATTTTTTCTAATAAAATATAAGTAAGATTATGTGAATTTATGATTTATGTTGATAATATTTTAAACCCTTAGGAAAAATAATTAACTAATGTTGGAATGTATGTCTTTTTTTGTGGAGGAGAAGGGGATAATATAACTTGTATTCTATTCGTTCTGCTTTTAAGAATAACTTCTAAACTGTTCAGAGAAAGGTACTTTATATCTTACTATGAAACAATCATATAAATGGATTTTGAGATTCAATGGATCTTACATATTATTTATTCCAACATTCTTCCTTTAGAGATAAGAAAATGGATGCCCAGAAAGATTTTGCTTTCAATCATATTACTAATGACACCAGAATTCTAACCCAGCTCTGCTTTTAAATCACATACTGATTTTATTGCATTTTGATATTTTTCCAAATGACTTGTCCTACATTCATGCACAGACACACACACAAACTGGAGGTTAGTTGATTTATTTGTTTTTTATATTTTTACTGGGTTTCATCAGCATATATAGGTCTTTAGGACAGTGGATAGAGTGCTGGGTTTGAAGTGAGGACATTGAAATCCTACTTCAGGCATGTAAGACTCTGTGTGACACTAGGAAAGTCCCTGAATATATCTCTAAATATTAGTTTTCTCATTTGTAAAATTGAAATGCTAAAGGCACTTATTTCATAGAGTTGTACAGGTTGCCCCAAAATCTTAAACTTAGTTAGATTAAATTGCATTAGGACTTTTTGGGATGTGCTGTATATGTGTAGCAATGTATTGGATACAGACTGAAGGGCCTTCAGATCCACATAAAAGAAAGGAATCTTGAGTATGTGGAAGAACTCTGGATAGGGGTAGAATCTTATAGATACATTAAAAAGTAAGAAGGATTGATTGATTATAACTATGAAGAACTGGAAGTAGGGAAGGGCCTACTATAAGCCAAGCACTGTGCTAAACATTTTGCAAATATTATTTCATTTGGTCTTTACAACAACCCTTTGAAAAAAGGTGGTGTTCACATCTGGGGAAACTGAGGCATTCAGTGATTAAGTGATTTGACTAAAGTCATAAAGCTAGTTAAGCATCTATGTCCTGATATGAACTCAGGTCTTTCTGACTCTAAACTCAGAATTTAATCCATTGTGCCCCGAAGCTACCAGAACAGGAACTGTTCAGGGAATGATCTGCTTAGCCAAAACTTGGCTTGATTGTGCCTACCTCCTGGTGTTATTCACATGTGGTGAATTTATCCACTTTATATTTCTCCCTTCCTCTGTGCCTCATAGCTGCCTGGCATTATCTGCCTTTTGGAATTTCTTTCTCTCTTAAGTCCTCTTTATTTGCTGTTTGTACTTTGATGAATGGTTTTGCCTGCAAATAAAGAAAAAAGCTACTATTTATTGCATTGTGAGGAAGTGTGTGCTATAAAAGGTATGAATATAAAGAGAAATAAAATGACTAGTGGGGATCTTTCTTGGAGTATGATTGAGCAGAGAGGCCAGTCTCAGCTCAATGATAAGGGAAAGAAAATATTTCTTCTTTAAAACAGGGGCTTCAGATTTTTTTACTTTCCATAAAACTGTGTAAATGAGCTCCCTAAATAGCAGTAGAAAAGTACAATGTGAATCCATGAAACTAATTGTGCTGGAGTTGAGAGAAAAAAACACTATATGCCTATATTGATTTTTTTTGATAACATGTAGGGGGTCCATATATACTTTATAGACTAAAAAGTATTATATAAATGCTTGTCATTTATTATCATTATCTTCATAATCATTATTATTTTATTATTGTTGTCTTAGTAATTTATACCTTTAACAGTTATGATTTTCCAGAGTCACATGGAGAGTTAGTATTAGAGATATGACTTGAACCCAAAATATCCTGACACATGTCAATTAGATATAGAATATTCTCTAGAGATTGAGTTGCCCACCAATTGCTAATATGGAACAGAAAGAATTTCCTATACTGATAAAACCAAAGATCCAGACACTAATATACATACATATATATGTATATATATATATATATATATACATAATATATTATAGGCATGTTTGTATATTTTGTGATGAATATATTTTTGTTGCTGCTATTGTTGAGTCATTTTTCAACATGACCTCTCATGTTACCTTCTGGGATTATCTTGGCAAAGAAAAATCACTCCAGTAGTCATTTACTTCTCCATTTCCTTCATTTTATGTGATAGAGATGAGGAAACTGGAACAAAAAAAGAGAATGAAATGACTTACCCAGAGACACACACTAGTCTTTGAAACCATATTTGAAACTCAAAACGATTTTTCCTGACTCTAGTCTCTGCATTATCCCCTGTTCCACTTAATTGTCCAAATATAAATGTTTGTATGTGTATACACAAATATATTTATGAAATCTTAAGTTGTATTTTCACTTCCGTATGGAACTTGTACAAAGACGCTTTCTATTTAAAAAAAAATATTTACCTCAGGGGACAGCTAGGAGGCACAGTGGATAGAGTATCAGCCCTGAAGTCAGGAGGACCTGAGTTCAAATATGGTCTCAGACACCAAACACTTCCTAGCTGGGCAAGTCACTTAATCCCAATTGCCTCAGAAATATATACATACATACATATATATATATATATATATATATATATATGTATGTATGTGCATGTATATGTATATATATGTATATGCATATGGATATGTATATACACACATATATATGTATATGTGTATATATATATATATACATACATATATATATATACATACATATATATATATATATATATATATATATATACATACATACATACACACACACACGCATGCACGCACACATACACCTCTTCTAAAATTTTGGTTGGAGGGAATTTCCTGGTTCATTACATGGTTAAATGAATTAATCAAGATCCCATAGCTAGTGCATATCTGAGGCAAGATTTGACCTTAAGTTCTCCTGTCAAATCTAATTGTCTATTCATAAGGCATCGGGCTGACACTTAGATAGAACACTGGCCTGGAGTCAGGAAGCACTGAGCTCAAATTCAGACTTAGACACTTAGTTATACAACCCTAAGTAGGTCCCTTAATTCTGGTGACCCTATTTTCCTTATATATAAAGTAATGGTAATAATTCTAGGGTTATTGTAAGATTGAAATGAAATGATATTTGTAAATCATTTTGTTAATATTAAAGTGCTTTATAATTGCTGATTATTGATCTTCTCTGCTCCAGAAAAAGGAAAACAAATAAACAGTTGAGCAAAAACACTTTCAGACATGGAAGATTTTTTGAAATGATTATCTCACTTGGAATATGTAGTTCATTATATCTCTATAATAAGATTGTCAACATTATGAATCATTGGTTTTCTAAAATAATGTTTATTCATTGCATTAATCTGAGTTCTTAAGTCATTTAAAATGTTCATTTTTTAAATGTTGCTATAGTACATGCATTCTTCTGGATCCTCTCACTTTAAATCAACTCAAAGTGAAGTTCAAAAATACCTACTCACCCTTCCACACTTTACCATTTTATAAACTTTTATTTATACCCCCAGATTAGGTGATATGAATTATTCTCTATTCTCTTTCCTTCATTTCCTTTTTACCCATCTTTTCCATTGTCATTTTAAGATAAAAGATAACAAAAGCCATTTCCCAGGACTTTTAAGAACAGGCTTAGGACTTGTAAACTTTAAGTGTTCCAAAGGAGTCTAGTACAAAGTCTGATTGCCATCCCACTGGTCTGAGTTCTTCAAGTTCTTGATCTGGATTTGAATCATCTCTGTGAAAGCACTGAGTTCTACTAGACTATTCCTATAAATCAACTGGAATTCTGTTAGTTCAAAGTGGCCTTGGTTATTTCACTAAAAGCAGGGCTAGATGGTGGAACTGAGATGCTGTTTTGAGCATAATACAATATTTAGAGTCTTCTCACTAAAAAAATGCAAGGCCACTGTTTACATTACCTTTATATTTTCTCCTGGATCTGAAATCCATGATTGAGTAGGAGGACACAAAATATCAGTTAGTATGTGTTCCCATTGTAGTATACTGGCCTGGCTCTAGGAGTGCACCAATATAGGTCTGCCACCTCCTTTTGTGTTAATAGGCAGCCTCTCCCTGGGTACCCAAATACTGCTCCTGTCATGTAATCCTGCCCTGATTCTATCCCCAGCATTTGGAGATTTTTGTCTTATGCTCACCTGGCCAATGACAAACTAAGCTGGGCAAAAGACATATTGTGACTTTTTCTGGAATTTTTATTATAGATCTTTTTTGGATGAGTTGAGAATGAGAATTTAGAGGCATTGCTTCCTTCTATTCCACCATCTTGACTCCCATATTGCCTTTCATTTGAAACTTTCCTACATTCTCTGTTTATACCAGAGTTGTTAGAGAATGTTTGTTATTATCCTTACTCTATCTCCACCCCATTAGGATGAAAATGCTTCATTTTTATTAAATTTATGAGTATGATTTAATTGCATTTTTGTGTGTGTTTCTCTTTATGCCACAGTTTATCTTTTGAAATTTCTACTTACCTCCAGTCCTTTTATCAGGAATCTTGGAAGTTCCTTTTTTTTTCATTAAAAGTCTATTCTGCAAAATCCTTGTAGTGTTAAACTAATTTTTGTGGAAAATCATTCTTGGCTGTAAGCCAAGATATTTTGCCTTTTGTAATATCATGTTTCATGTTCTCTGCCTCTTTATGATAATAGCTACTAAATTTTGTGTTATCTTGACCATCTCTCTTTAACACATGTGCACTTTCTTTCTGGCTATTTTCAGTTTTTTTCTTTTATCTAGAAGTCTAGACTCTGTTATTAATATTTTATGACATTTCATTTTGAGGATTTTTTCAGGACATGATAAATGATTTTTTCTGGTTCTACTTTATCTACTTATTCTAAGAGATCCATGGTTTCCTTTCATGATTTCTTGAAACCATGTATCTAGACCTTTTTTAAAAGTTATGGTTTTCAGGTAGCTAGGTGGAGAACCTGAATTTAAGTCCAATTCAATACTTACTAGCTGAGTGACTCTGGACAAGTCATTTTACACCTATTGTCTCCCCAAAATAAATAAATATTAGCTATAAAATACATGTTTTTCAGGTAATACAATGATTCTTAAATAATTTCTTCTCAATCTTCTTTGTAGATTATTTTTGACATGAGACATCTTGATTTATTTTGAGGGAACATTTTTTCTCATATTTCTCATAGGACCAGCATTACTGCTCTCATAACATATTTTATCTTTTTTTAATCTTCATCTTTTTAAATTTTGTAATATTTTAGTCTTCTGCACTGGAGTTATGAGTTTTGACTGTGTGATTCAGGATCCTCTAAAAGGCCACTCTGAATCTGCTTCCCTGAGTGAGGAACTAAATCAAAGATCTAATCCAGGTGATATTCAGCAAGTCCTTGATCTAGATGTCGAGTTATTTGTCTGGGCTGAGGTTGAATTTAAGATCAGCCATGGACATCCCTGTGGTACAGATTTAGATCAAAATTCTTGGCATTGGGTGCAATTTCCTGATTGGCTTGGGATCTGATATTTTCCTATCTAATCCCTTTTAACAAAGAGAGTTTCAAAGTTCAGCCACTGACCACAATCAGGAAAAAATTGGTGATTATCTGTGTGTGTGTGTGTGTGTGTGTGTGTGTGTGTATATATATATATATATGTATATATATGTATGTATATATATATGTGTGCAAATACCCATATTTTTAAAAAAAGATACTTTGAACATGATACATTATAAATGTGAAATCGCTGTTGTTCTAAGTCTAGAAAGACACCTCCGTCACTGCATCCCAGGAAATAATTTTCTTTCTTCCCCTAAATCTTAGTATTATCTGTACTTGGAATGCACCTATAGTTCAATACCTTGGCAAATAGAAAATGCTCAATTAATATTTGTTGAACTGAATTGAATTGAACTGAAATGATCTGGATTATTTATTAAGAATATCCCCCTTAAAGTTTTAAAGGAATCTAACTTTTAGCAATGAATTTCAACAGATAAACATCTAAGCATGTGAACTGTGCCCTAAAACATTACTAGGAGAATAAGTCTAGGAAGAAAGCTAGAACTGAACATTTTTCTGAGTGTTCTATGACAAGTGTGAAGCACGCTATTGCTAATTTACCTGAAAAAAAAAGGACTGAAAAAGCTGGCTAGCAAATCATAACTTGGGGAGAATAAGCACATTAAGAAGCAAAATATTGTTTTTTTCCTTTAAGTGCTCTGAGTTGTTTTCCTTTTATTTTTATGTTTTCCCATTTCCCTATTGATTTTAATTAATCTCACCCTGGAATCATAAGCCCTGTGAACTCAGAGAATTTTTTTAGTTTAAATAAATAAAAAGAGACTACAAGTTTTTCCCAGATTGCCTGGCTTTAATAATAAATTACTGTTTTCCAGTAGGATCATATGCAGAACTCTGATTTTGTTTCTTCCTCTGTTCATATCCTGATAATTGAGGCTGAATTCCCTTGTCTTTAATATGCCATATATTCTCCACCTGGCAAAGGACTCAGACAGATACAGATAAATACCCCGTAGACATACAGACAGAGAAACTGCTGTAATTGCTTTCATAATGACTCTCAGACATCAAAGGAAGGCAAATAATGGTATTTAACACTGTTTCCATTCTTTAGCTGAAATGTAATTTTATAGAGTTATTGTCAGGCAGTACAGTGAACGTACAAGTACAACTGTCATATTCTGCTCATATTAATTAGCTGCCCATGAGAGGTCCAAGCTCGTAATGGCAAAGTTCTCCTCATTTCAGATGGTCTGATATTCAGACAGAACCATACGTACAATAGCTTGATTAACATAGTTGCTTAGATCAGGTTTTCCCTGGGAGTGTGTCAATTGGCATTTTGAAGAATCAATTAATTAGCACTCCAAATAATCCATTCTTGGGTTAATGAAAGTGTTTTGTACAGCTGCAAAAAGGAAAAAAAAATCTTACTTGAAGAAAAATTAAACCCTTCCAAAATGGCAAGAAAAATTTAACATTTGGGAAGCTATGTTGCCCATTTCAACATTTCAGTGAAAGCCTGTAAAAAAAAAGGCCATATAATTTATATATGTAGTTTAACCCCAAACTGTTGTTTTTTGGCTTAGATTGGTAAAGGAGTGGCTTATATTAGGTTATTGACATTTATAACTTCTATTTACTATTTTTGCTTATGAGAGTAGTAGATATAGGGTCTTGATATAAAGATGTTTGTTCAAGGCTTGTTAGTAATATGTACCATCTGTATGACTAGGAAAGTCATGGAGCAGACTAAGTTCAGGCAACTGAACTTTGTGAAACTATAAATTGTAGTTGCCAATTTCTGACTGTGGAATTTCAATGATGATAATTCTCTTTAATATTTGGTTAATATTTGATTTTCACATGTGCGAATTACAAATGGAAGATATAAATGTGTTTTAACATTACATTAATGACGTAATATATTTTGAAAATGAATTCAGTTTCTAACAGAATAGAATAGTGATATTTGCAAATCCTTTCAATAGATCCAATAATTCTTATCCCCAAAAGAAGTTTTTACAGGGAGTTACTAATCATCTCTTTGTCTTTTTTCATGGGAGATCCATTTTATATATGAAATTATGGCATATTATAATCTCTTTTTGAATTCCAAAGTATTCTTGCAACTTTATAAAACCATAGGCAGCTCAGTAACACAATGGATAAAGCACTGAGTCTGGAGTCAAAAAGACTTGAGTTTGAATCTGGCCTTGCTTACTTGTTAGCTATGTGATACTGAGCAAATCACTTAATTTCTGCCTGCCATACTTTTTTTTAAACTTTATGTAAAATGAGGATAACAGCAGCACTTCTCTTGTATGGTTATCATAAGGATTAATAAATAATATCTTAGCACAATATCTGACCTATAGTAGGTACTATATAAATGTTTATTTTTTTCCTTTCTTTCCCTTTCCCTTCCCATTAAAACAGTGTTTTTCAAGTGAAATTCTCCTTTATTTAACAGTGTGAGCACAAATTGAGTATTTTTATACAAACCTTTTCTCTTAAAAATTTCATTAAATCAAACCAAAATAAAATTTTGTACTTTTTTTCCTTCAAAATTCTGTGGCATTAAAATAGAAAATAAGTTTAAGTTTGATATCATTAAATCAGGTCTTCTTAGAGGTTAGGTCCAACTCTAACCTACTTGTGAGAACCCATGGTGAAATTTCAAATGTAGGTGAGAGAGAAAATAACAGCTTTATACTATAGCACCTAAAGTTAAGCTGTAGCCCAGCTGTATACTAGAGGGTTAATGCAGCTGGACCAACTCAAAGATATACACAGACCATCCAGGGATATAGGCAATAAAGCTATGGAACTTAGGGAAAGCCTACCAATGTCAACTCTATACAGGTTCAAATAACTGCAACATATGATACATTGTATATGCAACTTCTTATGGATGCTTCCAACAGGTTATATATACTATACCAACTATACTTGAGCCTTACAGTCAGCCTTTTTAAGTATATCCAAAGTAGCCCTTCACTGCTATGGTTATAACCACCAGCATCATATGCAGTACAGTCTGCACATGGCACCTGTCCTGGTTACCCAGTTTATGAGCAGCATATTACAATCACTACATCTGCAACAAGCCAGGATTCTGAGACTAGACAACCTCCTTCTTTTACAACAGGTTACAGCCAAGCCATCCTAGGATATGGAAAGAATAACTACATTTATCCACAGGTGGCAGTCACCATACCTTCATCCTATTCTTCAACCAGCTATTTTTTCTACCTAGCTATGATCAGAGAAGTTATTGTCTGCACAATACCAAAGGGCAGCAGAACAGCTATGGACAATAGAATAACTATGGTCAATAACACAGCTATCGGCAAGTAGCCTCCCACTAGTTATTCCCGCACACACAATTGTAGCCTACAAACAGGTTCTAAGTTAATGTAGAAACAAAGAAACACATACAAGCAACAGAGTATATTCTTGGGAATAGAGCACATCAATAGCATAAGTATATGTGGGTAGGATTTTGTAGATTTTGTTTGACCTTAAGAAAACCAAAGCATGAGTAGTCCTGATAACTGGGTCAAGGGAAGAGGGAGATTTGATTGTGGAGGGATGAGTAAATATGTGCAGGGAGAGGAGGATGAAGACATGATGGAATAGATTGGTGGAGAGTGAGGTGGCTTCAAATAAGCCTGGTAGATTTACGAAAGAAGGACCACACTTAAACTTATGAAAGAAGGATCCTTCATATTTAAGATTCAGAAAACAGTGCACTTTATTCCATGAAAATATAATTGTTGATGAACTAGAAGCCTTTTTCAAACTACATAGTTAAGATGAATGAACAAAAAGACTGGGAAGTTGATGATAAGCGTTTGTCTAGACAAGAAAACTAGGAAACCAAAAGGAGATGTCACAGTATCCTGTGATGACTCATTTACTGCAAAAGCTACAGTAGAATGATTTGATAGGAGAGACTTCCAAGGAAGCAAATACAAAGTATCTTTCATGTGATGTGGCAAGCTTTCCTTCAAAAGCAAAAAATTGCTTCCAACTATACACGGAAGTCTTAAAGAGCAGAGGGGAGGTTCCATAAATAGAATGGAAAATAGAGGAGGAAATGGGAAGTTTTCCATCAACAAGACCCAGGGGATTCTGAGGAAACCTCTCTGGAAAAAGAAATTACCAGCACAGAAAGGGTATTGGCAATGTACTAATCTAGGCTATGGAAACTAGAATTTTGCCTTGATTTATTGATTTGTTGATTGCCTAAACTTAAAAAAAATATATTAAATATCAAAACAGACTAAAACACATCTTTTTATTTATTTATTTTTTTTGCTAAGGCAATTGGGGTCAAGTGACTTGTCTAGGGTAACATAGCTAGGAAGTGTTAAGTGTCTGAGGCCAGATTTGAACTCAGGTCCTCCTGATTAAAGGGCTGGTACTCTATCCACTGCAGAATCTAGCTACTTAAAGCTTTTTAAATAATCTTTTTAAAAATAATCTTAAAAGTGTTTTCTTCTTCTTCTTCTTCTTCCTCTTCTTTTCTTCTTCTCACTGTTATTCTTTTCACTCTTCTCCTCCTCATCTTCCTCTTCCTTCTCCTCTTTCTCTTCTTCCTCCTTCTCTTTCTCCTTCTCCTTATCCTTCTCCTCCTCTTCTTTCTCCTTTCTTCCTCCTCCTGCTTCTCTTCTTCTTCCTCCTCCTCAACTTCCTTCTTCATTTTTCTTTCTTATAATAAATAAGAAAATTGGTTGAGATGTGAATGAATAAGGAAATGATTTTTATTAGCTAGTAACATGAGGACACACAGTTTATTAATTTATAATTTGAATGATAAAATATTTCAGACTTGAAAAATTTATTCAATAACAAAGATAACACATTTTTAAAAGTAAAAGAAGAAACCATTTTTGTTGATATACATAGCTCATGAATTTCTAAGATGAAATATACTCTAAATTTATAATATGCATTTGAAATCTCTAATTACAGTCTTCAATATCAATTCATTCTATTAAAAGCTCTTGGGTTTGCTATACTGTTGTGGACTATACATTACCTCTTAAATCTTCCATTTTCTTTGGAATGATGCACTTTGGGAGAACATTTTTCTTTTGTACTGATTCTAACGAGTGATAGTAAAGTTTTCATGTAGTCTATTACTTATATTCTTTTTTTCAGAGTCTTTCAAAAATGCAAAACGGTCAGATTTCATTGTCATTGCTTGTTATGGATATAAGCCAGAAATGAGATCTCTTCCTTATTCCACTAATCAGCGTCCACCATATCTGCATGCTCATTTTCTGATCGCTGATGAGGCGACAAGGTCATTGGACGTACAAGTGCTGATTTAAAAACAGACATGAGAGTAAGATCGAGGTTAGTTGGGTCTATCAGAGCTGTCAATCAATTAATGAAAATTATTGAGCAAGGACACTGTGGGGGAAGTGAACAGAAGGAATGAAAATGACCATGGAGACACAACATAGGGAAAACGACAGAACTGACTAAATGTGCTCACGTGAGTGCTAAAAACAGACATGCTCGCATCACAAGTGAAAGACAGCTCTGAGAAACAGTGACTGGAATATGTTGGCGCCCATAGGCTCACAGGCTGACAGCTCTTGCCTTTTGCCCAAAGGTACACCACTGAACACTTCAATTTCTGAGTCAACAGGGAGAAGAAGAATGCATGCAGAATATTTTATTAAGATGCTTGTGACCTGGGACAAAGTTTTCAAGTGTTTTAAAGATGCAATTGTCTGGGCTAAAGTTTGGAGTAAATAAAGGCCAAGAGTCCAATATTCTAAATTAATCAAGAAGAAAAATGTTACATTTTTACCTGTAAAGTAATGGCAGATATGAATAAGAAAATAGGACAGTACTAATGGAGCCAACAAAAGTACAATTAGAAGGCACTCTATCACCTTGGTACGCCAAGTACTGGCACAAGAGAAGAGTATACTGTTTATCAGTGCAAAAAAGAAATAATTTATAAATTGATCCATGGAGCTGGTAGGGGAGGGGGAAGCAGAACAATTTTTTATATTGCAAAAATGAGTAGAGAAAAATGTCAATATGTTTGTGTGAATGAAAGATAGTGAGGGAGAAAAATGAAAAGACAGTGAAGTCAGAAGCAGGGAGATACTGACACCAAATCTCTGCAAAGCGTTCAAAATTCTCCAGCTGCCACGCTTTTAATTTGCTACCATTCTAATTAAAATGCAAATTAAATTTATAATTAGCATCAGCGCTTTCTAAAGAAACCTCCTTGTGTGCAGCACAAACATATGGGACGATGCTATAGTGTAAAGTTTGTAAAACAGAAGTATCGGATCAAATGGAATGGAAGGATGGACATTTTTACTGGAAATGAGTTTGGGAGTTGGAATGCAGCACAGGGAGAATCAAGCTTGCTTGGCTTAATCGACTTGAGGTGGATGTTCTTAAGGGAGGGAAGTGGCCAAGTGCCGGTCCTGTTTTGACCAAAAGACTGCTGAATATGAAAGATCTGTCTCAGAGTTACTTCTTGTTGAATCAGGTGTCAAGGGTCATCCTTCATGTCATTGGTATTGTATAGATGATGCCAAAAAGGCAAAAGGGGTCACAGCTTCTAATCAAAAAGTCTATGGCTAAAATTAACCGCTGCTTGCTTTCAGATAATTAATTTAGAAATTGATGGGAAACAAAGTACTAAAATGACATCATGATTCCTACATGTATCACATTTTAAAGGTAAGCTGGTTACCTAGTGGTACTCACAACAGAGGAGTGGGTCAGGGTCAAACAAAGGAGAGCTAGCCAAATGCTGAGTTTGGGGAGGACAGAGTTTACAGAATCCTATAAATGAAGCAAATTACTCATTTCTTCATCACAACACCTTTCAAAACATGGAGCTTTGTGACACCTGCCTTTAGCATCACAGTTGTGTCTGTTGAGGCACACATTGCAAAAGCAACCTGGATACTAGTGCTTCCATCTGCAGGTAGCATACATGAAAAAGGCTTAATGACAATGACTGTGGACAAAAGTGACTTTCATTTTCATAGTATTTTATTGAAGGGGCAGTTTTATGCATTAAAAAATAAAATCTGTGATCTACAGTAAAATAATTGCCTTACTCTCTAGTTCAGAACCATACCCAGATCCAAGTGCTTTTAATATTCCAGGGATTCTGCTTTATCTATTAACCAGACTCTTCATCAGATATTTTAAAATTTGAATGTAACAGGAATGAATATTTCATGGATGTGTGTTAAGCTGTTATTAAACTATAATGTAAGGCAGGATTGTCGGAATATTTTTAGAAGTCAAAAAGTCAATTAAAATGATAAGCCTGTAATATCACTATTGTGGAGCAGTACCAAAATTCATTTCATATGCATGGAAGGTTTTCAACTACCTTGCATTTGGGTGTGAAGAAGGACTGTTACATATTCAGAGGACTGTGTACTTCAATTTCATTAGTAACACTTAGGTTCAATTTTAGGCAGAGATTAAATGCAAAGTGATGGTGGAAAAAATTTATCTGACTTGCATTTTTTAAATGTAGTATAATAAAGACATATCACTATATTTTAAAGGGAATCGACTTTACATAAAAGTAGTATTGTCACCTTGAAAGAAATTTTTTTTCTTGGAAAGTAAGGATGTCTGAAAAGCTAATGCCACTTTCTTTTTGCATAATCATAATTTGGTGTGTATAGAAAATTGAGGCATATTTGAAAATAAGAGTTGGAGTAAATAAAAGTAGCACAATTGACAAAGTGTTTAGAAAAAGAATTTATTATATTAAAAGATGGATTTTTAAATAATTTTCCTTTTCTCTAAGAATGCAACTTATTTTATTGTCACTTGTCAAAAATAAGTTTGAAGTGTGGAGTGTTTTTTTTTCTTTTCCTTAGAAAGGCAACTGAAATTATAAAAAATATTGTTAAAATGCTTTATTTCTTCTCCCTAGTGCAATGTAAGCAAAAGCAAGCACTTGGATCATTTACCAAATTAACTAAGATGATTTCTTTCTGTAACCTTTGCTTTGTCAAGGGCCATTGTCAAAAAATGAAGTTTTAAAAGTTGATCATGATGACAGACTTGGCCAGATCTAATTAATCAAGACTTTGGCAAAGAAAGAAAGAAAAAAAATAGGTTGAACAATATTATAATGAAAATTATCTTCTGATTCACACCAGATAGAAGTTCCTTATTTCTTCATAGTGTCAGTATCCACATTGGAATGCCAGCAGCTTAAATAGGTCTTCTGTGCACTGGACAAAAGCCCGAACACTATGACATAAAAGCATTGCTTTGTTTCAATTCTAATTGTTGTCCTTCTCTTATTCAGAATATGAATTCACCTTTGTCGTAGTTTCATGAACCGCTGGGTAATCAAAATTATTATGCTGCCACCTGTTGTCTGTTAATTATTCTGAGGAGGTACTCATAAATCATAACACCGGACAATCAATCAGACTGTCATGGTCCAGGTCAAAGGGCATGCATGGAAAGTTATAGGTCACCCACCGGGTGTGAAAGATCAGGGTTTTAGAGCATCACTCATTGTCAAAGAATGTTGAGAGAAGTGCCATCCAAACAAAAGACAAACTAAAGTACAGAAGAATTCAGGCCTGAGGATAGGCTTTGGCCTCTTCAACAAAGGGAATCAAATTGACATGTCATTACATTGCAGATCTGACACTCAGCAAGATTGTATCCCAATGGCGTAACTCAGACACTTTGTGTGGAAACCAGGGTTCCTTTTGGAATGTTCTACAAGGCTATGGATTTGGAACATAAAGTCAACTCGATGCATTCATTAAGAAAAGCACAATATGTCACTCCGCAGTTGATTGCAAGGGTGCTTTGGAATTTCTTATTTCCTAAATTAATTTGGTTTCAAGGATAAATTTTCTTTGTTGTGTGAGAAGAACATGAACTGCATTAAACATCTCTCAACTCATTCATAGTGAGGCTCCTATATCTGAAATAATATAATCATGTTGAAGCAAGCATGTATTGATGGAAATCACTGATTTAAAATCTGGCTAAGGGTAAATTATTTCTGATGTTGTAGAAGCATCTTTAGTGTAAAACATAATAAAATATAATAAGTAGAAGGCTATAGGAGACAAAACAAATGCTCCAGTTGTGAGATGTACTTACTGCTTGCTGCCTGCTGTTTGAATTAACTTGCTATTAGAATGATCTGTAAAATTTACTGTTAATGGCCTGGAAGTTGTAAATAAATAGTTGTGCTAATTTATTTTCTAGTTGTCGAATTCAAAGGATTTGGTTGTTTCTGGGGAACAATTATGGTAATAATTTTGCATGACACAATCAATAGAGTTACTCTGATCCTCTTGCTACCTTTTGTCAACTCTGATTTCTGATTATACAGACTTTTCTAGATTACATACCATGACTTTGGGAATAAAGAAATATTTTCACAAGAATTGACAGACAAAATTTGTCTTATTTTTTAGATAATGTTCTTCTAAAATTTTTCATGTGACTTATGGATCCTAGAACCAGAAAGAACTTAAAGAAATGATCTTCTAGCTACCTCATTTTAGCAGATAAAATGTGTCATCATATTCTACATATTGGGTAGTTGAGGTCTTATGCTGATATTCTTTAGCCTCTAAGATCACATAAAGGATTGTGGGCAGAGTCAATACAGTAGTAGTAATGGTATCAGGAGGAGGAAGATCAGGAAGAGGAAAAAGAAAATGAAGAGGAGGAAGAAAAGGACATGGGCAAGGAAAAATAAAAGCAAGAGGAAAACCATTATAAAAGTTAATTTCTTCAGAAGTTCTGTGATTTCAGTGATGTGAGTAACTTCTCTACGCATTCTTTTTCTGTGTGTTTCCTTTTCACAATCTCCCATAGATCCTTGTGGAGAAACTACCCAATATACCATGGATCTTCCTTTAGGGATTATTATACTTCATGGAAATCAGGGAAGCTTTTGACTATGGCAACTCAAAAAACAAAGAAAAAATGCTCTCATTCCAGTGTGAGTGGTTTACTTCTATTTCAGTAGGGACAACGGTTAGTGGCAGAAAAGGACTGTGGATTCTAGGGACACATTTATATAGCACTTTAGAGTTGCAAAATGTTTTCTTCAAAACAATCTTATGAGGTATAAAAAAAACTTTCATCACTCACAAATAAGTTTCAAATACAGATTAAAGATTATTTAAGAAAGAAAAAATTTGTAATGGCTTAGTGGAATTTTATTATGCCAGTATTATTTCCATTTTATAGATGATACAGGAAACTCAAAGAGATCATGAGGTGTAGTCAGGGTTATATTTCAGCACTATATACAATTTAGGAGAAGCCATTGCTAGATAAAACTAACAATGTTTTTATAATTTATTTTAATAAGGCTTCCATGTGGCTCATTGTGCTCAGTGCACTTCCACTTAGCACAGTGCCTGACACAGAATAAATGCTTAATAAATGCTTTACCCAATTTAAACTACTTGCATGTAGAGAAATTCATGTCAAAATTACTGACTGGTCTAAAAGAGACCTCATTCTAGATTTGTGGTGGAAACCTGAATCAATTAAAATATGGAAGCTTGACTCAAGAGTTACATAAGTACACAACATATTTGTGAAAAAAATATTAATGTACACACAAACAAATCACTTTCCTCTTGAAGTGGATGTCTTATTTATCCCAGCCAAGCCTTAAAATCAATAGTTTCCACCAATATAAATTTGTTTCAAACTGATTATATTATTGTAAATATGAAGGGCTTACTATATGTTGGACACAATGGAATGCTATTAGGTTTTGTGGATACGAATCCTAACTCTGAATTAGCTTTATGTTGGACTTTAGCTTACTCAATAACCTCTGTAGGCTTCAAGGAAAAGGACAAGGTTGCATTAAAGGTTTCCTCTAAGACTGTAATTCTGTGACTCTATAGAAGAAAAGTATAGTATGACTTTGCATTTTTACTCAGATAAATTCAGATTATACAGAAGATCATAGATTTAGATCTGGAAAGGATCCTCAAAGTCATTGAGGCAAACATTCTTTATTTTACAAATGAGAAAACTGAGACCCAGAGAGATTTAATGACTTAGAGTCATGTGAACTAATAATTTTCTGAAGACAGTATTTAAATCCACATTTGTAATTATAAGTAGAAAACACTACTCATTCCTAGAATTTCTTAATGTTTCTTTGTTTCATGAATGTTTTTGACTATTTGTTGAAGTCTGTGGACCCTTTTTAATAATGATGTTTTAAAATATATTACACAAAAACAAAAAAAATGCAAAATAAATGAATTAAATTGAATTACAGTAATCTATCTATTTTAAAAATCTGGTTCACAGACTTTAGGTTAAGAACTCCTAAATGATGCTTCATTATAATATAATACAATAGTATTACAAAGTACTTAGTGTGCTAATTACATATTAAAGTCTAAAAATAACTTCTTTTAGTTTCAGAGAAGACTTGCCAAGTATCACTTTAATTTAGATTCCTGGAAGACATACCTCAATGTTGATAGTAACATCAGTGGTAAAATACTCAATTAGAAATGGGGGCCATTAACCAGTATATAAGGATTCCTACAAGTTACCTGCTGACTTAGTTTTGTTTATTATTTTTTTATTATTTATGTTTCATTATATTTTTAAGTTTGTTATTTCCTCCCAATTACATTTTAATCTGGGTCTCTCTAAACTTAGGTTTTGGGCCATACACATTTTGCTGTGTTTTTGACACCTCTGATTTTATAACACTTTTACATCATCTTGTTATTTCTTACTCAAAACAGACTTGTGAGTTAAATTCTATCACTATTATCATTTCTGTTTTACAGATGAGGAGACCAAAGCATAAATAAACCAATGAAAATGATCACAGTAACAAATTTTATTCAGGAACAGGATTAAAACCCAGAATTCACCTGATTCTAAGTTTAACTAACACATGACTTCTCAATGTAACTCTTCAGCATTAGTTTGTTGATGACTTCTATGCATATAATGCACATAATAAAATTCAGTTTGCATATTATGAAAGAACTACTATTTTTCTGTGAGGCCATTAGAATTTATTTGAAACTGATTTATGAATGATACATAGTATCCTAAACAAGTTTTGGATAAAGAGGAAAAATACAACTGGATTTTTTTTTGTTTTGTTTTGTGAAAATTACAATTTGAATTATTTTCACTAATTTTTAGTGTTTCTAGGGATTCACTAGAAATATATTAACCCCAAAAAGCATTAATCCTTCCCTTGATGAAATCATATAAGTTAGAAAGAGAATTTATAATCAGAAGACATGGGTTTAAATCCTCACTTTGATACTAAATGTCTAAAAGTGGCAAAGTCAGTGAATCTCTGAGTCTTATTTGTTAAATGTGGAAAATACTATTTGGATGACCTATAACAACATTTTGTTATAAGGAAAGCACTTCAGATATCTTCAACATAGAGAAGATCTAATCCAGTTCCAATTGATCAATGATGGACAGAATCAACTACACCCAGAGAAGGAACACTGGGAAATGAATATAAACTGTTTGCATTTTTTGTTTTTCTCCCCAGGTTATTTTTACCTTCCGAATCCAATTCTTCCTTTGCAACAGCAACAACAACAACAACAAAATTTGGTTCTGCATACATATATATATATATGTATATATATATTGTATCTAGGATATGCTATAACATATTTAATATGTATGGGAATGCCTGCCATCCAGGGGAGGGGGTGGAGGGAAGGAGGGGAAAATTCGGAACAGAAGGGAGTACAAGGGATAATGTTGTAAAAAATTACCTATGCATATGTACTGTCAAAAATGTTATAATTATAAAATTAATAAAAAAAGGAAAGCACTTCATAGTCCTTCAAGTCTATTTTATAGCTAGTCACTATAAAATCATTTATTAGACGGGCAGCTAGGTGGCGCAGTGGATCGAGCACCAGCCTTGAATTCAGGAGGACCCAAGTTCAAATCTGGTCTCAGACACTTAACACTTCCTAGCTGTGTGACCCTGGGCAAGTCACTTAACCCCAGCCTCCAAAAAAAAAAAAAAAAAATCATTTATTAGGAGAGTAGTCCCACTAAAGCTACAGAAAATTTGATGTATATACATTATTTAATAACTTATATAATATTTATTATGACCCATATCATATTCCATACATGTTGATTCCATTTTCAAGGTTTTTTATCAAAGTCTTCCCAGAATCTCTGCTTTCCCATTCTCTGATTCAGAAGTGAGAAGTTCAAATCCTATTTGTGACATTTACAACTTATGTATCTTTGGGCAGTTTTCAATATATCTGGAATTTAGCTTTCTCACCTTCAAAATGAGGGTTCTCATGCTCTATGTTCCTTTGAGTAGACACTGTCACACAGTATAAGCATTTCTGCTAAACTAATATAACTTAATTACTACAAATACAGAGAGAATAAAGAGCCTAGAAAAATACTTTAGCCAAAAACTGATCTCCCTACTAAATAAAGAGATGTGGTAGCCCAGGTTGATACTAAGAGTATGAATTCATATGAAAATCTTATAAAATATGATGCTAAAACTTATGAGAAGTGATGAGTTGAAATTAAGTTTATGCAAAGTTTGATGAGATCAAACTATGGCAGATTATCCAAAGAACATTAAAGAATGAAATTAGAAAAATAATATCCAATAAGAAAAAAAATGACCAAGCAAACTAGAAAAAATATATCAATATTTCCAAAATAAATTATTTCCTTCATTAGTAAAGTCACAACATTGAGATTCTAAATTCATATTCCTTAACTTTCTACAATAATGAAGTGGAAATGGCACTTAAAAAGCAAAAATGAGAAAAATATCCATATGATTTTTCTGCTTAACAAAAGGCTAGAATATGTGAAAGCTATAACTATCAAGATATATCTGTAAAATGACCCTCTAATTATTAGTATCAGATATATAAAAGAAGGCCCAGGTATATAAAAGCGGGACACTTACTACAACTCTGCAGCTGTCAGTGGGTGTACTGAGCACAAGTTACAAATTGAGGATGTTGAGATTTTGTTTTCAGTTGTTTTTATTTGTGTTGAATATGTGACCTCATTTGGGGTTTTCTTGTTTAAGACACTATTGGTTTGTCATTTTCTTCTCCAACTCATTTTACAAATCAAGAGACTGAGGCAAATAGGGTTAATTGACTTGTCCAAGGTCACATTGTCATTTGAACTCAAGATGATGAGTCTTCCTGTTTTCAGGCCCACTATTCTATCCATTGAATCATCTTACTTACCTTAGCTGATGTTCTGTAGATGCTTTTATTTGTGGATAACATTGTCTAGAACAGTTCAAATCTGATGAACTAGAAGAGGTTAGTTTAACCATCCATACAAGAAAAAAAAAAACAGATGGATAAAGAATATTCATTGTTTGAATTATTCCATGTGATTGGGTTGACATTTGTGTATATATACATATACACTATTAAAGCTTAAAGCTTAAAACTGCACTAAAGTTTTGTACAGCATACATACATTTATCAGATACTTCAGAATACAAATGTAATGAGTTCCAAATTTAAGGAGAGTAGGAGAGCAGAGGTTCTGAAACATTGCACAGAGCTTTGGATGCTATCAAGTTTCTTCCTTGAAAACTCATATCTGAAATAACAATTCTCCTCTGGCAATGTTATGGTGGTGAAATAGTGAATGTTAATGTGTCTAAAGAATTAAACTAATAGATTATCTAAAAAGCTGTAGAAATTCCTTGTCTTTCATTCATGGTATGCAAGAAGAATAGTATGTTACTAATAACATTTTAATAGAGAAATCTGTGTAAATTATATGACAGAAATCAATGACTTTTAAAAGAACAAGTCAGATATATAGACAGAAGAAGGGAGAGACAACACTTAGCTTACACACTTCATTCATACCCATACAATATAAAAAAATATAAAGGAAGAATTCTGACATGCTAAGCAGAACTTTTATGGAGAATGAAAGGGGATATATAAATTGACTTGGATGGAATATATTTTGTACCATTGGTATTATTACCCATTATTAAGAGAGAGTACAATAATTGAAGCATCATACATAGTACCATCATCATCATACCATAATTGCTATTAATAACAGGTTTATATACATGATTTAAAGTCAGAAAATATTTTGACATGTTGTACCTGAGATTTTGAGTTAATCAGAACTACAATGGCAGTCAAAATTGAAACCTCAAAGGCAAAGGCAATATAGTTTGGACTAATAAAATTACTAATTTTAGAACAAGGGAGATAGATAATACTTTCACTGTGTTCTAGTAGGGCCATTTCTGAAGTATTGTATTTAATTCTGGATACTGAATTTTTTTGACTCTATGTTCTGTGCTACATTACACCTTATATAAAGTTCTCTAGCATGTTATTCTACATCTAAAATATGATGATAATATATTTGGCACTCTTGTTACTTAGAAAGATTAAATGACAAAAGCAGATAATTGTTTTACAAATATAGTATGCCTTGCAAAATTCAGAAGAAAGGAATCTCAAAATAATGTAACTTTTAGAGGGGATAAGGATTTTTAGACATTGCATAGTCTGCTCTTCGCATTTTATAAAAGATGAAATGAATGGCCTGGAAAATTAAGTGATTTAAATAGAGACACTATAAGAAAGTTATAATTAAATCTAATCCATGAGTCTTGTTAGGTCCATTCTCTGATTTCCTTAGAACATGCTTAAATGCTTTTAAGATTAGGTGTGTTGTAAGAGGAAAGGATGAAAAATACAATTTTTCTTTGTAACTTGTGTTTGTTATTGATTTAAATTACATTAAGTTAAAATTGTAAACAATGAGAATTAGTCATATTTTAAAAAACATTCTTCTCATAAAAGGTCTATTATGAACATACTTCAAACTAAGCCTGCAATATATGTGAAAATAAAAATTTATTCCTAAGGCAAAATAGTGGCATGAGTATTCTTTTTACCAAAAAAAAATTCATCATAATCTTCCTTTAAAACATTGCCCCCTCCTAATTGTAAAGGGCTGAAATGCTTGAGTCAATGCACTGAGGTGGGACAATCAAGCACTTGAGGCTAATTACTGAATGGACAATACTCTATTAGAATATGTTTGGAAAATAGCCCTTCCCACTATCCTGTGGGAATCCTGTGGCCCAATCATTTGGTGTATCAGAGAATTGTAGGAGGGACTAGGAGGTACAGTGAGACTAGCCAGACTGACTCTGGGTGGGAGAAGAAGAGGTGAGGTGGAGGAGATTCTGCTTCCATTCCCTTGATTTCTGCCACTAGAGACCAATAATAAAGACCAAGGACTTTTGCTTTTCCTGACTCCTGCTGATTCTAAGTTACACACAGAGCTTACTCGGTCTTCACATTTGGTGCCCAATGTGGGACCAAGGACCTTAATTTCACTGAAGAAACCCTCAGGAACCAGGAAATAGGGTGAGTATTGGGAACTTACTTTGTTAAGGGCTAAACTAGTAACCTTTTTTAGCTGAAATGGGGCAGATATTAGGAAAAGATTCTCCCCCAACCCTAGCCCCACCTCCACCCCCACCCTGAGGGGGCACTGTAGAAAGCATGCTTAAGATGATAAAGGAACAAGGCTTAATTATAATTTGGTTGCAGATTGCTAGACTCTTGGTACATTAGAACTCTTGTCCCCTTGGTTCTTGAAGGAAGAAGATATAGGGGCAGATAATTGGAAGCTGGTAGGACAACAACTTTGTGAATACTACAATGATAAAGTTCCTCATTCAATTTCCAAAGAAACATTCTATATATACAACACAATACAATTGGCTTTAAAGACTCCTGCAAGTTATAGAAAAAAAGAAAAAATTTTAAGAACAGCCAGATGAGGAAGTGTGAGGAAAAAGAGGAAGACAATGAATGGATTAATAGCAATATCACTAGAGGGCATGTAGAGTTAAGAGAGGATGAAGGGTGTGGTGAAGAGCTAGGTGCAGGGCATGATGATTCTCCCTTTGACCAGGCAGTTTCAACCCCACCTAAACCAGAATTGGTTCATGAAACGCCCCTATCAACTTCACCTTCCAGGATGGAGGGAGGAGAAGGTACACTGAGACTAGCCAGACTGACTCTGGGTGGGAGAGGAAGAGGTGAGGTGGAGGAGATTCTGCTTCCAGCTCCTTGAATTCTACCACTGAAGACCAAGAGGATCTTCAGCTGCTATGGGAGATATAGTAATACCACTAGCACTTACCCTCCCTCCCCCAGCAATCACCCCCTCCTATGACTAGATTGCAAAAGGCACTACTTAAAGCCACAGAAGAACCACAGGATTTAGCTGATTTGAAAATCAATATGTATCCAGTGATTCAACAGTTTAACTCTTCAGCTCAAGAAAGCAGAAGATATACTCCTTTTGACATAGAAATCCTCAAACATCTGAAAAAGGCTTGCACTCCTTATGGGGCTACATCAGCTTATGTTAAGATGTTATTACAGAAGAATTTGGCTTATGAAATCTTAACCCCTAGGGACTGGAAATCTATAGCAAGGAAATGCTTAGAACCTAGACAAAACTTGTTGTGGCTTTCTGAAGGATACAAGCCCAACAACATAGTCAAAGTGGAGTTAATGCTCCAATCACCTATAGCCAACTAACTGGTGTAGGTTCTTTTTTTTTTTTTTTTTTTTTTTGGTGTAGGTTCTTATGCAGACATTTCAGTACAGATTAATTACCCCCTAGCAGCATATGAGCAAATTGCTGCTTCTTCTAGCAGAGCATGAGCTTTTCTCCCTGGTAAAAATGACAAGGGTAAGGCCTTCACAAAAATTGCACAAGGGCCAAATGAACTCTTTGCTGATTTTAGGGACTTTTGCATTCAGCTATCATACGAACTAATGGTGAAAATGCAGTAATAGACATTATGATAAGGCAACTTGCTAATGAGGTTTGTAGAAGGATTATATTAGGACTACGCAAGGATGCTCCTTTAGAGGAGATCATAAGATGCTGTGCCACAGGAGGCACAAATACCTTTTATAGCCAGGCTATGAAGCAGACTTCCCAAGATCTCAACATGGGAAGACAGGGTCCCTTGTGGCAAGGGACTTCCAGAGAGACTTGTCAATACTTTCAATGTGGTAAAAGTAAGGCATCTGAAAGATCAATGTTGGCATAGAGACAGAGTGAGAAAACAGGGTGGGAGAACAAGACCCAATACCCCATGTTCAAAATGCAACAGAGGCTTCCATTGGGCATCAGAATATAGACCGATTCAGGGAAACGGGGTGAAAGGCCCAGCCCCAGGCCCCAACGCAAAAAACACTTGGGGCATGATGGCAGCCAATGCCACACCCAGAGAGTGCCTAAAAGTCCAATATCCAGTTATGACCAATCAGCCAGGAAGCCATCTGATGGGAGAAAGGGATTAAACTTGGGGAGAATAGAGTTGTATGCAGCTAGGACAACTGAGATACCCCCTGGAGACGTGAAATCTGTTCCTCTCCAGCCAATGGATCCCTTGCCTCCAGGCTCAGTAGGCTTGACCATTTAACCCCCTGAGAGTACTTACAAAATAGTGTCCATCCATATACTGATGTAGGAAACTGGGGAATGTGTAGATAATATCCCAGTCACTAATTTAGGTAGACAATGTGTCTCAACCAAGAGAAGTAGTGGCATCAGGTTTATTGATACAGACTCCTAATAAGCAAACTGGTGATAGTCACCCAGATTCTGATTCCAAGCAGCAAAATCCAGGAATATACTGGACAGCACCTGTGACAGCTGACTGACCTATGCTCACTATCTATATAAATGGCATACTATTAGAAGGATTGGTAGACACAGGTGCAGATCATACAGTCATTAGAGGTGCCAAGTGGCCCAGTCATTGGCCAAAGATTAAGGCCTACATGTCTAGTGTAGGAGGATCAATAGCAGTTGAGTTAGTGCTACCCCTTTGAGATGGACTTTTGAAGGCAAAACAGGAGTTTTTATTCCTTTTATAGTTGAAAAAATCCCCATCAATCTGTGGAGAAGAGACATTTTACAACAATTAGAGTTAAAAATGAGTACTTTGGTTTTTTAGGCAGGGCTTCTGTTGAAGTCCTGCCAACACTTTCACCTGTTCCTATCCAATGGGAAACTGATACACCAGTGTGGATAGAACAGTGGCCCTTAGGAAGCGATAAAATTCAGGCATTATTAGCTATAGTACAGGTGCAACTTGGCCAAGGACACTTATAGCCTTCTCTAAGTCCTTGGAATTCTCCAGTATTCATTGTAAGAAAGAAATCTGGAAAATGGAGGATGTTGACTGATTTTAAAAAGGTAAATGAACAGATGGAAACTATGGGAGCTCTTCAACCTGGATTTCCATCTCCTATTCTACCACCTAGAGAATGGCCTCTTTGGGTCATAGACATTAAGGATTGTTTCTATTCTATCCCTCTAGATAAGGAGGATATTAAAAGATTTGCCTTTTCAGTGCCCAGAGTTAATTTAGTTGAGCCTTATAAAATATATGAATGAACAGTTTTGCCACAGGAAATGAAAAACAGTCCTACTATGAGTCAAATGTATGTTGCTGCTGCTCTTATTCCAGTAAGAAAAGCATTTCCAGAAGTAATGTTATCACATTACATGGATGATATATTGGGATGTGTGCCTGAGGAACAAATGTTAGAAGCATGTCTACAAAAAGACCATAGAAACACAAAGGAACTACAAATTGCACATAGCTCCAGAAAAAATTCAAAGACAGCAAGCTCCTTTTCAATATTTAGGATATGAAGTATATCCTAAGGTGCTTACAGTACAAAAAACTTTGCTTAAGAACAGAGAACCTAAACATCTTAAATGACTTCCAGAATTTGATTGGAGATATCAAATGGATGCATCCAGTATTAGGCTTGACTACCTATCAATTGCAACAATTATATGACATTTTAAGGGGAGACAGTGCTTTAAACTCACCACTCCAGCATACAAAAGAAGCCCAAGAGGCTTTGAGAAAAGTTGAGCTGGCTTTATCCAATGTGGTTGAAAGGGTCACTCAAAAACCCTTGGAAATATCAGTTTTTGCTACACAAGAGGCACCCACAGCAGTCCTTCATCAAGGAGACAGGGTGATAGAGTGGGTGAACCTCCCAGCACAACCAGGACAAAGCCTTACTTCTTGTGGCTAAGAATTTCATTAAAGGGATATAGACTTCCGGCCAAGATGGCTGCGTGGAGGCAGACAGCTGCTTGAGCTCCTCGTTTTCTCTCAGAACTTACTTCATGACAAGCCTCTGACTTAATGCTTGACCCAGAAAGAAATCCACAAATAATCACCAAGAGAAGACATCCTTGAAAGTCGCCAGAAAAGGTCTGTGTTTGCTCAGGGGAGGGTCAATCAGACTGGGCGCAGACTGAGGGCAGGCAGCCAGAGCAAGACAGGCAGCTCACACAGCTCAGACCAGAGGGGGAGGGGTGTGATCTCTGCCGTTTCTGTGAAAGGGCTTTTGCCCCAGTGTAGATGCTCCATCTTGGCAGCAAGCCAGGAACGGTGGAGAGGGTGTAAACACCGGAGGTGAAGATTAAAACCCCAGAAAGCCAGCATCTCTCAGAATCCAGCCACCCCCAACCCCCACCTGGACTGACTCGGTGCTTTCTCGGAGCCTCAGAGCGCAGACTCAGTACAGTCATTGCTGTTCTATTAGTGGCTCTCTGCTGCCCTACCCCCAGTCTGTAGAGGAAGCCCATTAATACCATCCAGCCCCATCCCCAGCAAAACAGACCAATTGTTTCTCTTGTCAGTTTGTTTTCTTTGATTCCTATTCTGACAAAATGAACAAAAAATTCAAAAGGGCTCTAACTATTGACAGCTTCTGTGTGGAGAGGGAACAGACTTCAAATGCTGAGGAGACTAGGAACAGACTGTCCCCAGATGTATCCCCTGGGAGGGATATAAGCTGCTCCTCAATACAAAGAACCTCATAGAGGAAATCAAAAAGGCTCTCACAAGAGAGCTGGAAGAGAAATGGGAAAAGGAAAGGGAAGCTTGGCAAGAGAGCCTGGAGAAGTCATCCCATGCATTCAAAGACAGAATGGATAAAGAAATCAAATCATTGAGAAACAAGATTAGTGAGCTGGAAAAGGTAAACAACTCCAAGGAAAACAGGATTAGTGAGCTGGAAAAGGTAAACAACTCCAAGGAAAACAGGATTAGAGAGCTGGAAAAAGAAATCAGCTCTCTAAAAAATAAAATGGATAAAATGGAAAAAAATTCCATAGAAGATAAAAACTCAATTGGACAATTACAAAGAGATATAAAAAAAGTGAGTGAAGAAAATACATCATTGAAAATTAGACTGGAACAAGTAGAAATGAATGACTCAAGGAGAAACCAAGAGGGAGTCAAACAAAACCAGAAAAATGAAACAATTGAAAATACTGTCAAGTACCTTACCAGAAAGACAACAGACCTGGAAAACAGATCCAGGAGAGACAATTTGAGAATAATCGGACTCCCTGAAAAATGGGAGGAAAAAAAGAGCTTGGACACCATTTTCGAGGAAATTATCAAAGAGAACTGCCCAGACGTTTTGGAAACAGAGGGTAAAATAGACATTGAGAAAATTTATCGATCACCTACTGAAAGGGACCCTAAAATCAAAACGCCAAGAAATATAGTGGCCAAGTTCAAGAACCATCAGACAAAGGAAAAGATATTGGAAGCTGCTAGAAAAAAACAATTCAGATATGGAGGATCCACAATAAGGATAACACAGGATCTAGCAGCATCCACATTAAAAGAACGCAGGGCCTGGAACATGATATTCCGAAAGGCTAAGGAACTTGGTATGCAGCCAAGAATAACTTACCCAGCAAGAATGAGCATCGTTTTCCAGGGAAGAAGATGGACATTTAACGAAATAAATGAATTCCATCTATTTTTGATGAAAAAACCAGACCTACATAAGAGGTTTGATCTTCAAATACAGAACTCAAGAGACTTCTAAAAAAGGTAAAAAGAAATCTTGAGAACTATACTTCTGTCAAAAAAATATGTAAAGAACATATGTACAATTTGTCTTAGAAACTAGAGGTGGAAAGGAGATTATATCATAAAAAGTATAAAGTGGTGGTACTACATCTCACAAAGAGGCAAAGGTAACCTATTATATCTGAGAGAAAGAAAGGAGGGAGATGAACATAGCGTGTATCAATAGACATATTCGATTTATGGTGAAACTTCTTCCACTTCATTGAAAAGTGAAAGGGAAGGAGTAAGCTAAGGGGAAGGGAACACAGTAATTTAGAGGAAAAGGGGTAAAATAAGGGGAGGATCTTTAAGGTGGGGGAGGGATATGAAAAAGGGAGGGCTGTGAAAAGCAAGTGGTGTTCACCAGTTTAATACTGGATAGGAGGGTAAAAGGGAAGGAAAGGGGAAAAGCATAAGCAGGGGTTAATAGGATGGCAAGCAATATAGAATTAGTCCTTCTAACCATAAATGTGAATGGGGCAAACTGCCTCATAAAGAGGAAGCAGTTAGCAGACTGGATTCAAAGTCAGAATCCTTCTATATGTTGTTTACAGGAAACACACCTGAAACCGGGTGAGACATTCAAACTAAAAGTAAAAGGGTGGAGCAGAATCTATTATGCTTCAGGCAAAACCAAAAAAGCAGGGGTAGCCATCCTCATTTCAGATCAAGCAAAAACAAAAAAATTGATCTAATTAAAAGAGATAAGGAAGGGCATTATATCCTGCTAAAGGGAAGCATCAATAGTGAAGCAGTATCAATATTAAACATGTATGCACCAAGTGGTGCAGCATCTAAATTCTTAAAAGAGAAATTAAGAGAGCTGCAAGAGGAAATAGATAGCAAAACTCTAATAGTGGGAGATCTCAACCTTGCACTCTCAGAATTAGATAAATCAAACCACAAAATAAATAAGAAAGAAGTCAAAGAGGTAAATAGAATACTAGAAAAATTTGATATGATAGATCTTTGGCGAAAGCTAAATGGAGACAGAAAAGAATATACTTTCTTCTCAGCAGTTCATGGAACCTATACAAAAATTGATCATATACTAGGGCATAAAAACCTCAAAATCAAATGCAGTAAGGCAGAAATAGTAAATGCACCCTTTTCAGACCATAATGCAATCAAAATAACATTTAATAAAAAGCCAGGGGAAAATAGACCAAAAAATAATTGGAAACTAAATAAGCTTATACTAAAGAATGATTGGGTAAAACAGCAAATCATAGACATAATTAATAACTTCACCCAAGAAAATGACAATAATGAGACACCATACCAAAATGTGTGGGATACAGCCAAAGCATTAATAAGGGGAAGTTTTATATCTCTACAGGCCTACTTGCATAAAATAGAGAAAGAGAGGGCCAACGAATTGGGCTTACAACTAAAATTACTAGAAAAGGAACAAATTAAAACCCCCCAGACAAACACAAAACTTGAAATTCAAAAAATAAAAGGTGAGATTAATAAAATTGAAAGTAAAAAAAACTATTGAATTAATTAATAAAACTAAGAGTTGGTTTTATGAAAAAACCAACAAAATAGACAAACCCTTAGTAAACCTGATTAAAAAAAGGAAAGAGAAAAAGCAAATTGATAGTCTTGAAAATGAAAAGGGTGAACTCACCACTAATGAAGAGGAAATTAGAACAATAGTTAGGAGCTACTTTGCTCAACTTTATGCCGATAAATTCGATAACTTAAATGAAATGGAAAAATACGTTCAAAAATATAGCTTGCCCAGATTAACAGAGGAAGAAGTAAGTAGTCTAAATAGTCCCATCTCAGAAAAAGAAATAGACCAAGCTATTAACCAACTTCCTAAGAAAAAGTCCCCAGGACCAGATGGATTTATAGGTGAATTCTACCAAACATTTAAAGAACAACTAACTCCAATGCTATGTAAACTATTTGAAAAAATAGGGATTGAAGGAGTCCTACCAAATTCCTTCTATGACACAGACATGATACTGATACCTAAACCAGGTAGATCGAAAACTGAGAAAGAAAACTATAGACCAATTTCCTTAATGAATATTAATGCTAAAATCTTAAATAAGATATTAGCAAATAGACTTCAGAAAATCATCCCCAGGATAATACACTATGACCAAGTGGGATTTATACCAGGAATGCAGGGCTGGTTTAATATTAGGAAAACTATTAGTATAATTGACCATATTAATAATCAAATTAATAAAAACCATATGATCATCTCAATAGATGCAGAAAAGGCATTTGATAAAATCCAACATCCATTCCTACTAAAAACGCTTGAGAGTATAGGAATAAATGAACTATTCCTTAAAATAATAAGGAGCATATATTTAAAACCATCAGTAAACATCATATGTAATGGTGATAAACTAGAACCTTTCCCTGTAAGATCAGGAGTGAAACAAGGTTGCCCACTATCACCATTACTATTCAATATAGTACTAGAAACGCTAGCCTCGGCAATAAGAGCCGAGAAAGAGATCCAAGGAATTAGAGTAGGAAATGAAGAAATCAAATTGTCACTTTTCGCAGATGACATGATGGTATACTTAGAGAACCCCAAAGACTCTGCTGAAAAGCTATTAGAAATAATTCAGAATTTTAGCAAAGTGGCAGGATACAAAATAAATCCACATAAATCCTCAGGATTTTTATACATTAGCAACACAATCCAACAGCAAGAGATACAAAGAGAAATTCCATTCAAAATAACAGTCGATAGTATAAAATATTTGGGAATATATCGACCAAAGGAGAGTCAGGAATTATATGAGCAAAATTACAAAACACTTGCCACAAAAATAAAGTCAGATTTAAATAATTGGAAAGACATTCAGTGTTCTTGGATAGGCCGAGCGAATATAATAAAGATGACAATACTCCCCAAACTAATCTATTTATTTAGTGCTATACCAATCAGACTCCCAAGAAACTATTTTAATGACCTAGAAAAAATAACAACAAAATTCATATGGAGGAATAAAAGGTCGAGAATTGCAAGGGAACTAATTAAAAAAAAAGTCAGAGGAAGGTGGTCTAAGTGTACCTGATTTAAAGTTATATTATAAAGCAACAGTCACCAAAACCATTTGGTATTGGCTAAGAAATAGACTAGTTGATCAGTGGCATAGGTTAGGTTCACAGGGCAAGATAGTGAATAAAAATAGCAATCCAATCTTTGACAAACCCAAAGATCCCAAATTTTGGGATAAGAATTCATTATTTGACAAAAACTGCTGGGAAAACTGGAAATTAGTATGGCAGAAACTAGGCACGGACCCACATTTCACACCACATACTAAGATTAGATCAAAATGGGTCCAAGATTTAGGCATAAAGAACGAAATCATAAATAAATTGGAGGAACATGGGATGGTTTACCTCTCAGACTTGTGGAGGAGGAAGGAGTTTGTGTCCAAGGGAGAACTAGAGACCCTTATTGATCACAAAATAGAACATTTTGATTACACCAAATTAAAAAGTTTCTGTACAAACAAAACTAATGCAAACAAGATTAGAAGGGAAGTAACAAATTGGGAAAAAAAATTTTACAGTTAAAGGTTCTGATAAAGGCCTCATCTCCAAAATATACAGAGAATTGACTCTAATTTATAAGAAATCAAGCCATTCTCCAATTGACAAATGGTCAAAGGATATGAACAGACAATTTTCAGATGATGAAATTAAAACTATTTCCACTCATATGAAAGAGTGTTCCAAATCACTATTGATCAGAGAAATGCAAATTAAGACAACTCTGAGGTATCATTACACACCTGTCAGATTGGCTAAGATGACAGGAACTAATAACAATCAATGTTGGAGGGGCTGTGGGAAAACTGGGACACTGATGCATTGTTGGTGGAGTTGTGAAAGAATCCAGCCATTGTGGAGAGCAATTTGGAACTATGCCCCAAAAGTTATCAAACTGTGCATACCCTTTGACCCAGCCATACTACTACTGGGCTTATACCCCAAGGAACTACTAAAGAAGGGAAAGGGACCTGTATGTGCCAAAATGTTTGTGGCAGCCCTTTTCATAGTGGCTAGAAGCTCGAAGATGAATGGATGTCCATCAATTGGAGAATGGTTGGGTAAACTATGGTATATGAATGTTATGGAATATTATTGTTCTATAAGAAATGACCAACAGGAGAAATACAGAGAGGCTTGGAGAGACTTACATCAACTGATGCTGAGTGAAACGAGCAGAACCAGAAGATCATTATACACTTCAACAATGATACTGTATGAGGATGTATGCTGATGGAAATGGATTTCTTCAACATAGAGAAGAGCTAATCCAATTCCAATTGATTAATGATGGACAGAACCAGCTACATCCAGAAAAGGAACACTGGGAAATGAATGTAAACTGTTATTTTTACCTTCTGAATCCAATTCTTCCTGTGCAACAAAAAATTCGGTTCTACACACATATATTGTATCTAGAATATACTGTAATATATTTAACATATATAAGACTGCTTGCCATCTGGGGGAGGGGGTTGGGGGAGGAAGGGAAAAAATCTGAATAGAAGTAAGTGCAAGGGATAATGTTGTAAAAAATTACCCATGTATATGTACTGTCAAAAAATGTTATAATTATAAAATAAAATAAAAATTAAAAAAAAAAAAGAATTTCATTAAAGGGCCATCAAGCAAGCAGTACAATTATCTGTGACAAGACCTGACAAGATATAGACCTTTTATACGAATGCATGAATTAATATATGCTGTGAAACCATCACAGAGTGGCAAATTTTATTAGCCATGGCTCCAAATTTTACACATGAGTCTCCGTTAAAGATAACCAGACTATTGCATAATTGGCGATGGATTCTTAAAGAAAAGGTTTCTAAAGTTCCTCTTAAAGGACCAACTACCTTTACAGATGCATCCAAACATAATATTTGTGCTGTATAGTCTCTTGACTTAACTATAAAGAGGGTAGTCAGAACTCCTTTTCAGTCCACTCAGCAGAATGAATTGTATGCAATTATTCTAGCTCTTACTCATTATCTAGGAGATATAAATATAATATCTAATTTGGCCTATTCAATAGGTGTGGTACAAAGAATTGCCACAGACTAAATATAATTTGTAGCTTCTAATATATATCAGCTCTTTAAGGAACTTCAAGAGTAAATGAGAAAGCATCCAGGTAAGATTTATACCTTGCATGTCCACTCTCATAGTGGACTTTCAGGTCCTATTTTTGATGGTAATTCAAAGGTAGATAGCCTTGTAACCATGTTGGCCAATACTCCTTTATTTCAAGAAGTCCAAGAATCTCATTTTAAATATCATCAAGCTGCTTGAGCTTTACATTTACAATTTGGAATAACAAGAGAGGAAGCTAGGAGCATAGTAAAAGCCTGTACAGCTTGTATTCCTTTCCATGCTCCTACACTCCCTCCGGGAAGAATCCTTGTGGTTTGAGATCCAATGAAATTTGGCAAATGGATGTGACCCATTATAAATTTTTTTTGTTGTCTGTCTTTTATTCATGTTGTGGTAGACACCTTTTCAGGATTCACTTTTTCAATACAGCAGCAAAAGAGATAGCCCGAGTGGTCACTGAATTACTTATACAAGCACTTGCAATTATGGGTGTGCCACAAGCAAAAAAAAAAAAAAAAAAAAAAAAAGCAAAAAACAAATAATGGACCTGCATATACTTCTAAATATTTTGCACACATTTGTGCACAGTATAAGATTTTACCCACCATTGGCATACCTTTTAATCCTCAAGGACAGGCAATAGTAGAGAGGAGAAACAGAGCCATTAAGACATTCTTCCAAAAACAAAAGAAAGGGTGTACCACAGTTAACCCTAGAGAACCTCTAAATCTAGCTCTTTATACTATTAACTTCTTGATTTTTAACAAAGATGCACTGGTTCCAGCAGACAGATTTTATAACCCACCGGAAGGGCAGTGTCCAGTGTGAGCAGCTCTACTATCTTTAAATAATCACCAGGTGATGTGGAGAGACACAGAAAGTCATGAATGGAAGGGACCCAGATAGGTTAACTGATTGGGGGAGAGGGTTTGCTTGTTTCTCCACAGATGAAGAAGGAATCAGATGGGTGCTGACGAGCCATATTCATCTTGTCCATCAGAGAGAGATGGAGCAAACCCTTGGAACAAAGGAGAATACCCAAGAAACATCAGGTGGTTCCATTGCTGACTGTGCCCACCACTGAAAGAGTCAGGCAGTTATGTCATTTGACTCATGGACATCAAAAATTATTGGACTTCAAAATCCTCAGGAATCATTGGAATTCCTGATACATGAAAAGATTGTTTTAGGACTTCAAAACCCTCAGGAATCATTGGATTCTCTGAGACATGATGAACTGTTGTAGGAATTCTAAACCCTCAGGAATCATTAGATTCTCTGAGACATGATAAGACTATTGTAGGACTTGAAAACCCTCAGGAATCATTGAATTTTCTGAGAAATGATAAAACTGTTGCAGGACTTCAAAATCTTCAGGAATTATTGGATTCCCTAAAACATAAACACGAATATTGCAGGACTTCAAAAGCTCGTGGGGATCATTGGATTCCCAGACACATGAAGCAATGGACAATACATTGATTTTGGACTATCTCTTGGCTGCTGAAGAAATTGTATGTGTGATTGTTACTTACATACTCTCTTAAGACTTCTGGAAATCTCTTACAAGAACATGTTGATTCATATTGTTTGTTATATCACTGCTTACATGTACAATTCATGTTTGTTACACCACATTGAGCTTGCACTGGCTGTGGGGGAGTCATGACTAATAGCCTGTGCTTTATTGCTTTGTGCTTGTGTAATACCTCCCATGCTGATGGGTTTGTGCATACCTCTTTCTAATAAGACCCTTCAGCCCAGAAACTTGACAGCAATCCACACTTCCCTTTGGTGCTTTTCATCTCCCTTCCTGAGAAATCAGGGAGAGCATGATCAGCTCCTTTTTTGGGTTCTCACCTTTCTGAGAAATCAGGGATGGCATGACCACCTGTATTCTAAAACAAAAGAAAGCAGGAGTTGTAAAGGGTTGAAACTCTTGAGTCAATGCACTGAAGTTGGATGATAAGAGTGCTTGAGGTTAATTACTGATTGGACAATACTCTATAAGAATATGCTTGGAAAATGGCCCTTCCCACTATCCTGTGCTGGCCCAATTGTTTAGTGTATGCAGAGAATTGTGGGAGGGACTAGGGGGTGCATTGAGACTAGCCAGACTGATTCTGGGCAGGAGAAGAAGAGGTGAAGTGGCAGAGATTCTGCTTTAATCCCCTTGACTTTTACCGCTGAAGACCAAGAATAAAGACTTTTGCTTATCCTGACTCTGCTTGATTCTAAAGTATCCAGGGTGCTATTGTGGTTGTCACACCTAATAACTTGAAATATAATTTGATAGATCAAAAATCAATATACACTCAAATTTAGGTACTGCAATATTTTATGTAAAGTGAAGTTTGTCATTGAGGACTTATTTTGTTAGCTTTTGCTATCACACTGATAGTAACATCTTTTCAGTGATTGTATACCTCTTGGATTTGTATCATTCACAGATAATAAAAAAAAATTTTGGAACTTGGCTAAATGCCCAGCTACCAGTTTGGATTTTGTATTAAGCTACTGCAGCTTAACAAGAAATATTCAGCAGGTGTTACTCTGAGGCATTATTGGAAAGTACCAAAAATAGATTCAAGGTAAGTTTTCTTTAGTTTTTCAAACTAAATGTAAATTTGTAAGAATCAAATGAATATTCCCCCAGGACCATTGAATTTATTGCACTTTTAGCTTAATATGTTGAAAAATTTAAATTACTTTTTTATCTCTTGATAGATATAGGGGGTTACCAATTTAAAAAATATTATTTATAATTTTCTACATGAAAACCATAGGTGCTGATTTTTCTACTTTGTGTTTTATTATAATTCATAGAGATTCTTTGAGTCTTATAGAGCTAGAGATAGAAATCATGACTTAAGCCTGATTTAGTCTAAAGGGACTACTATTCCAATTATGAAAATGAATCTATCCTACAAAGATATAATGTACTAAGGATAAAGAATGAATATGATTATGATTTTGATTGCAACTTGTGAAGGTGTCTCTAAGGTTATCTAATATCATACTAAGCTATCAAGTTTATTTTGTTGAACATAAATATTTTAGAATAATATTTTAGTGAATGAGATTACTTTCAATTATCATTAATGATTTCAAATTTGTATTCTTTTGATGTAACAAATGATGTAACACATTCTATACACAAAATATAAATACAACATAGTTTTGGGAGTAGGGTATTTTCATTTGGGAACATCAGAAAATATTTCATGTCCAAGGGTATTCTAAAGTTGTCTTATAGAAAGAAAGTTTGAGGTGAATATTAGGAGAGAATTCATTCCAATCATGTAGGATGGCAATAACAGAAAGACACAGAAACTGGAGAGGGAGCATTATGTATGAGAAAATGAAAACAGCTTGGTGAAATCACAAAAAAAGAATAATAACAAGTCCAATAGGACTAAAGAGGGTACCTAAGAATCATTATACAAAGCTTTGTGAAAAAAAAATTCTAAAAAAATTGTAATAGTATTTTGTTTTTCCAATAGTATGTCAAAACAATTTTTAACATTAATTTTATAATAGAGTCCCAGATTTTTCTCCATTTCTCTTCCTAAAATGGTAGGCAATTTGATATAGGATATATATGCAATTATGTAAATCATTATTTCCATATTAGTCACAATTTTGAAAGAAGAAACAGATTAAGAGGAAAAAAGTGAAAAAAAAAAGAAAAAATATGCTTCAGTCTGCATTCTAGGTTCATCAATTCTTGATCTTGATCTTAACAAGATTGTTATTTTAGATCATTCCTGAGAAAAGTTAAATCATTCATAGTTGGTCATCATAAAATGTTTCTGATACTGTGTACAATGTTTTACTGGTTCTATTCATTTAATTTTGTATAAGTTTGTAAGTCTTCCAGGTTTTTCTGAAACCTGCCTGCTCATCATCTCCTATTTTACAATACTATTTCATTACATTCATATAATATATCTTATTCAGCCATTCCCCAACTGATGAATATCCCCTCAATTTCCAATACTATAATTTGCCATCTCAAAAAGTATTGTTATAAACATTTTTGTACAAGTAGACCATTTCATGGTTGTTTTTATGATTTCTTTGGTATACAAGTATAATAGTGGTATTGCTAGATCAAAGGGAAACACAATTTGGTTGCCCTTTGGACTTAGTTCCAAATTGTTCTCTATCTAGAATGATTGGATCAGTTCACAAATTTCACCAACAATGGATTAGCATCCCAATTTTCTCACATCCTTTCTAACATTTTTCATTTTCTTTTTTCATCATATTAACCAATCTGATAGGTGTGAGGTGGTACCTTGGAGTTGTTTTAATTTGCATTTCTCTAATCAAAAGTTATTTAGAGCACATCTTCATATGTCATCTAAAATACTGGTTGATATCCTTTAACCATTTATCAAATAATTTTGACATCAAATTTTGATTTGATCAAATTTGATTAAAATTTGATATCAAATAACCAAAAATCATATAATTTTGACTCAGTTCTCTATGTATGTAGGAAATGAGGCCTTTATCAGAGAAACTTTCTGTAAAGAGTAATTCCCAACTTTCTGCTTGCCATCTAATCGTTATTGGATGGTTTTGCTTTATTTATTTTATTTTATTCCTTGCTCTCTTGATTTGCTTATGGATCACCTTTTATGTCTAAATCATGTACCTAGTTTGACTATATCTTAATATATAGTGTGAGGTATTGGTCTACACCTAGTTTGCACTCTATTATTTACTAGTATTTCCAGAAATTTTTGTCAAATAGTGAGAGAAGAGAAACTTGGAAACAAATGCAAGAAATAGTGAAAGAAAGTTGATAGGGAGAGATTGAAGATTTGGGAAAGGGCATGATTATGAATCCAATCTAATTGAAAAGATGATTTTATTGCTATAAGGAACTCCTATGTGGGATGATTTTTTTCCTAACAAAAAGGAAGTTACTTTATTTGCAGTTATAGCTTCAAAAAGTGTCTGGATCACTAAGAGATTAATTAATTTTCCCAGTGAGTCACATAGTAAATACTTGTTAACTGAAAGTGTGTGCCAAAGGGAAAAAAAATACTTGAGATCTTCCTGGTTTTTAGATGAGTTCTTTATGCATTAATGATGATAGCAAACTCAAATAGAAATGGATCTATATTGAATTAGAAATCCACAAATTAATATTATCTATGTTGTATTTTAAATTACTTTGTTAAATATTTTCCAATTACATTTTAATCTGGTCGCAGTTACATATAGTACTTTTTAGGGATGCATTCAGTCCATAAGCCATGACTCTAACAACTCTGCATTACACCATGCTGTCAAATAAATGGAAGCCATTATTTTCAACCAAAAGAGGCATGCAAAGTAAAACAAACATAACAAAAATCTCATAAAGGATTTTCCTTTGCCAGTGTTTTTGATCAAGTTAATCTGAATTTAATAATATTTAATGTCTCATTACTTCATATAAACAACATAATATATGCATTATCTTTTTCTGGATCTGACTCTAAAAATTATGAAATTGGAAGATTTTCATAGGCTCCTTTTCCTTTCTATTACCTAATAACTTCACAATGTTTCCACCCATCTTCTCCCAGATTTACCCCAAATACATTATTCAAGCCTATTCTCCATAAGCAATCTGAATTTGTGTCCAAATTCTTTCCCTCCTCCCTTTTGTGCTACATATTATCTCCTAAGCAAAATTTACCCATCGTTCATTCATTTCTCTCATACTTTTTCAGGTTACAACTAAATAACTGATTAGCTAATCAATGCTGATGTGATCAAAGAAAAATATTAGATTTCCTTCATCACAGTTTAGCTTAGTTACCTCCTCATACAACACATTTTTAAAAGAATAGCTCAAAATTTCCAAATATTTTACAGAAATGATTTATTTTGATTAAACTGAGTTTTTAAAGAAGAAAATCTGACAAATTTTCTAAAGGAAACACCTAACTTACATAATTGAGAAATAAAATAAATTATACTTCCTTCTAGTGCATGGTTTAGAAAGTATTCCACTCTTGAGCTAGGGAAAAAACCCTGTGTTCTAAATGTACCTCTGCCATCTGGATTAGCTGTGTGACAATTCATTTAACCTTACACTGTTCCTACTTAAAACCCCTTTCCACCTGAGAAATTTTTACATAATCCTAGTATTTAGATATATAAAATAGGTACAAAATTAAAGATTTACTGATAATAAATAATTAATTATTTTAAAACAATTCTTTGCTATGCACATAATTTTTATCATTTATTAAAGATGAAAACACATTTGCATACTTATGAGATGGATGTGCTTGTTTATTTTTATATAAAGAATTAAATCTTGGTGAAATACTTGATCCCTTTTATTATTGCTAAATTTCATCCCCACATTGAGGTATGTAACTAAATAGAGATCGCAAGTCATAGTTTAAGAAGCATTGCTTTAGAAAACTCATTAAGATCCTACGTTACTAACAAGTGAAATTACCTTCACTTAAATCTGGAAAATTTCAAATTTCAAAAATTTCAAAAAACTTGGAATTTATTTAATTAAAAGCAAAATCATAATGGGCATTTTTCTACATAAAAGCAAAGAATATTATTATCGGAAAATATTTTTTCATGGAAAAAAAGCAACAGAGAAAACATGGGAAAAAAGTAAACTATAAAAGCACTATCATTTGAAATAATTATTTGAAGAGATCATTGTGTTATTATCTTTACATTTACCTTTAACTGTTCTGAATATGCTTTTCTTTAAAAAAGGGAAAATATTAACTTATTCAGGTCAGGAACAGTTTTATTTTTGCCTTTGAATCTTTGGCACTTAGGAGAAAATCTTTTATACAAGACCTGTTTGCATAATTGTTTAATTGAAATATAATACATTTTGCTAATTAATCTAAATTTCGGCTAATGTCAATGTATGATACTTCTGTGCAGGTAATTTTGGGAAATTCTTTCAAGAACTGTAAATGGCCATCTCTACTACTTGCCAAACCATGACTTTTTTTTTTTACAATTCAAGAAAAAAGTTGAAATGATAACTTAAAGAAAATGTTGTTAGCCAAATATCACTTACTTTTGGTGGTAGGGCGATGAAGCAGAACATTTTGCATGTTTGCAAAATAAGCTTCATTTTGATGTATTTGGCTTTACTGATTGTATTAATTAATTTAACAGCAAGTGTGAAGATTATTTATGATACCTTAAAAATGATTGGTTCTTAATTGCTTCTCTGGTAGAAAAAGGACATTTTTCTTGGTTAATTTTCTTTTTGTAACACAATTTGGTCCCTCAGAAGTCTTTTAAAGGTATCCTTTAAAACTGAGAGTTTCAACAAAACAAATAGCTAAAATGAAAATAGTAGCAGTGGATGACAAAAGACTAATTCTGTCTTTACAGTAAAACAATTTAGTTTGAATCTTATTTACTAATATGTTTGCATTACATCCATTGCATATGCACTTCTTGCTCTTTCAATGAATGAGTTTTTATTTTTTATCTACTATTTGCTAAGCATTTTACTAAACATTGAGTAAAAGAAGAAACTCTTAGAGACAGTCTTTGCTCTCAATGAGCTCACAATCAAATTGGAAAACAATCATATCAAAACACGGCAGCTAAGGATAAATTGAATATAATCAATAAAGGGAATCCTTTGAGGGGGAATAATGGCTTTAATAAATTTGATGTAGAAGAATGGTTATATACTGGCTATCATCATATACCAGAATTGAATCATTTGTATCTTTCATTTTTCCCTTACAATTCATCTGTTAGTCTTCCTAAATGCTTTCAGTTTGTTTTTATCTTTGCCTTTTATATAAGATAATGACAAATTTTATATACTATTTAAATCTTCAACATTTCTCTTTCTCTTTTTTGTGTCTGTTTCCATATTCTTTCTATCTCTTCTTTCTTTCTTGCCTTTCTTTCCTCCTCTCACTCTGCATGTGGCCTATTCTTTGAGAATTATTATTACTTGCTATATGTGTAGGTATTGTTATATCTGTTTCATCTCTAAAGTCCACATCAAATTTGGAAGATAAGATGATCACAAAAAAATCTAAATGTCTTTAATCTGTTGATTTCATGATAATATTACTTTTAGTTACCAATAATACATTTTCTGCTTGTAAATAAGTTATGCTCAAAGCTTAAATAAGTGTATTTTACAGAAAGTCAAAACCACACACCACACATTTAGCCATGAGCAGGCAAACTTTATTATTTAAGGCAGTTTTTTTAATGGTAACTCCCTCACACTGTCCCCAGGAGAGCAAGCAATCTGATAAAGGTGAAGCATATGCAATTGTTCTAAACATATTTCCATATTCATCATGCTGTGCCAGAAAAATCAGATCAAAAGGGAAAAGAACATGAGAAAAAAGAAAAACAAACTAACAAAAAGAACAAAAAGGTGAAAATACTATTCTTTGATCCACATTCAATCTTCATAGTTCTCTTTCTGGATGTGGATGGCACTTTCCTTTACAAGTTTATTGGAATTGCCATGAATCACCTCATTGGTCAAAAGAGCCAAGTTCATTACAGTTGATCATCACATAATCTTGCTACTATGTACAATGTTCTTTTGATCTGCTCACTTCACTTAGCAACAGTTCATGTAAGTCTTTCCAGACTTTTTTTTTCTGAAGTTAGCATGTTCATCATTTCTTTTTTTTTTTTTTATATATATATATATATATATATTTTATAATATTATCCCTTGTATTCATTTTTCCAATTTACCCCCCCTCCCTCTATTCCCTCCCCCCGACGACAGGCAATACCATACATTTTACATGTGTTACAATATAGTCTAGGTACAATACATGTGTGCGAATATCATTTTCTTGTTGCACAATAAACATTAGAATCCGAAGGTACGTGCAACCTGGGCAGACAGATATTAGTGCTAACAATTTTCATTCCCCTCCCAGTGTTTCTTCTCTGGGTGCAGATACCTCTGTCCATCATTGATCAACTGGAAGTGAGTTGGATCTTCTTTATGTTGAAGATTTCCACTTCCATCAGAATACATCCTCATACAGTATTGTTGTTGAAGTGTACAGTGATCTTCTGGTTCTGCTCATTTCACTCAGAATCAGTTGATTTAAGTCTCTCCAGGCCTCTCTATATTCCTCCTGCTGGTCATTTCTTACCGAGCAATAATATTCCATAACCTTCATATACCACAATTTACCCAACCATTCTCCAACTGATGGACATCCATTCATCCTCCAGTTTCTAGCTACAACAAAAAGAGCTGCCACAAACATTTTGGCACATATATGTCTCTTTCCGCTCTTTAGTATTTCTTTGGGATATAATCCCAGTAGTAGCGCTGCTGGGTCAAAGGGTATGCACAGTTTGATAACTTTTTGGGCATAATTCCAGATTGCTCTCCAGAATGGCTGGATTCTTTCACAACTCCACCAGCAATGTATTAGTGTCCCAGTTTCCCCACATCCCCTCCAACATTTGTCATTATTTGTTCCTGTCATCTTAGCCAATCTGACAGGTGTGTAGTGGTATCTCAGAGTCGTCTTAATTTGCATTTCTCTGATCAGTAGTGATTTGGAACACTCTTTCATGTGAGTGGATATAGTTTCAATTTCTTCCTCTGAGAATTGTCTGTTCATATCCTTTGACCATTTATCAATTGGAGAATGGTTCGGTTTCTTATAAATTAGGGTCAGTTCTCTATATATTTTGGAAATGAGACCTTTGTCAGAACCTTTGTTTTTAAAAATATTTTCCCAATTTGTTACTTCCCTTCTAATCTTGTTTGCATTAGTATTATTTGTACAGAAACTTTTTAGTTTGATGTAATCAAAATCTTCTATTTTGTGATCAATAATGATCTCTAGTTCTCCTCTGGTCATAAATTCCTTCCTCCTCCACAAGTCTGAGAGGTAGATTATCCTCTGTTCCTCTAATCTATTTATTATCTCCCTCTTTATGCCTAAATCATGGACCCATTTTGATCTTATCTTGGTATATGGTGTTAAGTGTGGATCCATATCTAATTTCTGCCATACTAATTTCCAGTTTTCCCAACAGTTTTTTCCGAATAATGAATTTTTATCCCTAATGTTGGAATCTTTGGGTTTGTCAAAGATTAGATTGCTATAGATGTACCCTTTTTTGTCCTTTGTATCTAATCTGTTCCACTGATCTACCGGTCTATTTCGTAGCCAATACCAAATGGTTTAGGTGACTGCTGCTATATAATATAGCTTTAGATCAGGCACACTTAGACCACCTTCCTCTGAGTTTTTTTTCATTAGTTCCCTTGCAATTCTTGACCTTTTATTCTTCCATATGAATTTTGTTGTTATTTTTTCTAGGTCATTGAAATAGTTTCTTGGGAGTCTGATTGGTATAGCACTAAATAAATAGATTAGTTTGGGGAGTATTGTCATCTTTATTATATTCGCTTGGCCTATCCAAGAGCACTGAATGTCTTTCCAATTATTTAAATCTGATTTTATTTTTGTGGCAAGTGTTTTGTAATTTTTCTCATATAATTCCTGACTTTTCTTTGGTAGATGGATTCCCAAATATTTTATACTCTCAACATTTGTTTGGAATGGAATTTCTCTTTGTATCTCTTGCTGTTGCATTTTGTTAGTGATATATAAAAATGCCGAGGATTTATGTGGATTTATTTTGTATCCTGCCACTTTGCTGAAATTTTGAATTATTTCTAGTAGCTTTTTAGCAGAGTCTTTGGGGTTCTCTAAGTATACCATCATGTCATCTGCAAAAAGTGATAGTTTGATTTCCTCATTTCCTACTCTAATTCCTTGAATCTCTTTCTCAGCTCTTATTGCCGAGGCTAGCGTTTCTAGTACTATATTGAATAGTAATGGTGATAGTGGGCAACCTTGTTTCACTCCTGATCTTACTGGGAAAGGTTGCAGTTTATTTCTATTGCATATTATGCTTACTGACGGTCTTAAATATATACTCCTGATTATTCTAAGGAATAATCCATTTATTCCTATACTCTCAAGAGTTTTTAGTAGGAATGGATGTTGGATTTTGTCAAATGCTTTTTCTGCATCTATTGAGATGATCATATGGTTCTTATTAATTTGATTATTAATATGGTCAATTATATTAATAGTTTTCCTAATATTAAACCAGCCCTGCATTCCTGGAATAAATCCTACTTGATCATAGTGTATTATCTTGGAGATGATTTTCTGAAGTCTTTTTGCTAATATCTTATTTAAGATTTTAGCATCAATATTCATTAAGGAGATTGGTCTATAATTTTCTTTCTCAGTTTTCGATCTACCAGGTTTAGGTATCAGTACCATGTCTGTGTCATAAAAGGAGTTTGGTAGGACTCCTTCATCCCCTATTTTTTCAAATAATTTATATAACATTGGGGCTAATTGTTCTTTAAATGTTTGGTAGAATTCACATGTGAATCCATCTGGCCCTGGGGATTTTTTCCTGGGGAGTTGATTAATAGCTTGTTCTATTTCTTTTTCTGAAATGGGACTATTTAAGCAATTTATCTCCTCCTCTGTTAATCTAGGGAGCCTATATTTTTGGAGAAAGTCATCCATTTCACTTAAGTTATCAAATTTATTGGCATAAAGTTGGGCAAAGTAACTCCTTATTATTTCTCTAATTTCCTCTTCATTGGTGGAAAGATCCCCCTTTTCATTTGTAAGACTATCAATTTGATTTTCCTCTTTCTTTTTTTTGATCAAATTTACCAAAGGTTTATCTATTTTATTGGCTTTTTCATAAAACCAACTCTTGGTTTTATTTATTAATTCAATAGTTTTTTTTTACTTTCAATTTTATTGATTTCTCCTTTTAATTTTTGTATTTCGAGTTTAATTTTTGGTTGGGGGTTTATAATTTGGTCTTTTTCTAGCCTTTTAAGTTGTAAGCCCAATTCGTTAATCTTCTCTTTCTCAATTTTCTTCAAATAAGCCTCTAAAGATATAAAATTTCCCCTTATTACTGCTTTAGCTGCATCCCAAAGATTTTGATATGATGTCTCATCATTATCATTATCTTGGGTGAAATTGTTAATTGTTTCTATAATTTGCTCTTTCACCCAGTCATTCTTTAAGATGAGATTATTCAGTTTCCAATTACTTTTTGGTCTATTTACCCCTAACTTTTTACTGAATGTAGCTTTTATTGCATTGTGATCTGAGAAGAAGGCATTTATTATTTCTGCCTTCCTACATTTAATTTTGAGATCTTTATGTCCTAATATATGGTCAATTTTTGTATAGGATCCATGAACTGCTGAGAAGAAAGTATATTCCTTCCTATTGCCATTCAGTTTTCTCCAAAGGTCTATCATACCTAGTTTTTCTAATGTTCTATTTACTTTTTTAATTTCTTTCTTGTTTGTTTTGTGGTTTGATTTGTCTAAATCTGAGAGTGCAAGGTTGAGATCTCCCACTATTATAGTTTTACTGTCTATTTCTTCTTGCAGTTCTCTTAACTTTTCCTTTAGAAAGTTAGATGCTATACCACTTGGTGCATATATGTTTAGTATTGATATGGCTTCATTATTTATGCTACCTTTCAGCAGGATATAGTTTCCTTCCTTATCTTTTTTAACGAGATCTACTTCTGCTTTTGCTTGATCTGAGATAAGGATAGCTACCCCTGCTTTTTTGGCTTTACCTGAAGCATAATAGGCTCTGTTCCAACCTTTTACCTTTACTTTGTATGTATCTCCCTGCTTTAAGTGTTTTTCCTGTAGGCAACATATTGTAGGGTTCTGCTTTTTGATCCAATCTGCTATCCGTCTCCGTTTGATGGGATCGTTCATCCCATTTACATTTACAGTTAAAATTACTAATTCTGTATTTCCTGCCATCGTATTATCCCCAGATTATGCTTTTTTCCCTTGACCCCCCTGATCCCCCTCCCTCCAAGTCCCTTCACTTATTCTCCTTTTCCTTTTCCCTTTTCCTCTCCCCCCTTTTAATGAGGTGAGAGAAAATTCTCTGAAAAACAAATATGTTAATTATTTACTCTTTGAGCCTCTTCTGATGAGAGTAAGATTCACACAATGATTCTCCCCCTCACTAAGTTCCCTCAGATATGGTGTATTTTCTATGTCTCTTCCTGGGATGTAGTTTCCCTCTTTTTATCACTCCTTCCCCTTTTTCTGAACCGACCTCCTTCCCTTTACTACACCCCCCTTTTTTTCTTTTATATCAGTAAAATCAAATTATCCTTGAGTATTTTTTTATATACCCACAACAGACTTACAGTTCTCAAGGGTTCTGTGTACCTTTTTCTGTTTCTCTTCAGTCTTGTGGATGTAGATCAAATTTTTTGTTTAAGTCTGGTTTTTTTCTTAGAAACATATAGAATTCCTCTGTTTCATTGAATGACCATCTTCTTCCATGGAAAAAGATGCTAAACTGAGCTGGGTAGTTCATTCTTGGTTGCAGTCCTTGATCTTTTGCCTTACGGAATATCAGGTTCCAGGCCCTTCTATCTTTTAATGTGGAGGCAGCCAGATCTTGGGTGACCCTTATTGTGGCACCTTGGTATTTAAATTGTTTTTTTCTAGCTGCTTGCAGGATTTTCTCCTTTGTGTGGTAATTCTGCAGCTTAGCCACAATATTCCGTGGTGTTCTTTTTTTAGGGTCTATTTCAGAAGGAGTTCGATGAATTCTTTCCACATCTACTTTCCCTTCTGTTTCTATTATCTCTGGACAGTTCTCTTTGATAATTTCCTGTAAAATAGAATCTAGGCTCTTTTTTTGGTCATAGTTTTCTGGAAGTCCAATAATCCGCAGATTATCTCTCCTAGATCTATTTTCCAGGTCTATAGATTTTTTCCCAGTAAGTATTTGACGTTGTTCTCCAGCTTCTCATTTTTTTTGTTTTGTTTGACTGATTCTTGGGTTCTCTGTGAATCATTCATTTCTATTTGTTCCATCATGACTTTTAAGGAGTTATTTTCTTCTTTCACAGTTTTTAGTTCTTTTTGTAAATGCCCAATTTCGTTTTTAAATTAATTATTTTGCTCTATTGAGTTTTTTTCCATTTCCCTAATTTTTTTTTTTGAGAATTATTTTCTTTTTCCAATTCAGAAATTCTATTTTCTTGAGACTTTTTTATCTTTTCCAATTCAGAAATCCTACTTTCCTGTGTTTTTTTAACCTTTTCTAATTCACTAATTTTGTTTCCCTGCATCTCCTGTGAATTCTTTATTTTTTCCAACTCCAATTTCAGGACATTGTTATTCTCTATCATAACTTCCCTTTCTTTTCCCCATTTTTCTTCGATCTCCCTCAATTTTTTAAGAGCTTCTTCTAGGAGAGAGTTATGTGATGGGGGGCAGGAATCGTTCCCCTTTAGGTTGTTATCTGATTCTCTGCTATCAACTTCCTCGGGGTTGGACACCCGCTCTTTCTCTGTATAGAAGGAATCTATGGTTTTTCTAGCTTTTTTGCTCATACTTAAAAAAAAAATCTTTTGGGGTCTGTCTCTGGGGTAGGAAATTATTTACTTCTTTACCAGCTTCCTCCCAGACCGGATGGATGCAGCGGCTCCTGAGCCTGAGCTAAGAGAGAGCTCTGGGAGAGAGTTCCCCACCCTCTCCCTGGGAGTGCCTCAGAGGTGATTAGCACTACTGTGCTTCGAGGGCGTAGAATAGTGAAGACAGCAAGAAGCCCAGCCTATGTGTCCGGGTGGGGAGTGGGTGTCTGCAGCAGGTGATGTAAGAAGCCCCTGCGCTCAAACTGGAAGTGTCTGCCAGAAACCGCGGTCCCTAGTTCAAAGGTTCCGCTTCTCTGGGACTTCCTGGAGCTGAGTTCCACTCCCTCCAGCTAAGCTAGGCAGTGTGTGTTGCCTTGGGCCGTATCCACCCACTTGTCAGTCTCTTAACTATTCTCAGGAGGTAGCTGAGGCCACACCCCCTGGTGCCGAGATCTGTGCCTGAGTCACCCCCAGGGTCCGGGGAAAATCTAATCTGAGTTTTAAAATATTTTGGCTTTCTCTTCTGAACTGCTAAATAATTAGCAAAGAAGAGCTAACAGCCTGTGCCAGATTCCTTTACCTCAGTGGCTTCTCTGATCCCAGAGCCCCTCCCAGCGCAATGGGCGCAGTGTGCCCCTACCCCACCGTCTGTGCTGGTCTTTCTTATTCCTCCCCTGAGAACTGACCTTTCCTGTTGAAACTCCAGATTCTCTTCAGCTGGTAAGTCGTGCTTCCAGTCCTTGTGGTATCTATCAGTCCTGAGCTAATTTTGAGACTTAATTTATCTAATTGGTTGTGAGGGAGTGAGGACGTTCACTGAGTCGTGTGTTTCTTCTCCGCCATCTTGGCTCCGCCCCCTCATGGATGTTCATCATTTCTTATAGAACAATATATGACATTCACATCCTTTACATCCATTACATCCATATACCATAATTTATTCAGCCATTCCCCAATTGAGGGGCATCCACTCATTTTTAGTTCCCTTTAAAGCAATTATTTTCAGGATTCATATCCTTATATCTTTGCCACATTGATAAAAAAGTTGGAAAAGTTTGATATCAGCTTGTTAGATATACTCTTTAGTAAATTTATGGAAGAATGTGTACACAGACAGGTGCAAGTTCATGAGATTCATTCTGCTTCATTGGAGGGAATATTGTCAATGAGACAATATTTTATTTTTGACTCTTATAATTAGGTAGTGGTCTGACCTTTTTTTGACTCCATAGATCTTTTTTAAGATAATATACATTTTGAATTAAGTAGTATAGAATGGAAGTTGGACCAAATTTAATAAGATGACCCTCATGATGACAGTATATGTAATAATAATCGTAGCTAGTATTTATATATCATTTTGAAGTTTACAAAGTGCTTTACAAATACAATATCATTTGATTCTCACATCAAGTCTGGGAAATGCAAGTTATTATCCCTATTTTATAGATGAGGAAACCAGGGTACATATGACTTGCCCAAGGCTACACCAATATTAAGTGTCAGAAGTTAGATTTGAATTCAGGTCTTTCCTGACCAATTCCAGGTTCAACTTTCCATCCATTCTATACATTGTCTTCCTTAAGCTTCCTCTAAAGTATAGTACTTTAGGATCTACAAAGCACTGTGCACACCTTACCTTGGATTTATTTGATTCTCATAATAAACTTATGAACTAAGTGCTACAGATCCTATCTATATTTTAATGATAAAAAAGCTGATTTTTGAATGAGGTTACGTGACTAGTTGTGGTCTCATGACTGATAAGCATCTGAAACAGGATGAGATCAATGCTCAATTATGTTATGCTGATTTTACAATGTATTGGTCAATATGATTAGGCAACAGAGTGAGACCATAATTATTAAAATCAAACACACATACACATACACACACACACACAAAAGTTTTGCTGATACAATTTTTTTTTGTCTTAATGCTTCTAAAATTGTATTTGAGCTTGTGTCATCTTTATTATACAAGTGCACATGTAATGTCTGTTTGATAAGTGTCTTCTCACACCCTGAGGTCTTTTATAGACATTTTGCATTCCACAATGAGAGAAATCAGCTGGAGAGGGTTTATTGTTTTGTGTAATAGAGAGGAGTGTGAAAATATTCTAGTCCTACAGATGGTATTGCTCGTTAGCCCTAAACATATACATGTAGAAGTATTGTTTTATCTTAACAAATGCAGCCACACAAACACCCATAGCCCAAACTTCTCTCTCTAGGTAAAGTCACAGTTTGATGGGTTTCCAATCATCACTCAGATTGCTTTAAAGATAGAAGTATAGGAGAGAGTATTTATTTGAACTTTTATGTGCAAAATGCTGTCATATTATTAGAAAAGAAATTCTCTCTTTTATTAGATTGTTAAAATAAGGAATTGTAATAGGCCTCTAATGGCATTAACACTTTTTTCCCTTTTTTAGAAGGTAAAGAGCTATGAAGCTAGTCAGCATTCTGGCTGATGATCCCCTCTTGCATGGAAGCATATGTACATAGGAACCAGGGTTATGATTATGCAGTTAGAAACTAAAAGATAGAGGCTTTGGCAAAGAGGGAAAAAAAACCCAAACACCACATGTACATAAACACACATTCACACATGTGAAAAAAATTTTGAGCATAAACTTCAGAATCCCTGAAATTTCTAAACTTACGTTGATTTTTGCACCCTCCTGTCTTCATGGTTGCGTATTTGCTTCTAAAACTAGCCTGTGGATATGTGAAAAGGCTCTCACTGATCACTAATGAAAATTCATGTGGAATAAATGCCACTTCCTAATTTAAATTGGTGTTTATTTATATTTGTACAGGCAGTCTGAAAGGCAGAATGAAGCATTTAAAAAATCCTTTTGGCTGATGGTAGAAAGAAAATTAAATTTTTACAAAAGCTATCATTTTTTAATGGTTATAAGTTGGTATTTTTTTTCTTGAATGCATCAGATGAGGTTGAGCAATTATGAGTAAAAATTTATTAAAATAATACAATTTTATTATTATTTATTAATTTATTTATCATAATTAACATTTAAAATTCATTAATATTCTTCATTGATGATGTATTGAATTTTCATCATTCACAAAACATTTTTCATTGCTTTTACTTTCCTCTCCAAAATTATTAGTTTCTATCCCTATTATTTGCTATGAAATGGATTCAGATGAACAAAAATAATTCCTAAGTGAAATTCTATGGACCGCTTAGTGACCACTTTGGTCAGACTTAAAAAAACCCAGGAGTATCTATACTTAATGCAATGTTTCCCCCATTTCAATGTTTTCTCAAGAATAAATGATCTCATTGCAAATTGTTTCCACATTCACAAAGTCAAGCCAACTGATCTATGGATCAGAAAGGCAGTCACCATTGCCAAAATGCCTGAGAAGGGAGATAGCCTCTCTCTCTTCTGATATTTTCCTTAGCCAATCTATAAAAATAAACTCACCAGGTTCTAAATCTTTGTTTCTAACCAAATACTTGTATTGCAGCATTGATTGTATTGTTATCAGGGAGAACGAAAGACTCAGAAAAGCAGGAGGAAGGATTTTGGAAGCATAGAAATGTAATTCTGGGGTTATCTGATTACCTGGGTGGCTTTTACGGTGTGTCTATGTTCCACCATACTGAAAATGTCCCTCTGGAGAGAACTGCAGGATGCTAAAGACATACTCTAAAAGGCTGAGATAATATTGTCCCACATTCTGTTTTTATTTAATCCACTCAGGCACTATTAAAACTACTATGATCCAAGCTCCATGTTAGGTTTTGAGGATACAAAGAACAATAACTTTGTCCCTGATATCAAAAAGTTTAACATGGGAAACTAAATGTATACTCATCATTACACAAATTAACATGTAACATAGGATACTACATACATGGCCCTCCTGAATGTAGTCTGAACCACATGAAAATAGAATTGGGACAGATTTTAACCTCCATTTAGAACTTGTCCTAGATAATGGAAGATCTTTTTTCTAAATTATTTAGCATTATTATTTTTACTGTATTTCTTTTACTTCTTTCATATTACCAACAGTTACCATTGAATAAGGAATCTTTCTCCAAGTAGATTTGTTCTCAAGTTTTTAAAATTCTGGAAAACTGAATTAAATTTGTTTTGATTCTTTCTCCTCTAGGCTTTTTCATGGGTCTCTTTTCAATTTGTTTGTTAAATAGGAACAAATAGCTTGGTAATCACTTTACAATAAAATTTGAATTAAAGACATATTATTCATCTATCATTCAGATCTTTTCCATTTTCCCTTGAATATTCTAGATATTTTGTTGCTTTATATATTATACTTTGTCTAGCTCTATCAAACAAGCCATTGGCATCTTATTTGGCATAGTGCTAAATCTTTAAGTAAATTTAGTTAATATTGCCATTTTTTATAATATTGGCATGACTCAATTATGAATAATGCACATCCTTCTGAAGTATCTTCTTTTATTTCTAATGATTTCTGTAATTGTTTTTTAAATCTTTCAGTACACCTTAGTAAAATGTTTAAGAATGTTGCTCCTGCATTATGCAATTTAAATGTGATTTTTCTTACAGTTATTTTTCCTAGTTTTGTTTTTCCTATATAGAAATTCCTAAATAGAAATGCCATTTTTGTTGATTTGTTTTGCATTCTTCAACTTTACTAAACATATCTTAGTTTCTTTGATGATTTTCTGGGGTCTTCTAAGAAAGTCATTATACTTTCTACAAATAAGAATAATTTTGCGATTTTCCAGACTTCTGGCCAAGATGGAGGCGTGGAGGCAGACAGCTGCTTGAGCTCTGTGTTTTCTCTCAGGACTTACTTCATGGCAAGACTTGGAATTAATGCTTGACCAGAAAAGAAACCCACAAATTATCACCAACAGAAGACATCCTTGAAATTCGCCAGAGAAAGTCTGTGTTTGCTTGGGGGAGGGTAGAACAGACTGGGCACAGACTGAGGGCAGGCAAGCCAGAGTGAGACAGACAGCTCACACAGCTAAGACCTGAGGGGGGAGGGGGGAGATCTCTGCCATTTCTGCAAAGAGACTTTTACCCCAGTGTGGATATTCCGTCTTGGCAGCAAGCCAGGAGCAGCAGAAAGGGTATAAACACTGGAGGTGAAGATTAAAACCCTGGAAAGCTAGCTTCTCTCAGAACCAGTCCACCCCCAAACCCCACTTGGAGTGACTCAGCTCATTCTCAGAGCCTCAGAGCTCAGACTCAGCTCAGCCATCACTGTTCTGTTAGTGGCTCTCTGCTGCCCTACCCCCAGTCTGTAGAGGAAGCCCATTAACACCATCCAGCCCCCTCCCCCGAAAAAAAGACCAATTGTTTCTCTTGTCAATTTGTTTTCTTCCATTCCGCTCTTGACAAAATGAACAAAAAATTCAAAAGGGCTCTAACCATTGACAGCTTCTGTATGGAGAGAGAGCAGACTTCAAATACTGAGGAGACTAAAAACAGACTGTCCCCAGAGGAATCCCCTAAGGGGGATATGAGCTGCTCCTCAATACAAAATAATCTCATAGAGGAAATCAAAAAGCCTCTCACAAGAAAGCTAGAAGAGAAATGGGAAAAGGAAAGGGAAGCTTGGAAAGAGAGCCTGGAGAAATCATCCAGAGTGGATAAAGAGATCAAATAATTGAGAAATAAAATTAGTGAATTAGAAAAGGCAAACAACTCCAAGGAAAACAGGATTAGTGAGCTGGAAAAGGTAAACAACTCCAAGGAAAACAGGATTAGTGAGCTGGATAAAGAAATCAGCTCTCTAAAAAATAAAATGGATAAAATGGAAAAAAATTCCATAGAAGATAAAAACACAATTGGACAATTACAAAAAGATATAAAAAAAGTGAGTGAAGAAAATACATCATTGAAAATTAGACTGGAACAAGTAGAAATGAATGACTCAAGGAGAAACCAAGAGGTAGTCAAACAAAACCAGAAAAATGAAACAACTGAAAAGAATGTTAAGTATCTTATTGGAAAGACAACAGACCAGGAAAACCAATCCAGGAGGGACAATTTGAGAATAATCGAACTCTGAAAAATGTGAGGAAAAAAAGAACTTGGACACTATTTTTGAGGAAATTATCAAAGAGAACTGCCCAGATGTTTTTGAAACAGAGGGTAAAATAGACATTGAAAAAAATTCATCAATCACTTACTGAAAGGGACCCTAAAATCAAAATGCCAAGAAATATAGTGGCCAAGTTCAAGAACCATCAGACAAAGGAAAAGATATTGGAAGCTGCTAGAAAAAAGCAATTCAGATATGGAGGAGCCAAAATAAGGATAACCCAGGATCTAGCAGTGTCCACATTAAAAGAATGTGGGGCTTGGAACATGATATTCTGAAAGGCTAAGGAACTTGCTATGCAGCCAAGAATAACTTACACAGCAAAAATGAGCATCGTTTTCCAGGGAAGAAGATGGACATTTAACAAAATAAATGAATTCCATCTATTTTTGATGAAAAAACCAGACCTACATAAAAGGTTTGATCTTCAAATACAGAACTCAAGAGATTTCTAAAAAGGTAAAAAGAAATCTTGAGAACTATATTTCTGCCATAAAAATATGTATAGAACATATGTATAATTTGTCCTAGAAACTAGAGGTGGAAAGAAAATTATATTATAAAAAAAGTGTAAAGTGGTGGTACTACATCTCATGAAGAGGCAAAGGTAACCTATTATATCTGAGAGAAAGAAAGGAGGGAGATGAACATAGTGTATATTAATAGACATATTCGATTTATTGTGAAACTTCTTCCACTTCATTGAAAAGTGTGTGGGAAAGAGTAAGCTCAGGGGAAGGGAATACAGAAATTGTGAGGAAAAGGGGTAAAATAAGGGGAGGAACTTTAAGGTGGGGGAGGGATACGAAAAAGGGAGGGCTGTGAAAAGCAAGTGGTACTCACAAATTTAATACTGGGGAGGGGGGTAAAAAGGAAAGGAGAAAAGCATAAGCAGGGGTTAACAGGATGGCAAGAAATACAAAAATAGCATTTTAACCATAAATGTGAATGGGGTAAACTCCCCCATAAAGAAGAAGCAGTTAGCAAACTGGATTAAAATCCAGAATCCTACAATATGTTGCTTACAGGAAACACACCTGAAACAGGGTGATACATTCAAAATAAAAAAAAAAAAAAAAGGTGGAGCAGAATCTACTATGCTTCAGGTGAAGGCATAAAAGCAGGGGTAGCCATCCTCCTCTCAGATCAAGCAAAAACAAAAATTGATCTAATTAAAAGAGATAAGGAAGGGCATTATATCCTGCTAAAGGGTAGCATAGATAATGAAACAGTATCAATATTAAACATGTATGCACCAAGTGGTGCAACATCTAAATTCTTAAAAGAGAAATTAAGACAGCTGCAAGAAGAAATAGGTACCAAAACTATAATAGTGGGAGATCTCAACCTTGCACTCTCAGAATTAGATAAATCAAACCACAAAATAAATAAGAAAGAAGTCAAAGAGGTAAATAGAATACTAGAAAAGTTTGATATGATAGATCTTTGGCGAAAGCTAAATGGAGACAGAAAGGAGTATATTTTCTTCTCAGCAGTTCATGGAACCTATACAAAAATTGATCAGATACTAGAGCATAAAACCCTCAAAGTCAAATGCAGTAAGGCAAAAATAGTAAATGCATCCTTTTCAGACCACAATGCAACCAAAATTTAATTTAATAAAAAGCCAGGGGAAAATAGACCAAAAATAATTAGAAACTAAATAATCTTATACTAAAGAAGGAGTGGGTAAAACAGCAAATCATAGACATAATTAATAACTTCACCCAAGAAAATGACAATAATAAGGGGAAGTTTTATATCTCTAGAGGCCTACTTGCATAAAATAGAGAAAGAGAGGGCCAACAAATTGGGCTTACAACTAAAATTGTTAGAAAAGGAACAAATTAAAAACCCCCAGACAAATACAAAACTTGAAATTCAAAAAATAAAAGGTGAGATTAATATAATTGAAAGTAAAAAACTATTGAATTATTTAATAAAACTAAGAGTTGGTTCTATGAAAAAAACAACAAAATTGACAAACCCTTAGTAAACCTGATTAAAAAAAGGAAAGAGAAAAAGCAAATTGTTAATCTTGAAAATGAAAAGAGAGAACTCACCACTAATGAAGAGGAAATAAGAACAATAATTAGGAGCTACTTTGACCATATTAATAATCAAATTAATAAAAAACATATGATCATCTCAAGAGATGCAGAAAAAGCATTTGATAAAATCCAACATCCATTCCTACTAAAAACGCTTGAGAGTATAGGAATAAATGGACTATTCCTTAAAATAATAACGAGCATATATTTAAAACCTTCAGTAAACATCATATGTAATGGCAATAAACTAGAACTTTTCCCTGTAAGATCAGGAGTGAAACAAGGTTGCCTACTATCACCATTACTATTCAATATAGTACTAGGAACGCTAGCCTCGGCAATAAGAGCCAAGAAAGAGATTCAAGGAATTAGAGTAGGAAATGAGGAAATCAAACTATCACTCTTTGCAGATGACGTGATGGTATACTTAGAGAACCCCAAAGACTCTGCTAAAAAGCTATTAGAAATAATTCAGAATTTTAGCAAAGTTGCAGGATACAAAATTAATCCACATAAATCCTCAGCATTTTTATACATTACCAACACAATCCAACAGCAAGAGATACAAAGAGAAATTCCATTCAAAATAACGTTCGATAGTATAAAATATTTGTGAATATATCTACCAAAGGAGAGTCAGGAATTATATGAGCAAAATTACAAAACACTTGCCACAAAAATAAAGTCAGATTTAAATAATTGGAAAGTCATTCAGTGCTCTTGGATAGGTCGAGCGAATATAATTAAGATGACAATACTCCCTAAACTCATCTATTTATTTAGTGCTATACCAATCAGACTCCCAAGAAACTATTTTAATGACCTAGAAAAAAATAACAACAGAATTAATATGGAACAACAAAAGGTCGAGAATTTCAAGGGAAGTAGTGAAAAAAAAAAATTAAATGAAGGTGATTTAGCTGTACCTGATCTAGAACTGTATTATAAAGCAACAGTCACCAAAACCATTTGATATTGGCTAAGAAATAGACTAGTTGATCAGTGGAATAGGTTAGGTTCACAGGGCAAGATAGTGAATAAAAATAGCAATCTATTGTTTGATAAACCCAAAGATCCCAAATTTTGGGATAAGAATTCATTATTTGACAAAAACTGCTGGGAAAACTGGAAATTAGTATGGCAGAAACTAGGCATGGAACCACATTTAACACCACATACTAAGATAAGTTCAAAATGGGTCCAAGATTTAGGCATAAAGAATGAAATCATAAATAAATTGGAGGAACAGGGGATGGTTTACCTCTCAGACTTGTGGAGGAGGAAGGAGTTTGTGTCCAAGGGAGAACTAGAGACCCTTATTGATCACAAAATAGAACATTTTGATTACACCAAATTAAAAAGTTTCTGTACAAACAAAACTAATGCAAACAAGATTAGAAGGGAAGTTACCAATTGGGAAAACATTTTTACAGTTAAAGGTTCTGATAAAGGCCTCATTTCCAAAATATACAGAGAATTAACTTTAATTCCTAAAAAATCAAGCCATTCTCCAACTGATAAATGGTCAAAGGATATGAACAGACAATTTTCAGATGATGAAATTAAAACTATTTCTACTTATATGAAAGAGTGTTCCAAATCACTATTTGCAAAAATGCAAATTAAGACAACTGAGATATCATTACACACCTGTCAGATTGGCTAATATGACAGGAACAAATATCGATGAATTTTGGAGGGGCTGTGGGAAAACTGGGACACTGATGCATTGTTGGTGGAGTTGTGAAAGAATCCAACCATTCTGGAGAGCAATCTGGAATTATGCCCCAAAAGTTATCAAAATGTGCATACCCTTTGACCCAGCAGTGCTACTACTGGGTTTATATCCCAGGGAAATACTAAAGAAGGTAAAGGGACCTGTATGTGCCAAAATGTTTGTGGCAGCCCTTTTCATAGTGGCTAGAAACTGGAAAATCAACGGATGTCCATAAATTGGAGAATAGTTGGGTAAATTATGGTAGATGAATGTTATGGAATATTATTGTTCTGTAAGAAATGACCAACTGGAGTAATACAGAGAGGCTTGGAGAGACTTATATCAACTGATGCTGAGTGAAACGAGTAGAACTAGGGGATCATTATACACTTCAACAATGATACTGTATGAGGATGTATTCTGTTGGAACTGGATATCTTCAACATAGAGAAGAGCTAATCCAATTCCAATTGATCAATGATGAACACAATCAGCTACACCCAGAAAAGGAACACTGGGAAATGAGTGTAAACTGAGAGCATTGTTGTTTTTGTTTTATTTTATTTTATTTTGTTTTGTTTTTTTTTGTTTCTCTTCCCAGATTATTTTTACTTTGTGAATACAATCCTTCCTTTGCAACAACAGCAATAATAAAATGTGGTTCTGCACATATATATTGTACCTGGGATATACTATAAGATATTTAATATTTATGGGAATGCCTGCCATCTAGGGGAGGGAGTGGAGGGAAGGAGGGGAAAAACTCAGGACAGAAGGGAGTTCAAGGGATAATGTTTTAAAAAAATATTACCTATGCATATGTACTGTCAAAGAAAATGTTATAATTATAAAAAATTGATAATAAAAAAAGGAAAAAAAAGAATAATTTTGCCTTTTCTTTATCCATGTTTATGTCTTTACTTTCTTTTGTCTTACTTATTGTTATTATGAATTTTTTTAGAACTGTCATCTAATATCAAGGAGAAAGGTTATATTCTTTCTTTACTCTTTGATTTGTTAAGAAAAATTCTAGAGTTTATTGCAACTAATACTAGTTTGAGGAACTAGATACAAAATGGAGTCATATTTACATTTAACTTATCCTTAACTTAATTGTGAGTACTGAGAAAAAGAGAAACAGACAGAGACAGACAGACAGAGACACAGAGGCAGAAGGAGACATAGTCATAGACAGAGAAAGACAGGAAGAGACAGTCAGAGAATAATTTAATTTGAACTAGTGGTTCTGTTCAACTTTCACTCAATAAAATATGTACCTTGGACACAAAGTGAATGGGTTGTTTCATCAATTGGTTTCAATCCCATGTGCTTTTCAGAATGTCCATAGTTTACCATATTGAGTGGAATTCGTGAATCCCCCCCCTTTTTTTTTTTTTACCATATGCACAGTTTGTTAATCATCCTTGGATTTATAAGGGATAAAAGAGGTAACCTTGATTGCCCTTTTTATCATTCTTTCTCAGCTAGAATTTCACTGCTGTTTTCCTTTTGTATTTCTTATTAGTTTTATTTCCTTAGAATTAGATTCAGAGTTAGATTAATAGTTGAGTACTATTTTTTTCTTCATAATTCCATGTGTAAATTGTTCTATATCTTGCTCACAAAATGTGAGCATTGAGCATTGTATGGAAATCAATGTTATTTCTTTGATTTTTTTAATATTTGATAGCTAGGCAAGCATGTAGTCATAATTAGAACTTACAATATCCCAAAGAGGATTCAGCTCTAAGTAGTTGAATGGCACAGTGGGCAATATATAGGAATAGAGTAAAGAAGATTTGAGTTGGAATCTCACCTCAGCAGAATGATCATGGTTAAGCCCTTAGTTTTCTCATCTATAAAATGGAAATAATAACAATACATAATTCATAGGGTTGCTGTGGGGATCTAGCCCCCGTGGCTAGAAAAGTTATAGAGAAGACTCTGCCATAAGATTAGTGCACTGCCTTGATTACAAAGCAGTATACCAGCAGAGAAATTCAAGCCAAAGGTAGAGGATACTCTAAAAATGCCAGAACTTAACAAGATCTGACTATACCCACCCAAAACCAGAAGTGACTTAGCACAGATCACAGCATAGCTGTGCAGGAGCATTCTGCAGCATGGGGCTCTAGCAGGCAGTCACTAATATGCACTGTAGGGGGGCACAGCCTGGGGCAGCTTCTACTCTGCACAGTGGGGGGCTCAGCCTGGGGCAATAGAACTTCCACAGCTTGACTGTGCTTCCCTAGGCAGAGCCACTTCCATTATCTTACAGGACTATTCACTGGGCAACTAATACCCACAGCCCCACAGCAGGCTTTGGCTTGGGGTAGTGACACTTTCATTGCTCAGTTTCTAGGCCCAGGGCAGTTGCTTATCCTCACAGTGGAGTGCTTTGTAGGACTCTTCCTGCAGTTCAACCCAGTCCTAGTCACTTATAGTGGGAAACTTTTTCCCAGAGCACTTCCGTACTACACAGCTCTTTGCTGCCCATTGGCAGGACACCTTCTGTCCATATACCTATCCTTGCTCTGCAGAGAAAGCTGGTAACCTCCTTGCTCTGAAGGCAGACCCTACAGGCTTTTAAAAAATGAGTAAAACCATCAAAAGGACTATCAAGCAGGTTTTCAACCCCAAGGAGACTAGTACCAGACAGTCTCTAGACAATTGTTGGTCCCCAACACAAAAGGCTCTTCTAGAAGAGACTATTAAAAATCTTAAAAGAGAGCTAGAAGAAAATTGGGGAAAGGAAAGAAAACTATGAAAGAGAGTAACAACTTCCTGAAATGTGAATTGGAAAAGGTAAAAAACTAGCAGGAAGTGCAAGGAAACAGAACTTGTGATTTGGAAAAGATAAAGAACTCCCAGGAAAGTAGGGTTTGTGAATTAAAAAAGAAAATAACTTACCATAAAAAATAATGAAATGGAAAAAATTCCATAGAGCAAGACAACTCATTTAAAAATTCAATTGGACATATACAAAAAGAAGTAAAAAAAAGCTAATGAGGAAAATAACTCATTAAAAATCAGAACTGAACAAATAGAAATGAATGATTCATTGAGACATCAAGAATCAGTCAAGAAAAACCAAAAAAATGAAAAATTAGGGAAAAATATCAAATACCTACTTGGAAAAACAACAGACCCGGAAAATAGATCTAAGAGAGATAATCTGAGGATTATTGGACTTCCTAAATATTATGATGAATAAAAGAGCCTAGACACTATTTTACAGGAAATCATCAAAGAGAACCAGAAGGTAAAATAAGCATTGAAAGAATTCATTGAACATCTTCTGAAAAATACCATAAAATAAAAATTCCACAGAACATTGTGGTCAAATTTCTTTTTTTTTTTATTATATATATATATATATATATATATTTTATAATATTATCCCTTGTATTCATTTTTCCAAATTACCCCCCCACCCTCTATTCCCTCCCCCCGACGACAGGCAATACCATACATTTTACATGTGTTACAATATAGTCTAGGTACAATACATGTGTGTGAATATCATTTTCTTGTTGCACAATAAACATTAGAATCCGAAGGTACATGCAACCTGGGCAGACAGATATTAGTGCTAACAATTTACATTCCCCTCCCAGTGTTTCTTCTCTGGGTGTAGCTACCTCTGTCCATCATTGATCAACTGGAAGTGAGTTGGATCTTCTTTATGTTGAAGATTTCCACTTCCATCAGAATACATCCTCATACAGTATTGTTGTTGAAGTGTACAGTGATCTTCTGGTTCTGCTCATTTCACTCAGCATCAGTTGATTTAAGTCTCTCCAGGCCTCTCTGTATTCCTCCTGCTGGTCATTTCTTACCGAGCAATAATATTCCATAACCTTCATATACCACAATTTACCCAACCATTCTCCAACCGATGGACATCCATTCATCTTACAGTTTCTAGCTACAACAAAAAGAGCTGCCACAAATATTTTGGCACATATATGTCTCTTTCCGCTCTTTAGTATTTCTTTGGGATATAATCCCAGTAGTAGCGCTGCTGGGTCAAAGGGTATGCACAGTTTGATAACTTTTTGGGCATAATTCCAGATTGCTCTCCAGAATGGCTGGATTCTTCACAACTCCACCAGCAATGTATTAGTGTCCCAATTTCCCCACATCCCCTCCAACATTCGTCATTATTTGTTCCTGTCATCTTAGCCAATCTGACAGGTGTGTAGTGGTATCTCAGAGTGGTCTTAATTTGCATTTCTCTGATCAGTAGTGATTTGGAACACTCTTTCATGTGAGTGGATATAGTTTCAATTTCTTCCTCTGAGAATTGTCTGTTCATATCCTTTGACCATTTATCAATTGGAGAATGGTTCGGTTTCTTATAAATTAGGGTCAGTTCTCTATATATTTTGGAAATGAGACCTTTGTCAGAAACTTTGTTTTTAAAAATATTTTCCCAATTTGTTACTTCCCTTCTAATCTTGTTTGCATTAGTATTATTTGTACAGAAACTTTTTAGTTTGATGTAATCAAAATCTTCTATGTTGTGATCAATAATGATCTCTAGTTCTCCTCTGGTCATAAATTCCTTCCTCCTCCACAAGCCTGAGAGGTAGATTATCCTCTGTTCCTCTAATCTATTTATTATCTCCCTCTTTATGCCTAAATCATGGACCCATTTTGATCTTATCTTGGTATATGGTGTTAAGTGTGGATCCATATCTAATTTCTGCCATACTAATTTCCAGTTTTCCCAACAGTTTTTTCCGAATAATGAATTTTTATCCCTAATGTTGGAATCTTTGGGTTTGTCAAAGATTAGATTGCTATAGATGTACCCTTTTTTGTCCTTTGTATCTAATCTGTTCCACTGATCTACCGGTCTATTTCGTAGCCAATACCAAATGGTTTTGGTGACTGCTGCTATATAACATAGCTTTAGATCAGGTACACTTAGACCACCTTCCTCTGAGTTTTTTTTCATTAGTTCCCTTGCAATTCTTGACCTTTTATTCTTCCATATGAATTTTGTTGTTATTTTTTCTAGGTCATTAAAATAGTTTCTTGGGAGTCTGATTGGTATAGCACTAAATAAATAGATTAGTTTGGGGAGTATTGTCATCTTTATTATATTCGCTCGGCCTATCCAAGAGCACTGAATGTCTTTCCAATTATTTAAATCTGAATTTATTTTTGTGGCAAGTGTTTTGTAATTTTTCTCATATAATTCCTGACTTTTCTTTGGTAGATGGATTCCCAAATATTTTATACTCTCAACATTTGTTTGGAATGGAATTTCTCTTTGTATCTCTTGCTGTTGCATTTTGTTAGTGATATATAAAAATGCCGAGGATATGGATCCACACTTAACACCATATACCAAGATAAGATCAAAATGGGTCCATGATTTAGGCATAAAGAGGGAGATAATAAATAGATTAGAGGAACAGAGGATAATCTACCTCTCAGACTTGTGGAGGAGGAAGGAATTTATGACCAGAGGAGAACTAGAGATCATTATTGATCACAACATAGAAGATTTTGATTACATCAAACTAAAAAGTTTCTGTACAAATAATACTAATGCAAACAAGATTAGAAGGGAAGTAACAAATTGGGAAAATATTTTTAAAAACAAAGGTTCTGACAAAGGTCTCATTTCCAAAATATATAGAGAACTGACCATAATTTATAAGAAACCGAACCATTCTCCAGTTGATAAATGGTCAAAGGATATGAACAGACAATTCTCAGAGGAAGAAATTGAAACTATATCCACTCACATGAAAGAGTGTTCCAAATCACTACTGATCAGAGAAATGCAAATTAAGACCACTCTGAGATACCACTACACACCTGTCAGATTGGCTAAGATGACAGGAACAAATAATGACAAATGTTGGAGGGGATGTGGGGAAATTGGGACACTAATACATTGCTGGTGGAGTTGTGAAAGAATCCAGCCATTCTGGAGAGCAATCTGGAATTATGCCCAAAAAGTTATCAAACTGTGCATACCCTTTGACCCAGCAGCGCTACTACTGGGATTATATCCCAAAGAAATACTAAAGAGCGGAAAGAGACATATATGTGCCAAAATGTTTGTGGCAGCTCTTTTTGTTGTAGCTAGAAACTGGAAGATGAATGGATGTCCATCAGTTGGAGAATGGTTGGGTAAATTGTGGTATATGAAGGTTATGGAATATTATTGCTCGGTAAGAAATGACCAGCAGGAGGAATATAGAGAGGCCTGGAGAGACTTAAATCAACTGATGCTGAGTGAAATGAGCAGAACCAGAAGATCACTGTACACTTCAACAACAATACTGTATGAGGATGTATTCTGATGGAAGTGGAAATCTTCAACATAAAGAAGATCCAACTCACTTCCAGTTGATTAATGATGGACAGGGGTAGCTGCACCCAGAGAAGAAACACTGGGAGGGGAATGAAAATTGTTAGCACTAATATCTGTCTGCCCAGGTTGCATGTACCTTCGGATTCTAATGTTTATTGTGCAACAAGAAAATGATATTCGCACACATGTATTGTACCTAGACTATATTGTAACACATGTAAAAGGTATGGTATTGCCTGTCGTCGGGGGGAGGGAATAGAGGGAGGGGGGGTAATTTGGAAAAATGAATACAAGGGATAATATTATAAAAAAAAATATATATATATATATATATATAATAAAAAAAAAAATGCCGAGGATTTATGTGGATTTATTTTGTATCCTGCCACTTTGCTGAAATTTTGAATTATTTCTAGTAGCTTTTTAGCAGAGTCTTTGGGGTTCTCTAAGTATACCATCATGTCATCTGCAAAAAGTGATAGTTTAATTTCCTCATTTCCTACTCTAATTCCTTGAATCTCTTTCTCAGCTCTTATTGCCGAGGCTAGCGTTTCTAGTACTATATTGAATAGTAATGGTGATAGTGGGCAACCTTGTTTCACTCCTGATCTTACTGGGAAAGGTTGCAGTTTATTTCTATTGCATATTATGCTTACTGACGGTCTTAAATATATACTCCTGATTATTCTAAGGAATAATCCCTTTATTCCTATACTCTCAAGAGTTTTTAGTAGGAATGGATGTTGGATTTTGTCAAATGCTTTTTCTGCATCTATTGAGATGATCATAAGGTTCTTATTAATTTGATTATTAATATGGTCAATTATATTAATAGTTTTCCTAATATTAAACCAGCCCTGCATTCCTGGAATAAATCCTACTTGATCATAGTGTATTATCTTGGAGATGATTTTCTGAAGTCTTTTTGCTAATATCTTATTTAAGATTTTAGCATCAATATTCATTAAGGAGATTGGTCTATAATTTTCTTTCTCAGTTTTCGATCTACCAGGTTTAGGTATCAGTACCATGTCTGTGTCATAAAAGGAGTTTGGTAGGACTCCTTCATCCCCTATTTTTTCAAATAATTTATATAACATTGGGGCTAATTGTTCTTTAAATGTTTGATAGAATTCACATGTGAATCCATCTGGCCCTGGGGATTTTTTCTTGGGGAGTTGATTAATAGCTTGTTCTATTTCTTTTTCTGAAATGGGACTATTTAAGCAATTTATCTCCTCCTCTGTTAATCTAGGGAGCCTATATTTTTGGAGGAAGTCATCCATTTCACTTAAGTTATCAAATTTATTGGCATAAAGTTGGGCAAAGTAATTCCTTATTATTTCTCTAATTTCCTCTTCATTGGTGGAAAGATCCCCCTTTTCATTTGTAAGACTATCAATTTGATTTTCCTCTTTCTTTTTTTTTGATCAAATTTACCAAAGGTTTATCTATTTTATTGGCTTTTTCATAAAACCAACTCTTGGTTTTATTTATTAATTCAATAGTTTTTTTACTTTCAATTTTATTGATTTCTCCTTTTAATTTTTGTATTTCGAGTTTAATTTTTGGTTGGGGGTTTATAATTTGGTCTTTTTCTAGCCTTTTAAGTTGTAAGCCCAATTCGTTAATCTTCTCTTTCTCAATTTTCTTCAAATAAGCCTCTAAAGATATAAAATTTCCCCTTATTACTGCTTTAGCTGCATCCCAAAGATTTTGATATGATGTCTCATCATTATCATTATCTTGGGTGAAATTGTTAATTGTTTCTATAATTTGCTCTTTCACCCAGTCATTCTTTAAGATGAGATTATTCAGTTTCCAATTACTTTTTGGTCTATTTACCCCTAACTTTTTACTGAATGTAGCTTTTATTGCATTGTGATCTGAGAAGAAGGCATTTATTATTTCTGCCTTCCTACATTTAATTTTGAGATCTTTATGTCCTAATATATGGTCAATTTTTGTATAGGATCCATGAACTGCTGAGAAGAAAGTATATTCCTTCCTATTGCCATTCAGTTTTCTCCAAAGGTCTATCATACCTAGTTTTTCTAATGTTCTATTTACTTTTTTAATTTCTTTCTTGTTTGTTTTGTGGTTTGATTTGTCTAAATCTGAGAGTGCAAGGTTGAGATCTCCCACTATTATAGTTTTACTGTCTATTTCTTCTTGCAGTTCTCTTAACTTTTCCTTTAGAAAGTTAGATGCTATACCACTTGGTGCATATATGTTTAGTATTGATATGGCTTCATTATTTATGCTACCTTTCAGCAGGATATAGTTTCCTTCCTTATCTTTTTTAACGAGATCTACTTCTGCTTTTGCTTGATCTGAGATAAGGATAGCTACCCCTGCTTTTTTGGCTTTACCTGAAGCATAATAGGCTCTGTTCCAACCTTTTACCTTTACTTTGTATGTATCTCCCTGCTTTAAGTGTTTTTCCTGTAGGCAACATATTGTAGGGTTCTGCTTTTTGATCCAATCTGCTATCCGTCTCCGTTTGATGGGATCGTTCATCCCATTTACATTTACAGTTAAAATTACTAATTCTGTATTTCCTGCCATCGTATTATCCCCAGATTATGCTTTTTTCCCTTGACCCCCCTGATCCCCCTCCCCGATATTTAATTTACAGACCCCCCTTGTGACGCGCAACCCTCCCTCTTTTTTTTTTTTTTTTAGGATCCCTCCCCCCTCCCTCCAAGTCCCTTCACTTATTCTCCTTTTCCTTTTCCCTTTTCCTCTCCCCCCTTTTAATGAGGTGAGAGAAAATTCTCTGAAAAACAAATATGTTAATTATTTACTCTTTGAGCCTCTTCTGATGAGAGTAAGATTCACACAATGATTCTCCCCCTCACTAAGTTCCCTCAGATATGGTGTATTTTCTATGTCTCTTCCTGGGATGTAGTTTCCCTCTTTTTATCACTCCTTCCCCTTTTTCTGAACCGACCTCCTTCCCTTTACTACACCCCCCTTTTTTTCTTTTATATCAGTAAAATCAAATTATCCTTGAGTATTTTTTTATATACCCACAACAGACTTACAGTTCTCAAGGGTTCTGTGTACCTTTTTCTGTTTCTCTTCAGTCTTGTGGATGTAGATCAAATTTTTTGTTTAAGTCTGGTTTTTTTCTTAGAAACATATAGAATTCCTCTGTTTCATTGAATGACCATCTTCTTCCATGGAAAAAGATGCTAAACTGAGCTGGGTAGTTCATTCTTGGTTGCAGTCCTTGATCTTTTGCCTTACGGAATATCAGGTTCCAGGCCCTTCTATCTTTTAATGTGGAGGCAGCCAGATCTTGGGTGACCCTTATTGTGGCACCTTGGTATTTAAATTGTTTTTTTCTAGCTGCTTGCAGGATTTTCTCCTTTGTGTGGTAATTCTGCAGCTTAGCCACAATATTCCGTGGTGTTCTTTTTTTAGGGTCTATTTCAGAAGGAGTTCGATGAATTCTTTCCACATCTACTTTCCCTTCTGTTTCTATTATCTCTGGACAGTTCTCTTTGATAATTTCCTGTAAAATAGAATCTAGGCTCTTTTTTTGGTCATAGTTTTCTGGAAGTCCAATAATCCGCAGATTATCTCTCCTAGATCTATTTTCCAGGTCTATAGATTTTTTCCCAGTAAGTATTTGACGTTGTTCTCCAGCTTCTCATTTTTTTTGTTTTGTTTGACTGATTCTTGGGTTCTCTGTGAATCATTCATTTCTATTTGTTCCATCATGACTTTTAAGGAGTTATTTTCTTCTTTCACAGTTTTTAGTTCTTTTTGTAAATGCCCAATTTCGTTTTTAAATTAATTATTTTGCTCTATTGAGTTTTTTTCCATTTCCCTAATTTTTTTTTTTGAGAATTATTTTCTTTTTCCAATTCAGAAATTCTATTTTCTTGAGACTTTTTTATCTTTTCCAATTCAGAAATCCTACTTTCCTGTGTTTTTTTAACCTTTTCTAATTCACTAATTTTGTTTCCCTGCATCTCCTGTGAATTCTTTATTTTTTCCAACTCCAATTTCAGGACGTTGTTATTCTCTATCATAGCTTCCCTTTCCTTTCCCCATTTTTCTTCAAACTCCCTTAATTTTTTAAGAGCTTCTTCTAGGAGAGAGTTATGTGATGGGGGGCAGGAATCGTTCCCCTTTAGGTTGTTATCTGCTGATTCTCCGCTGTTAACTTCCTCGGGGTTGGATACCCGCTCTTTCTCTGTATAGAAGGAATCTATAGTTTTTCTAGCTTTTTTGCTCATATTTAAAAAAATGTTTTGGGGTCTGTCCCTGGGGTAGGAAATTATTTACTTCTTTACCAGCTTCCTCCCAGACTGGATGGATGCAGTGGCCCCGTGCCTGAGCTAAGAGAGAGCTCTGGGAGAGAGTTCCCCACCCCCTCCCTGGAAGTGCCTCAGAGGTGATTAGCACTACTGTGCTTTGAGGGCGTAGAATAGTGAAGACAGCACGAAGCCCAGCCTATGTGTCTGGGTGGGGAGTGGATGTCTGCAGCAGGTGACGTGAGAAGCCCCTGTGCTCAAACTGGAAGTGTCTGCCAGAAACCGCGGTCCCTAGTTCAAAGGTTCCGCTTCTCTGGGACTTCCTGGAGCTGAGTTCCACTCCCTCCAGCTAAGCTAGGCAGTGTGTGTTGCCTTGGGCCGTATCCACCCACTTGTCAATCTCTTAACTATTCTCAGGAGGTAGCTGAGACCACACCCCCTGGTGCCAAGAGATCTGCTGAGTCACCCCCAGGATCGGGGAAAATCTAATTTGAGTTTTAAAATATTTTGGCTTTCTCTTCTGAACTGCTAAATAATTAGCAGAGAAGAGCTAACAGCCTGTGCCAGATTCCTTTACCTCAGTGGCTTCTCTGATCCCAGAGCCCTTCCCAGCGCAATGGGCGCAGTGTGCCCCTACCCCACCGTCTGTGCTGGTCTCTCTTATTCCTCCCCTGAGAACTGACCTTTCCTGTTGAAACTCCAGATTCTCTTCAGCTGGTAAGTCATGCTTCCAGTCCTTGTGGTATCTATCAGTCCTGAGCTAATTCTGAGACTTAATTTATCTAATTGGTTGTGAGGGAGTGAGGACGTTCACTGAGTCGTGTGTTTCTTCTCCGCCATCTTGGCTCCGCCCCCATTGTGGTCAAATTTCAGAACTATCAGGCTAAGACAAAATATATATATATTAACAATTAAACAATTAAAATACCGAGGTGCCATAATATAGGTCACTCAAGATCTGGCTGCCTCCACATTAAAGGATTGAAGGGCCTGAAAAATGATATTCTGAAAAGCAAAAGAACTTGGAATGCAGCCAAGAATAAACTCAAGAAGCTGAGCATTTTCTTCCATGGAAGAAGATCAACATTTAATGAAATAGATGAATTCCATTTGTTTCTAAGGAAAAAAAAAAAAACAGATTTAACCAAAAAACTTGATCTCCAATTATAGGACTCAAGAGAAGCAGAAAAAGGTAAAAGGAACTCTTAAGAACTGTGTTTTTGTTGTGGATATACATTAAGACCACATGTATAATTTGATTTTACTGATATAACATAAAAAGAGAAGTAGAAATGGAAAGGGGATAGGTGTCAGAAAAAGGGAAAAGGGGAGATAAAAAGAGGGAAACTACATCCCACGAAGAGACAAAGGAAACATCATATTTGAGGGAATTTAGAGAGGGGGAGGAATATTGTGTGAATAAAAGCTATTTGTGATTATGATTATCCTCAGATTATATTCATTTGGATCACATTTTTGTCAATTTGTAATGTCTGTTCAAGATGTAGATTCACTGATAGATTAGATATTTGTCCATTTGACTATATATAATAACTTTTGCAAATAGCATTATTCCTCTCAACTTTCTTTTCCAGTGTGAGTTAGAATAAACTTTCTGCTTATCAATTTCATTTAGGAGGCTCTGTAATGTTCTGGATTTTAATACAATGATGACTGGAAGACCTTAACCATTACAGGGCTCCAACTTATTATGCTTTATTTTTTCTATGGAAATAATATTTATTAAGGGCATGCTTTCCTGTTTTATGAATCAGGTACTGAATGAGGCTTTAGCTTTTGACTTTCAAAAATTCATGTAAGATTTTGACCTTTGCTTGGAAAACAATCTTTTGAGGGATAGAGTTTTAGGGAAAGATATGTTCTACTGGATCAAATGCATTTTTGAAATAGTCAAAAAGCAATAACAGCAGCATTAGATCTTACATAATTTAAATATTTTAGTCAATTATGCAAACAAATAGATGTATTCTGTGTACTATTTCTTTTTGTATGTGTGAGAACATACGTGTTTCCTTTTATACTCTGATTAAGTGTGTCCTTAATGTGTATGTGGATTTTTCTCCTGTTTGGCAATAACAAGATCTGATAATTCCACATCAATGTCTTTCTTATCTTTTTTCTGATCAGTAAATTTATTCATACTACTTTAATTTTTTTGTGATATCACATTTTATATCTAAATCATTTATCCATTTTAACCCTTTTTTTTGTATAACAAAGTGAGATGTTAGTCAATGCCTAGTTTCTGACAAACTGGTTTGTAGTTTTTCCAGAGACTTTTGTCAAATAGTGAGTTCATATGCCAAAAACTTTGGGTTTATCAAATATGAGATGACTATGGGAATTTATTACTGTTTATTGTGTACCTGATATGTTTTCTTAGAGCCAATGATGAATTGTTTTAATGATTAGCACTTTACAATACAATTCGAAATCTTTTACTGCTAGGCTCCTTTTACATTATTTTAAATTGATTCCCTTGATAGTCTTTAGCTCTTTCAGATGAGTTTTGTTATTATTTTTGGGTCTATTAAGTAATTCTTTAGTAGTTTTATCAATATAACAATGAATAATTAAATTAATTTAGGTAGAAGGTAATTTTCATTATGTTGGCTTGGGCTATCAATGAGCAATTAATACTTTTCTAGTTTTTTATATCTATCCTTCTTTGTGTGAAAAATGTTATATAATTGTATTCAGATAATCCCTGAGTTTGTCTTGGGGCATTGACTCCCAAATATTTTATAATTCTGAGATTATTTTAAATGTGATATATCTTTATCTTTTGCTCCTAGGTTTTGTTAGTAATATATAATTAATATGGGTTGATTTTATATCCTGCAGCTTTGCTAAAGTTGTTAAATATTTCATCTAATTTTACTTGGTTTTCTAGGGTTCTCTAAGTATTCTATCACATCATCTTTATTTTTCTTGTCTAATTACTATTATTAGTATTACTAATAAAATGTTGAATAATAGTGATGATAATGGTCAACACTGTTTCACCATTAATCTTATTGGTAAGGCTTCTACCTCATGCTCATTATAGAAAATACTTCCTTTTCTTTTCAGATAGATGCTACATATCATTTTAAGTGGTGGTCCTTTATTCCTGTGCTTTCTAGTGTGTTTAAAAGAAATGAATGTTGTATTTTTTTAAAAAAAGCTTTTTTTCTGTATTGACAAAATTATATAACTTTTGTTGTCATTATGTTGGTTGTTTTTCCCAAAATTGAACCAGCCTTGCATCCTTGTTATAAGGATACCTGGTTAGAGTGATCTATCTTTGTGATATGTTGCTGTAATCTCCTTATTAGTATTTTACTTCAGATTTGTACGTTGTTGTTAATTAATGAAATTAGCCTATAGTTCTTTTCTCTGTTTTTTTCCCTCATCATCAGTGCTCTCATCAAAACCATATTTATAGCTCAAGAGGAATGTGGTAGCATTTCTTCTTTGCCTATTTTTTCAGAGTTTAATTTGGTTATTTTTATTTTTTTTAATTTTAAAATCAAATTAATTTAAAATCAAATTTAATTTTAAAATCAAATTTATTTTTTACCCCAATAAATTTTATTTTATTTTATTTATTAATTCAATAGATTTTTAAACTTTCAGTTTTATTAATTTATTCTTTGATTTTCATAATTTTCATTTGGGTGTTTAATTGGTATTTTTTATTGTTATTTTCTTGAGATTTTTTTTAAAGTTACATGCTCAATTCATTGATCTGCTCTTTCTTTTATTATTGAATACTTTTAGAAATGTATTATTTGTCATTCTCAAAGAAAATCATGGTATCAAGAAAGAGATTTATGAAAGTGAATTGGATTTAAGTGAGGGAGGAATGTTCAAAACTCACTAGACTTATTTTCTCTTCTAAGGCCATCGTGGTCCCATGGCAAGAAATAGATCAGGATGACTGGAATTTGCTCTGGATGCAATGGAAGGTCTTGGATTTTTTTTTTTTTGTTAAGAGATCTAAATTTTCCCCTAAGTACTGCTTTGGCTTCATGGCACAACTTTTGTCATTTTGTTTCATTTATTCAATTCTATTTAAGGAAATAATTTATTGTTTCTATGATTAATTTTTAATCCATTTTTAGATTATTTAATTTCCAATTTTTTTGAATTAGATTATTTAATTTTCAATTAATTTTTAATCTCTGCTTTCATGATCCTTTATTGAATGAAATTATTTTGTATTAAGATCTGAAAATGCAAATTGAATAATTATAGTTTTCAGCATTTGGTTGTGAGGTTTTTATGCCTAATATATGGTCTGTGTTTGTGAAGGTGCCATATACAGCTGAGAAAAAAGGTATATTGCTTTCCATTATTATTCAGTTCCCTCTAAAGGTCTAGCATATTTAAGTTTTCTGAAATTCTATTCATCTCTTTATTTTTTTATTATTTGTTTTATAGTTAAATTTATCTAGTTCTGTACTTTAAAGTAAGAACATTGTTTCAGGCTTCTTATGCCAGTGACTACTTAGCTGTTCACCTGGTGCTGCACTGATATTGCCTTCACACCTATGGCATAACCTCATATCTCGTGCTGACTGAGGGGTGAGAAGATGGGTGGTTGGTGCTGTTGGAGGCTGTAGAGGATCTGACAATTTATTTGCTGCTAAGCTGGGGTCTTACTGGTGATATTTGTGGTGTGCTGTTTCTGATAGAGTTTTTATGTATTTCCACAGGGCTACCCTGAAGCATGTGATGATTCATCCTTTGGAAGATGCCTGTTTTCCTGTACTGAGGCATGTAGAAATCTTGTCATTGATAAATGCCTTGCTGTCCAGGGCTGTGGTGAGGCGTATGGAAGTATGGCTACTGAAGGATGCTTATTTGGCTCAGGTACACTATGGTGATTCTTAGAGCTAGAGTCTGTATCCTTTTCTGGTATAATATAATGGAAAACAATTATTTGAAAGCAGATAATTAGAGTTATGAAATTGAGAAAACACATGGGGCTTGGGGCTGATCCATGTTATTTCTGTAAAAATAGTAAGATACAATTTAAGAGCTGGAAAAGAACTTGGATTCCTTAGTCTAAATAGCTTATTTTATATTTGGGAAAATCAGTCAAAAAGTATTGATTAACCATATGGTGCTTGCTGAGATATGATCTGGGAATACAAAGATTCCCACTTACATACAAGCTCCCACTTTTAGCAATTTTATATTTTAAGGGATAAAGCATAAATATATCTAAATATGAACAAAATTCATACAAAATAAAAAGAAAGTAACATTGGGGAGGAAGATATTACCATCTGGGGGAACCAGGAAAGGCCTCATATTGGCCTTTGAAGCTAGTTCTTTAGCTAAATTTTGGAGAAAAGTAGAAATTCCAAGAGACCTAGGTGAGGAAAAAGTTAACTCCAAGCATGGGGACAGTGAATATAAAGGAAGGCTGAATGTACATTATGAAGAATAGCAAAAAACCTAAATGCAGTTTGACTAGACTGTGAAGTGTATTGAGGAAAACATTGTATATTAATATTGGGAAAATAGGATGGGGCTTGACTGTTAACAACTTGAGTGACACACAAAGAATTTAATATTTGATCCTAGAAATAATAAGGGGAAGCCATTAGAATTTATTGTGATATGAATAAAAACTTGATACTTATATTGAACATAAGCTAAAATGAGGAGAAATGAAACAGGGAACATAATAAAGAAACTATTGAAAATATTCTAGGTGAAAGGATAAGAGAATTTGGACTAGCCTAGTGGCCAGGTTAGTGAGAAAAAAGGGATAGATGTTAAATCATTATTATGATGATTATTATTAACAATAATGATGATGATAAATAATATTTATATAGTACTTTAATATTGAATAATACTTTGCAAATATTATATCACTTAATCTTCACATCAACTCTGAGAGATTATTATTATCTAATTTTACAGATGAAGAAACTGAGTCAGATATATTTAAATAACTTTCCAGGTTCACATGGCTGTTAAGAAGCCTCAATAGATCAGAGGCCCTATTCACAATTACAGTGGATAGAGGAAAGCTAGTATTTTTGATTGCAAAAGAACAGGGTCCTTCCTGACCACAAAAGTGAACATGAATATAAAACACTATTATGGTGACAGGCAAAATGAAGACACAAACTCAGAATAAGACAATGAATTTTCTTCTTGAAGGCATATATCTTACATGGAGAAATGGAGATTTAATTAAATAGATGATTTTCAAGCATTCCTGATGAAAATATCAGAACTAGATAAGAAAATATTGTCATCAAACACGAGACTCAAAAGAATCATAAAAAGTTATATATGAAAGAGAAAAAATAAGGGACTTATTAAGATTAAATAGTTTATATTCCAGTATGAGAAGATGATACATTTAAGAACTTTATCATCATTAGGGCAATTGGGAGTCTACTTAGAGTACATAGGTCTGTGGCTATTATGTTGAATTCTCAAAAGAATAATGAAAAAAGTAAGAAAGAAGGATGGAAGAGGAGAAAGGGGAACAGAGGAAGTGGAAAGGAGAAATAACAAAAGAGGTACCCAAGGAAGAATTTTTACAATGAAAACAAAAATGAGAGTGAGAGCAGGCAATGCTTAAAGCACACTCTCATCTGAACTGACTGAAGGAAGGAAGTATCTTTATATACATACACATACATATATAGTGCTTATATGTATATAAGTGTATGTATACATACATATGTGCGTATCTGTGCATTTGGGTATACAAGAATACATGTATGTATGTATGTGTATATATAAACACACATATAAATACACATTATTTTCCCAGAAATGGAAATAAGAAGGAAAAGATTTTAGAAAAAGAAGGGAGTGATAAGAGGAAGGATAGATTAAGAAAGACAATGGTCAGAAGCAAAAATTAAGTATAGGGAGAGAAGAGAGGAAGATACAGGATAGAGCTTTGGCGTATTCACAGATTTATGGGTCATGACATAGATGATGATCTATGTTTATGATCAGGAGACTGAGTGACAGAGAAGAAGATACTCCAAGAAAGTCACAGACCTGTGTCAAAACATTAGTCAACATGAAATATCTACTAAATGTAGGATGTGTAGTGTAGGATATGATTTCTATGGAAGATAATGTATGTACCTCTCCAACATATCTTAAGTTGAAGGGAATTCAGAGAAACTGAAGGGTGGTATTTTGCTTCATATCATCAAGCTTAAAAATTCCCATGTACCTGTTAAGTAGAAAATATAGCAAACTGAGATATCACTGATCTAGCTCAATATTCGTTTATTCACTAAAACCTTAATTTTTGAAACTTGAATCAGAGAATTCTACCCACTACCACCATCACTGGTTTTGGTTGTGACAAAAGCTTTGAACTATCTTCTGCTTCAATGCAACTTCCTGTGATTCTCTAAGATATACATTCTAAAACTTCTATTATCTCTCTTGGGATGAGTTTCAGGAATTCACTCTTCTAGTTCTAAGACTATATCCTCCAGAACTGATATCTTCCTAGTACTTTGATTAATTTTGTAAATACTACACATGAAACTTTTCTCCCATTCCCCAAGAATTAACAATTTTCATGTCTCAAAATCCCAGATTCTACAGCTCAGGACAGTTTCACCAAAAGAATACTGGATTTCCAGTCAGAGGCCATGGATTTGTATCTATCTATTTATGTATTGTATCTATCATTTCTCTCTCTCTCTCTCTCTCTCTCTCTCTCTCTCTCTCTCTCTCTCTCTCTTTATATATATATATATCTTCTAAAATATGAGGTATTTTGACAATATCAGAGGTGTGAAATGCAAAGGACAATATACCTGAGGGTAGTCCAATATGATTGAAATTTAATTGGGAACCATTTAACAAAATATTTAAAAATACAATTTAAGTGAGATAATGTTAATATGTGGTTTTCTATATCACTGGGATCATTATATATGTTTCAGCATCCCCTCGTTTATTTGAATTTGATATCCTTCAGCTTGATCATAGTTCAATTACTGTTTAGATCTAAATATATGGTACTAGCCCCTCTCAAGGTCTCATAGTGTGACCATGAAAGATGAATATTCTTTCTTACTCTCAAAACTTTGGTCTTTTATAATAAATTAATCATAGCTTCAAAGGGAAATGAAATCTAAGAGATACAAATGTTTTACCTTGTACTCTCTTGCTTTATGTATTGAAGTTTAGAACATGGAGCTAAAGAGAAACTATTGTACTCTGTGCTCTCTTAAGTTTGATTCAACAGGAATAAGAACATTCTAGATACCATACTATTGTATTGGTGATTATGTGTGTGTATTTATTTATGTATATTTATAAATACACTCAGTGTGGAGTATGTATACATGAAATAGTGTGTCTGATACAGACAGAAACAATGAATAGAAATTAAAACTAAGGAAAGGATAGAAAGGAAGAAGGCATGATTCTTGTGGGTGGATCAAACATTTGCTCAAAGCAATTTAGAGTACTAAAAATGGACCTGAAACGAGTTACTCATCCTAGAGTTTAGGAATATGGCTATTAGTAATACCAAGAGACATCATACTTGACAAGAACTTGTATGTGACACTGAAACCAGAGTCTATGTGATGTGACTAAGCAATTTATAAAAAAGTACAAGTGAGATAATGTATGTAAATTACTTTGTTGTTATATTGACACATGGTATAAATAGTAATTACCATTGTCATGACATCAACTCTTTGAGGGCAAGGAATGCATCACTTTTGTCCTTGTATTTCCAATACTGGACACATGGTAGGACCTTAATAAAAGCTTGTTTACGGGCCAGTGTCATCATTAATAAACTAGAAATTATTTATTATAATCTTTTAATGTTCTAGTCACAATTTGAATGATGTAGATACAAAGGAAAAGCAAAAAATTACTGCTCTCAAAGAGTTTATATTTGAGTTGCTATTATATTTGAATAATAAGAGGTAAGTGATAGGTTAAATAATTAGCTAGAGTAATGAAGTATTGTGCCCATGCCAAAGCAAGTGATGTGTCCGAAGTAGGGATATATACATATACATAGGGAATATATATATATATTCCCTATGTATATGTGTGTATATATGTGTGTGTGTGTGTGTGTGTGTGTGTGTGTGTGTGTGTATTCCCATTTCTTTTATTTTTAGAATTAGAGCCTTTGTTTGCTCTTATTGTATTAAATTGATTATTTTTTATTGCAAGACAAATGAAACTAAGTGACTTGCCCAGAGTCACACAGTTAAGTGTTGTATCTAAAGCCACATTAGAACTCACGTTCTCCTGCCTCCAGGTCTGGTGCTCTATCTAGATTATTTTTTGGCAAATTCACACAAGGCAGGTGCTCACAATCATATGATCATATGAAATGGGAGACACTGGCACAGGACTGCCCAACATGGTGTGCTCTTAATAGAGAAGATGCTGTGCTCTGTGAGCAAAGCAGCATTGAATTACCTCAGAAGAAACATACGATGTACAAACTTATAGAGTACACCTTAGACACTCATAGGGACTATTTGTGCCCTACTTGTGGCATAATATTTGAGCTTATATTGGTCTGAGCAGCCACAGTCAGACACAGTAATTTGACTATAAAATAGTGATGTTATTGTGGTCCTCTTCAAGAATGAAGGACAACCACCAACCACATATTTTAAGAACAATGTTAACTTATATACATGAATACTGATAATTTATGTGTATCTCTCTCTCTCTCTCTCTCTATATATATATATATATATACATATATATATATATGCATGTGTGTATGTGTATATAAATATTTTACTTTTAGTTTATGGAACAAAACAAGCATTTTTATAACATAGTATAATAAAAAGATTATTTAACATGAAACCACAGATACATTATGTACAACTTGCTATTCCTTTTAAATATATAATGAAGTTATTATGCAAATTTCCCCCCTTTTTTTCCTTCTCACCCCTCCAACCTAGAGATGGCTATCATTACAAACAAGTATGTATAAATGTAATAACCTTCTGCACATACTTCCATTGATTAGCTCTATATGTGTCTATATTAAAATGCATAGAACTATCTCCAAATTATATATGCTACTTATATTTATGGATTTATAGGAATATTAATAAGGTTTAGCATAGCTTAGGTTTTTGTCAATATTACATGAGTTCTCAGAAGATGACTAAGAAAATAAAGTTTTAACTTATTTTTCTTCACTTCAGTTAGTTTTCTGTATTGACCAAATGAAATATGCTATGCATTGGGCCATCAAATTGGATAACCTTTTTTTTTCCTTTAGAAAACTCTGTTTGAGGAGACATGTAGATATATTTTAGGTAGTCATTAAGTTTAACTGGGGGGAAAATTGTTTCTAACCTAATAACAGAATAGAGTGTCGTAGACATGCCATTTTAAGACACACCTCTTTTTCAAGACTTTTCTTTCCTGCATTTCAAATTACTGTGAAATTACAGACTACACATTTGATTATTAAATGGAAATATTGAAACTGAGGCAAAACATCTTTCATATCCTAAAAAAAAAACTGATGAACCAAGACTTTTTCCCTCTTTTTTTTTTGTGAACCTGTCATTTTGTCTCAGATTAAACAACTAAATTGAGCCACCTATGGAAAAAAATAAAACAAAACAAAACATTGTGACATTTCAAACAAAAACAATTCTGGTGCAGATAACTCCAAACTAAAAGCATAAATCTACCACATTGCTTACCAATAGGAAACAGCTTTTGAAAAACTGTTTTCTGAGATGCTCTTCAATCTTGTTCACAGGTTAAAGGTCATCATCTCCAAACTTCTTAAGGTCCTACATGCATAATATGGTAAATGATGGTTATAAAACATTCACCAAGCCAACTTGGAACTCATTCGCTAGAAAATTTTCATTATTGTAGTTGGAAATAGCAGTCATTTCCCAAGACAAAATTTAAAGTAGAAGAAAGAAAACTAAAATAATGGATTAATACAAGCAAGAACTGAGGCAGGTAAATGAGGAATTTAATGTCTAAAAAATCAGATTTTTGTATATTTGTCTTTAAGACCACAAAAACTCATTTTATTTGCAAATTGGCAGAATCTGCCAATTTATCATGTATATTATAAGAAAAAAGTGAGATGACATTCTGAAACTTTTTTTTTCTTTTGCTGAGTTTGAATTATTCAATGTAAGTATTAAGAGACTATAGAGACCATCTAATAGATTTACCTTGAATAAGAATTTTGACTTTTCCCCTTTTTACATAATCAGTGTTCAATCAGTTTTTACTTAAAGACCTCTGTTGAAAGAGAATGCACTATTTTCAGAAATAACACATCCTAGTTTTACATAGTCCTATTTTTTTCATATGCAAAGCTGCAACATGTCTATAGTGTTTAACATGTTATTAGCTCTAGCTTCTCAGGCCAAAGCAAATTCATGTATCACAGTCCTTCAAATACATATTTCCTAGCAATCTTTTTGTTTTTTTAGAGACAGGTAGACAGCATGGTTACACTGGCTTTGAGGTCAGGAAGTCTTGAATTCAAATTCTACCTTAGATAGTTTCTAGCTATGTGATATTGAATAGATCATTTAATGCTACTCACCTACTGTTTTCTCAATTGTAAAGGAGTGGAAGGGAGGAGTTTATGATAGTATCTACCTCTCAAGGATGTTGTGATGACTAAGTAAGATACTTGACACAAGTCAAGTAATTATCTGCAAACTTTTAAAGACCTCTATAATTCTTAAACATGCTCTAGACATGCTTCAGGCTTTCAATACCTTTACTATAATATGATGCTCAGAATTAACCAAAATACTGAGAATATAGTTTGATCAGGAGGAAATATAATTGGGACCATTACCTGCCCTGTCTTAGAAATTATAATTGAATCTGGGTTCAAGTCCCATCTGTAACACATAGTATCTTTGTAACCCCACATAAGTAACAGTCTCTCAGTATTCATGGGCAATTCTCTAAAACAACACACTTAAGAGAAGGTGCTGAACTGTGTTTCCTTTCCAGAGTTCTTTTCATCAATGAAATCATAGGTATAATCAAAAACAAATATTAACTTCATTACTTTGAATCTCCCTAAAGATTTTCTCTGTATTTAGGTTTGTGCCACCCACCATTTGCAAATGGGACTCTATATAAATAAATCTAAATATAATGTAACATATTATAGAATTCTTTGCAATATTTCTTTAGTATTGTTAAAGGTTTATTTGAATGTTATAAACCAGAGAATCTTGTAAAATGTACGAGTGTACATATTTTCCTGTACAATATAGTTACGATGGCAATACCCTTATAACACTTCGGGGAGGGATGGAATGGGCAAATGTGTGTGGCAAGGATTGATATAAGAATGAGAAGCTGTCTTATGATTTCCATTTCATGTAATCTAGTTTCATATAATTAAAATCACTTACTATGGACAGCATTAAATATGGTGTCTTAATTTTTATACTGTTTTGCTATTCTTTTCCTTACAATGCCAATGCTAAAATAAAATTATATTTTTCCTCATCTTCAAATTCCAGGAGATGAAATATTAAGTACCCCTCTTTATTAGAAAGGTGGATTTTAAGTGTGTTCTAAGCAATTGTAATTTACTTGGCAAATCAAAGACTGCAGATTTATAGTTAACTCTATATGTAGGTAGCACGAAGTGATTTTTATGTGTGGTCCAGGCATGGTCATTTTTGTTTCTATGAGAACATAATTATGCTTTGAAATCATCTCTGACTAATACTTCATCAGAATATTTATTTTTAAACTTTTATTTATCATGTCTAAGATACTGCTTGTCATACCATAAGCTTTTTACATGGTTTGTTTGTCCCATCTATCTTCATATACATATATATATATATATACATATATATATATATATATATATATATATATATATATATATATATATATATATATATATATATATATATATATATATATATATATATACTCCCTCCCCTAGATGGCAGGCATTCCCATAAATATTAAATATCTTATAGTAGATGCTTGGTACAATATGTAATATGAGCATAACCCAATTTTGTTGTTGTTGTTGCAAAGGAAGAATTGTATTCAGAAGGTAAAAATAATCTGGGAAGAAAAACAAAAACAAAAACAAAATGCCCACAGTTTACACTCATTTCCTAGTGTTGCTTTTCTGGGTGTAGCTGATTCTGTCCATCATTGATCAATTAGAATTGGATTAGCTCTACTCTATGTTGAAGATATCCAGTTCCATCAGAATACATCCTCATATAGTATCATTGTTGAAGTGTATAATGATATCCTAGTTCTGCTTGTTTCACTCAGCATTAGTTGATGTAAATCTCTCCAAGCCTCTCTGTATTCATCCTGCTGGTCATTTCTTACAGAACAATAATATTCCATAACATTCATATACCATAATTTACCCAATTATTATCCAATTGATGGACAACCATTCATCTTCCAGTTTCTAGCCACTATGAAAAGGGCTGCCAAAAGATTTTGGCACATACAGGTCCCTTTCCTTTCTTTAGTATTTCCATGGGATATAAGCCCAGTAGTAGCACGGCTGGGTCAAAGGGTATGCACATTTTGATAACTTTTGGGCCTAATTCCAGATTGCTGTCCAGAATTGTTGGATTCTTTCACAACTCCACCAACAATGCATCAGTGTCCCAGTTTTTCCACATCCCCTCCAGCATTCATCATTATTTGTTCCTGTCATCTTAGCCAATCTGACAGGTGTGTAGTGGTATCTCAGAGTTGTCTTAATTTGCATGAATCTTATCAATATATTTGGAACAATCTTTCATATGAGTGGAAATAGTTTTAATTTCATCATATGAAAATTGTCTGTTCATATCCTTTGACCATTTATCAGTTGGAGAATGGCTTGATTTTTTAGGAATTAAAGTCAATTCTCTGTATATTTTGGAAATGAGGCCTTTATCAGAACCTTTAACTGTAAAAATGTTTTCCCACTTTGTTACTTCCCTTCTAATCTTGTTTGCTTTAGTTTTGTTTGTGCAAAAACTTGTTAATTTGATGTAATCAATTTTTTCTATTTTGTGATCAATAATGATCTCTAGTTCTCCTTTGGACACAAATTTCTTCCTCCTCCACAAGTCTGAGAGGTAAACTATCCTATGTTCCTCTAATTTATTTATGATCTCATTCTTTATGCCTAAATCTTGGACCTATTTTGATTTTATCTTAGTATGAGGTGTTAAATGTGGGTCCATGCCTAATTTCTGCCATACTAATTTCCAGTTTTCCCAGCAGTTTTTGTCAAATAATGAATTCTTATCCCAAAAGATGGGATCTTTGGGTTTGTCAAACACTAGATTGCTATTTTTATTTACTATCTTGCCCTGTGAACCTAACCTATTCCACTGATCAACTAGTCTATTTCTTAGCCAATACTGGTTTTGGTGACTGTTGCTTTATAATATAGCTATATATTATAATACAGCTAGACCACCTTCATTTAATTTTTTTTTCATTACTTCCCTGGAAATTCTTGACCTTTTGTTGTTCCATATGAATTCTGCTGTTATTTTTTCTAGGTCATTAAAATAGTTTCTTGGGAGTCTGATTAGTATAGCACTAAATAAATAGATTAGTTTAGGGAGTATTGTCATCTTAATTATATTAGCGTGGCCTATCCAAGAGCACTCAATGTCTTTCCAAGTATTTAAATCTGACTTTATTTTTGTGGCACGTGTTTTGTAATTTAGCTCATACAATTCCTGACTTTCCTTTGGTAGATATATTCCCAAATATTTTATACTATCGACCGTTATTTTGAATGGAATTTCTCTTTGTATCTCTTGCTGTTGGATTGTGTTGCTAATGTATAAAAATGCTGAGGATTTATGTGGATTAATTTTGTATCCTGCAACTTGGCTAAAATTCTGAATTATTTCTAATAGCTTTTTAGCAGAGTCTTTGGAGTTCTCTAAGTATACCATCATGTCATCTGCAAAGAGTGATAGTTTGATTTCCTCATTTCCTACTCTAATTCCTTGAATCTCTTTCTCGGCTCTTATTGCTGAGGCTAGCGTTTCTAGTGTAATATTGAATAGTAATGGTGATAGTGGGCAACCTTGTTTCACTCCTGATCTTACTGGGAAAGGTTCCAGTTTATCACCATTACATATGATGTTTACTGACAGTTTTAAATATATGCTCGTTATTATTTTAAAGAATAGTCCATTTATTCCTATGCTCTCAAGCCTTTTTAGTAGGAATGGATGTTGGATTTTATCAAATGCTTTTTCTGCGTTTATTGAGATGATCATATGGTTTTTGTTAATTTGATTATTAATATGGTCAATTATACTAATGGTTTTCCTAATATTAAACTAGCCCTGCATCCCTGGTATAAATCCTACTTGATCATAGTGTATTATCCTGGGGATGATTTTGTGAAGTCTTTTTGCTAATACCTTATTTAAGATTTTAGCATCAATATTCATTAAGGAAATTGGTCTATAGTTTTCTTTCTCAGTTTTCAAACTACCTGGTTTAGGTATCAGTACCATGTCTATGTCATAAAAGGAATTTGGTAGGACTTCTTCAATCCCTATTTTTTCAAATAGTTTATATAGCATTGGAGGTAGTTGTTCTTTAAATGTTTGGTAGAATTCACATGTAAATCCATCTGGTCCTGGGGATTTTTTCCTAGGGAGTTAGTTAATAGCTTGTTCTATTTCTTTTTCTGAAATGGGACTATTTAGACTACTTACTTCTTCCTCTGTTAATCTGGGCAAGCTATATTTTTGAAGGTATTCTTCCATTTCATTTAAGTTATCGAATTGATTGGCATAAAGTTGAGCAAAGTAGCTTCTAACTAGTGTTCTAATTTCCTCTTCATTAGTGGTGAGTTCTCCCTTTTCATTTTCAAGACTAACAATTTGCTTTTTGTCTTTCCTTTTTTTAATCAGATTTACTAAGGGTTTGTCTGTTTTGTTGGTTTTTTCATAGAACCTACTCTTAGTTTTATTTATTAATCCAATAGTTTTTTTTTTAACTTTCAATTTTATTAATCTCACCTTTTACTTTTAGAATTTCAAGTTTTGTGTTTGTCTGGGGATTTTTATTTTGTTCCTTTTCTAGCATTTTTCGTTTTAAGTACAATTTGTTGAACTTCTCTTTCTCTATTTTATGCAAGTAGGCCTCTAGAGTTATAAAACTTCCCCTTATTACTGCTTTGGCTATATCCCACACATTTTGGTATGAGGTCTCAATATTGTCATTTTCTTGCATGAAATTAGTTATTATGTCTATGATTTGCTCTTTCACCCAATTATTTTTCAGTATCAGATTATTTAGTTTCCAATTTTTTTTGGTCTATTTTTCCCTAGCTTTTTATTAAATGTAATTTTCATTGCATTGTGGTCTGAAAAGGATGCATTTACTATTTCTGCCTCACTGCATTTGATTTTGAGGGTTTTATTCCCTAGTATATGATCAATTTTTGTACAGGTTGAACTACTGAGCAGAAAATGAACTGCTTTCTGTCACCAATTAGCTTTCGCCAAAGAGCTATCATATCAAGTTTTTTCTAGTATTCTATTTACCTCTTTGACTTCTTTCTTATTTATTTTGTGGTTTGATTTATCTAATTCTGAGAGTGCAAAGTTGAGATCTCCCAGTATTATAATTTTGCAGTCTATTTCTTTTTGCAGCTTTCTTAATTTCTCTTTTAAGAATTTAGATGCTGCACCACTTGGTGTGTATATGTTTAATATTGATACTGCTTCATTATTTATGTTACCCTTTAGCAGGATATAATGCCCTTCCTTATCTCTTTTAATTAGATCAGTTTTTGTTTTTGCTTGATCTGAGATGAGGATGGCTACCCCTGCTTTTTTGGGTTTGCCTGAAGCAAAGTAGATTCTGCTCCACCCTTTTACTTTTAGTTTGAATGTGTCACCCTGTTTCAGGTGTGTTTCCTGTAAACAACATATAGTAAGATTCTGACTTTTAATCCAGTCTGCTAACTGCTTCCTCTTTATGAGGGAGTTTACCCCATTCACATTTATGTTTAGAATGACTAAATCTATATTGCTTGCCATCTTGTTAACCTCTGTTTATGCTTTTCTCCTTTCCTTCCCTCTTACCCCCTTACCCAGTATTAAACTTGTGAGCACCACTTGCTTTTCACAGCCCTCCCTTTTTAGTATCCCTCCCCCACTTTAAATTTCCTCCCCCTATTTTACCCCTTTTCCTCATGATTTCTGTATTCCCTTCCCCTTAGCTTACTCCTTCCCACCCACTTTTCAATGAAGTGGAAGAAGTTTCACCATAAATTGAATATGTCAATTGATACACACTATATTCATCCCCCTCCTTTCTTTCTCTTAGATGTAATAGGTTCCTTTGTCTCTTCATGAGATGTAGTACCACCACTTTATCCTTTTTTATGATATAATTTCCTTTCCACCTCTAGTTTCTAGGACAAATTATACATATGTTCTTTACATATTTTTATGGCAGAAGTATAGTTCTCAAGATTTCTTTTTACCTTTTTAGAAATCTCTTGAGTTCTGTATTTGAAGATCAAACATTTTGTGTAGATCCGTTTTTTATATCAAGAATTGATGGAATTCATTTATTTCGTTAAATGTCCACCTTCTTCCCTGGAAAACAATGCTCCTTTTTGCTGGGTAAGTTATTCTTGGCTGCATACCAAGTTCCTTATCCTTTTGCAATATCATATTCCAGGCCCTTCATTCTTTTAATGTGGATGCTGCTAGATCTTGGGTTATCCTTATTGTGGCTCCTCCATATCTGAACTGCTTTTTTTCTAGTAGCTTCCAGTATTTTTTCCTTTGTCTAATGGTTCTTGAATTTGGCCAATATATTTCTTGGTGTTTTGATTTTAGGGTCCCTTTCAGTAGGGATGAATTTTGATGAATTTTTTCAATGTCTATTTTGCCCTCTGTTTCCAAAACATCTGGGCAGTTCTCTTTGATAATTTCCTGGAAAATAGTGTCCAGGCCCTTTTTTTCCTCCCATTTTTCAGGGAGTCTGATTATTCTGAAATTGTCTCTCCTGTATTGGTTTTCCTGGTCTGTTGTCTTTCCAATAAGGTACTTGACATTCTTTTCAGTTGTTTCACTTTTCTGGTTTTGTTTGACTACTTCTTGGTTTCTCCTTGAGTCATTCATTTCTACTTGTTTGAGTCTAATTTTCAATGATGTATTTTCTTCACTCACATTTTTTTATATATCTCTTTGTAATTGTCCAATTGTGTTTTTATCTTCTATGGAATTTTTTTTTCTATTTTATCCATTTTATTTTTTAGAGAGCTGTTTTCTCTTTCCAACTCACTAATCCTCTTTTCCTTGGAGTTGTTTACCTTTTCTAATTCACTAATTTCATTCTCAATGATTTGATTTCTTTATCCACTCTGTCTTTAAATGCGTGGAATGACTTTTCCAGGCTCCCTTGCCAAGCTTCCCTTTCCTTTTCCCATTTCTCTTCTAGCTCTATTGTGAGAGCCTTTTTGATTTCTTCTATGAGATTCTTTTGTATTGAAGAGCAGCTCATATCCCCCTTAGGGGATTCCTCTGGGGACAGTCTGTTTTTAGTCTCCTCAGTATTTGAAGTCTGCTCTCTCTCCATACAGAAACTGTCAATGGTTAGAGCCCTTTTGAATTTTTTGTTCATTTTGTCAAGAGCGGAATGGAAGAAAACAAATTGACAAGAGAAACAATTGGTCTTTTTTTCGGGGGAGGGGGCTGGATGGTGTTAATGGGCTTCCTCTACAGACTGGGGGTAGGGCAGCAGAGAGCCACTAACAGAACAGTAATGGCTGAGCTGAGTCTGAGCTCTGAGGCTCTGAGAATGAGCTGAGTCACTCCAAGTGGGGGTTGGGGGTGGCTGGGTTCTGAGAGATGCTAGCTTTCCGGGGTTTTAATCTTCACCTCTGTTGTTTACACCCTCTCTGCTGCTCCTGGCTTGCTGCCAAGATGGAATATCCACACTGGGGTAAAAGTCTTTTTGCAGACATGGCAGAGATCTCCCCCCTCTCCCCTTAGGTCTGAGCTCTGTGAGCTGTCTGTCTCACTCTAGCTTGCCTGCCCTCAGTCTGTGCCCAGTCTGTTTGACCCTCCCCCGAGCAAACACAGACCTTTTCTGGTGAATTTCAAGGATGTCTTCTGTTGGTGATTATTTGTGGGTTTCTTTTCTGGTCAAGCATTAATTCCGAGGCTTGTCATGAAGTAAGTCCTGAGAGAAAACATGGAGCTCTCTGCCTCCATGCTTTCATCTTGGCTGGAAGGCCCCATCTCTCTTCTTTCATTTGCTTTGATCAGATCATTGAAAATTCATTCTCTGAAGCCAAGTTTGTTTGTGGGATTTCTTTTCTCTACAGATTTCAAATGTAGAATTTGTTGTGACTTCTTCAATGTTTTGTAAGGTTTCAATTCTTTCTTCATATATGTTATTCTAGGACCCATTTTTCAATAAATTTAATTTTTAGCATTTTTGATTCATTTTTTCCCTTATTATCTGTAGTTCCCTTTCCAGTCCTTGGACTCTCTGAAGGCTTTCTTTTTCTTCAAATTGACCCAAATTCTAGTCCTTTGGTGATATTGTATTTCTATCCTATAAGCTTTGTTTTTTATAAATTCTGTTATAAACACAAACATGTTATATCACTCAATTTATATGTGTAAATCTCAAACTAGATTATAAGATTTCTGAGGAAAGGAATAATGTCTTGTAACTTGCATCCACCTAGGCACATAGATACACAAGAATACCATATTGATTAAATGTATTCAAGGACTTATATCCATTCCTAAAATCAATCATTCATCCTATTATCCTTAGCTACCACAGGCCTGGCATGATTATATCTAGGACATGGGTTATTTTATTTTAGGCAGAAATGTCATTTTTATTATATTTACTCAAATTATATTATATTATATTTTATATATATTATATTAACTCAAATTATATTATATTATATTAACTTAAATTATATTATGAGCAATTGATATTTTCTCTACTTGAAAATATATTTTAATAGTTTTTATTTACCAGATATATGCATGGGTAATTTTACAATATTGACAATTGCCAAAACTGTTGTTCTAATTTTTCCCCTCCTTCCCCCCTTCCCTGCCACCAGATGGCAAGTTGACCAATACATGTTAAATATGTTAAAGTATAAGTTAAATGCAATATAGGTATACATGTCTAAACAGTTGTTTTGATGTACAAAAAGAATCGGACTTTGCAATAGTGTATTATTAGCCTGTGAAGGAAATCCAAAATGCAGGCAGACAAAAATAGAGAGATTGGGAATTCTATGTAGGGCTTCATAGTCATCTCCCAGAGTTCTTTTGCTGGGTGTAGCTGGTTCAGTTCATTACTGCTCTATTGGAACTGATTTGGTTCATCTCATTGTTGAAGAAGGACACATCCATCAGAATTGATCATCATATAGTATTATTGTTGAAGTATACAACGATCTCCTGGTCCTACTCATTTCACTCAGCATCAGTTCATATAAGTCTCTTCAGGCCTTTCTGAAATCATCCTGTTGGTCATTTCTTACAGAATAATAATGTTCCATAATATTCATATACCACAATTTATTCAGCCATGCTCCAATTGATGGGAATCCACTCAATTTCCAGTTTCTGGACACTACTAAGAGGGCTGCCACAAACATTCTTGCACATATAGGTCCCTTTCCCTTCTTTAAGATCTCTTTGGGATATAAGCCTAGTAGTAACACTGCTGGGTCAAAGGATATGCACAGTTTGATAACTTTTTGAGCATAGTTCCAAATTGCTCTCCAGAATGGCTGGATGTATTCACAATTCCACCACCAATGTATCAGTGTCCCTGTTTTCCCACATCCCCTCCAACATTCTGAATTATCTTTCCCAGTCATTCTAGCCAATCTGACAGGTGTGTAGTGGTATCTCAAGAGTTGTCTTAATTTGCATTTCTTTGATTAATAATGACTTGGAGCATCTTTTCATATGGCTAGAAATAATTTCAATTTCTTCATCTGAGAATTGTTTGTTCATATCCTTTGACCATTTATCAATTGGTGAATGGCTTGATTTCTTATCAAGTAGAGTCAATTCTCTATATATTTTGGAAATGAGGCCTTTATCAGAACCTTTGACTGTAAAAATATTTTCCTAATTTATTGTTTCCCTTCTAATCTTATCTGACATGGATTATTTTAAAACACGATTAAGGGAGTTAAGTCTTTTAAAGAAGTCAAGACAATCTTTTGAAGCATAATAAGATTATTCTGAAAACAAATCTGAGATACAGTTTAGATTATTTGAAGTAAGGTCAGATAGAAGAAAGAGTATTGTCATTGCAATTTGGGGCCATTAGGTTCAAATCCTGCCTAGTACTTCAAGCAAATGTAAGATTATGAGTTATTAAGATGAGGACAATATGTAACCTTGGACAAGTAACTTTATTTCTCAGGCAATTCTGTAGAATTATAAATTGCTCTCTTCCATATTCCATGTCTGAAACCAAAAAGAAAGATTTTGGAATTTTTCTGGCTCTCATTGCAGATTCTTCTTTCGAAAATTAATATGATACAGTATTACTGCTCAAACTCAAATCATTTTGAACTCAAACTTCTCAAAACCCTTAGGAATCAATTTTTGAAGAAGGTATTATTACAAACTTTCTGGTCTTAAATGATGTACTCAACTAATTGTTTGAGCTTAAAATGATGCCTGATAGTGAAATATTATGCAAATTGGACAAAATATCTTGCTTTATCATAAGAAGGAATAGCCTCAGTATAAAAATAATTTAGTCCTTTACTATCAAAATTTTGATCTAATGCAATAAACTATTTGGTGCTTAAAAGAAAGAGAACATAAATGTGAAAGATGCCCTTAAAAAAAAATCGTGTTTCTTTATAGTTGGAGGTTTAAAGAGTTCCAAAAGATGCAAGTAGAGAACCTGTTTGGTGAAAGCATGCAAAATTCTGAAAAGTGACTTGTTGCATGGGGGAAAAAGTAACATAATTCATCAGCACATTTCAACAATGAATACTGTTGGTGGCACTTTATAATCTTCACACATTCCAGAAGTCCCAGTGATCTGAAGCTTCGACCTATGGGATACACTTCAGAAAAGTTACATAAACAATACTGAACCTTAGGCAGAGGAAAATGTACACTTTGAACATGTTAAAACTATCCATATTAAGTCAGTTTAGCACTTTGATTAAAGAGTTTAATCAATCACCATCCTAACCTGTTTATTAATCACTTTATCAAGCAGTTGATGCATTGCTGGTTTTAATAGAATCCATTTATTTTGATTTCTACCTACTTCATCTTTCCAAAGGGCTTTCCGAATCAGCTGTGATAAAAAAAAAATAAAAGGGGAGGAGGGTGAAGGGGGAGAGAAAAGAAAGAGAGAGGGAGAGAGATTGGTCGCATCTAAACACTGGCTAGAAATCTCCACCTACACTAATACATACTTCATTATCAACACCCAGCACTGACTTATCCAATTTATTAAAGGGAAAAAAAATCTCTCTGGAGTGGGGCTTTTGGTGAACCACACGGTTTAGCTCAGATAAACAGAGGCCATTCGTTTGCTTTCACACCTGACACCCTCATGATGTACGATCCTAAGAAGATTAATCTTTTTTTTTTTTTCCTTCCCTCCACCCCTCTTTGTTAAAGCTGGTTTTTTTTTTTTTTTTTTTTTTTTTTTGTGTGCTCTTCCTCCTTTTCTTCCTGGACATTTACACCACATTGGATTACAACTTGTGGTTAGCATTAAACCCCTTCATTTCCTCAGGACAGAAAAAACAAGATTTGTAAGAATAATACATTGGTTATGTGGCTTAAATCCTTTTCTGAGGTTTTTAGTTCCCTGTGACTTCAGTGCAGTTGAGTTGAAAAGGAAGTGGAACTTGGAAAAGATCCACAGAGTGAAATTCATCATATTTCAGCAGTTTGGCTCCATAAATATAGTTGCTCAGAGCTGAAACATGTTCCTTTTTTATGAGCTGGTCTGCTTAATGGAGATCAGGAATTTAGGGAGGACAACAGCTGATGGAAGTTTTTTTTTTTTTTTTTTTAATTTAGTCTATTCTTATAGATTTAAAGGGGTGACATTGACCCTTGCTATGCATTTCACCTGGCTTAAGCAATATGCCCAATAAATGATCCATCTTTTTTGGGGGGCCAACAAAATAAATGAATGAATGAATATTGCTTTCCCTAAAGATTTCTTAACAAAACTTTAAAATGGGTGTAAAATGAATCAAAACATGAATAACATTGGCAGAAAAATGAGCACTAATTTGATTTAAAAATCATTCTCTGTAGACCAAAAGATAAAAACCAATCAACAAAGAAAATAAATTAACCTCCAGATTGTGAGTTTATCATCTTCATATTCTTAATCGAATTAAATAAATTAATATCTATGTTTCTATCATTTACATAAGTAAATATGAAGCTAGATTGCCCTGCTGTTTTATTCTAAAAAAGTTTTCTGCTCTAAATTAGGTTTTGATTCTGTTAACTTTGAAGAGAATGAGATTATGACTTGTAATAAGACTGTAGTGAGATTTAGGAGCATAAAACAACTAAAAAGTGGAATGTGTCAGAGAATCTGGATTAGAATTCCTGCTCTGCTTCTGTACTGTGTGACTTGAAATTACTTAAGCTCTTTTGGCTTCAGTTTATTCATCAGAAAAATCTAGATGATTCAGTGGAGAGAAGACTGGCTTTGCAGTCAGGAATAACTGATTTAGAATCCAGCCTCTGACATGTACCAGCTATGTGAACCTAAGAAAGTCATTTATTCATACTTTCCTCAAAATAGGGATAACAATGGCACCTCCCTTATTGAGTTGTGTAAAAGCAAAATGAAATTAATTTTTTAAGAGTGCTTCACAAGCCTTAAAACATTATATAAAAGCTAGCTATTATTTTTATTCTGTAAAATTAGATAAAATTAGATTAAGTCCAAGTTCCCTTTCATAAACAAAAATATAGTAATGATATTAATATTTCTTGTAGAACAATCTCAATTTCAGGAGAAAAGATTTTAAAGTACTCGAGGAGTTGGACGTGTTTACTTTTTTATCCCTTTCAATGCCTAACAAATATCTTTGAATTTAGCAAACATCAATTAGATTACTGTTTAACAAACAAATTATAATCACTTTTTCTTTAGCATACCATCTTCATTTCATAACATTTAATGGAGAAATATCCATCAATTTTGATATTGGGAAATATTAGCTTGAACTAAATCATTCTTCAATGTATCAATTTGTTCAATCAGATATAATAAGAATGATGATGACGATGATGATGATAACTAACATTTATATAGAGCTTACAGCATACCAGGCACTGTGTTAAGGGCTTTACAATTATCTCATTTCATACAGCAATCTTGTGGATAGGGATAATGTTACTCCTATTTTGCAGATGAGAAAACTAAAGCAAAAAAAAAATAAATGATTTGTTCAGGGACACACAGCTAGTAAGTGATTGATGCTTCATTTGAACTCATACCTTCCTAACTCCAAATCTGGAACTCTATCCCTTTCACTTTCTAATTACCATGGGCTGGCGTCTATATAAAAAAGCTAAACTCTGTAAGAGACTCATAGGATGCAACAAAAGATTATATATAAAAATCCATAACTCTCAAATTCCCAGGGGCAGCTAGGTGGTATAGTACATAGAGTCAGGAATTCCTAAGTTTAAATATGATTATGGATACTTACTAGCTATTATTAACTTGGCTTAGTAGATAAACCTGAACTTTTAGTCACAAAGATATGACTTAAAGGCTTCTCAATGGTGTTTTTCAACTACATATTACTGGTCAAATTATTTAACCTAACTTGGCCTCAGTTTCTGGTCTATAGAAAAATGGGATTGGACTAGATGGCCCAAGGTCTCTTCTAGTCCTAAATCTATGATTCCATCTGCACCTAACTATTCAGTTACTACATATACTATTTGTATGATTGTTATTATAAAATGAGGTAACACTCTTCAATCACAGTAAGTAATTCATGTTGTTCAGTCATTTCAGTCATATCTAATTCTTTGTGAGCCCATTTGGGGTTCTCTTGGCAAAGATACTGGAGTGGTTTACCATTTCCTTCTCCAAAGTAGTGCATAGACTGTAAATTGATTTTTCTAGGAGTAGTATAAATTGATATTGAATCATTCCTATTGTTTGGATAATATGTTGTGGTAGAAATAGCCTGAAATTACAATTCAGGAGATTTAGGATATGTGTTATTCTGACTGCATTTTGTTCATGTCAAATCACATCTGGGATATTCTGTTCAGTTCTGAACATTACATTTTAGAAATAACATTGATAATTTAGAGAATATCCAGCTTTCAGATGAGTTATTTAAAAAAATCTCAACACATTTTCTCACACATAGTCGACATTTAAATGTTTGTTCTCTTTCATGCTCTCATTCCTTTCCCCTCTACACAAGGGAAGCAAGGATGTTGAAAGGCCTTTTTATCATATTAATGAGAAGAACCGAGAATTAAGGTCCTAGAAAATATGGTGGTGAGATGGAGTATGATTACTGTCTTTAAGTATTTAAAGGGCTGGTAAATGAAAGATAAAATCAGTTTGTTTTCCTTAGCTCCACAGGAAAAAAACAAAGAGAAATCAGTGATATTTATAATGAAGTAAATTTAGGCTAGATATATGGACAAACTTCTCCACTGTAATTTTTCTAAAATGGAATGAGCTGCCTTAAAATAAAGAGGCTTTTCTTTCACTGGTGGCATGCACACAAAGGCTGGATAACCATTAATCAATTGCATTGTAAAAGGGAAATCATGTCAGGTAAAGTTTGGACAATCTAGATAGCCTTCAAATACTATTACAGCTGTAAGATTTTGTGATTCTCTGAAAGTTCTGGACCTGGTTCTGTCAGTAATTGTTCAACCTTGAATATGTAATTTAATGTCACTGTACATGAGTTTGTTTGAATGGGGAAGATTTGATAGGGCAAAGAACTATGGTTTTACTAGTATAAGAAATTTTCAGTGTAGAAACATCAAATCTTATTGGTATCTTATATTTCCAAGTTGCCTGTGCCAATGAAACATATATATATATGTGTGTGTGTGTGTGTGTGTGTGTGTATATATATATATAAATTTTCAAAAGTATTTTATTTTTTAAATACATGTATGAACCTGAAGATATAAGTTACTTCTTCATGGCCTGTCTTATACATAGTATGGATTAGAGGTAGGATCTCATCCCAGTTCTGTCATTCTGCCTCTGTATTGATTTATTTTGATATAAAATGAAGCCATTGGGCTAGACTACTGATAAAATCTATTTTAATTCTTAAATTCTGTGGTCTCCCTTTTAATTAATAGCTTATATCCTAAACTACTGATAGATATTGGAAATGCAATTTCCTTGTTTACAAAGAAAGTGTTTCCTAATAAGGGAAGAAAATACATACAACAGTCATGGTCAAAGAAAAAAAAATGTTTGGTCATTGAAAGCCAGAGGGATAAGGACTAGAGTCATTGTAAAATTCTTAGTATTACTTTTTCAGAAGCAATTGAATGATTGTTTTAATTACTGCCCTCAGAATAAGAAATGGAAAGTGAAGAAAAGAGGAAAGTAGAGAATGGGTGTGAAAAGATCAGATGACAAAATTCACAAAAGGTTGGAATTGACTGATGAGGATACAATATAACTCAGTCTTGTAACAGTTAGTTATAGTCGATTTATCCACCTAGGTAGCAGACGTTAGAACATGTCATGTGATGAATCCTAATGCATGTGTACACAAGTGCAAAAAAATCATCATTTTTACTACTGATGTAAATATATTATTCTATTTCCTACCTACAACCACAGAAGAAAATAAAGCTGTTTGCTGCATTTAACAATAGAAATCATAGTCTTAACTTCATTAGCACAGAGCCACAGATAATGAATTTTATAGCAGTAAACCAGAAGAATAGTTTCCTCCTACTTTCTTGGAGTTGCTGCCATCTCTCTTTGCCCAGTAGTAGGGATAGATGCCCAGGAACAAGCACTGTTGCCACACTGGCTCTATAGTCTGCACAGCTGGGTCACTGTCCAGATGTATATTCTCTTCCAACTGGCTCACAACTGGAACTGAACAGTCACAGGGCTTTTGTCCATCAGTTCCAGAAATATTAATTATGGCTGTAACAATGCTGCAGAATAGCTCTGCTACAGACTCCCCAGGCAGTGGATCTGTGGCCCAGCTGTGAAAACCATTTCCAGGCATTGCTCAATTGTAAGAAATGGTCATACAGATGAATTGTGGTGGATCCAAAAATGTTAATTAAGTATGGGACCTTGTTGTAAAGCAGCAGCCTGTAGCCTCCCTAGGAATTAGTGGCAAAAGCACTCGGCATTTTGTAATTTGCTACAGTAAATATGGCTCTTGCTTTCATTCAGAATTCTGGTTTTTTCTGCAAAGATAAAACTTTTGAGTGGCTTTTGCCAACTGAGAAAAATAGCAGTGTGACAGGATTATAGAACAAATAAAATTCAAAAATCATCCTCTGGAAGGATTTGGAGCTAAAACTGAATCAACTGTTGCAATTTCAAATGTAGAAGTGTTTTAAAGATCTGGAAGCAAGTTCAGTGAAGTTGTTTCTTGACATACCTAAATTGATTCATTAAATAAGTATTGTCAATTTGGTTTTCTTCATATGTTCTTTCTGATTATCAACTTGTCAATTTGCTACTCCTTTCTTGTCAGAGAGTCTAAACATAGCTGTTTTAAATCTCTGGTCTTTTGTGGTATTATGGAGCCAAGAGTTTTAAGAAGATAGAGAAGGAATTGACCGTACTTTCCACTGACAATCATAAAAATTGCTGGATGATGATGATGTGCTTATTATAATCTCAAGCATTATCAAGTCAAGGTTGACCATTAGACTGAATTACTTTTTTATTTTTCTTACTGAAGTAGACTATATAAGAAATTAATAGATACTAATTCAAAATTTGAAGTCTAAATCAGCAAGGATTTAAACCCAAAATATATACATTGTGCACAGTGATTTGGTATTTTGTTACTTCCATCAAACATTGGGAGAGGAATATAAATTGTTTGTATTTTCATATGTATACATACAGGAATATCTTAACAGACATATATGGATATATATGTTTGTACATATATATCCTGTTATGTATGTATTTGTGTGTGTGTGTGTGTGTGTGTGAATAGGCATTCTTGAAATAAAAATAAAATGACTAAAGGGTTTTGGATCAAAAGAGGAATTCATTCATTGCAAATATTTTTTTAAAATTCGGCTAGCACCTTTACTGGTAACTGGTCTGTTAATTATACTTAAATAAAAGGAGGAAAAATAATTCCGTGATACATTTGCCTACCTTGAAGAATCAGAATATGTAATATTGGGTATGATTTGGAAAATCTCCTACTTTTGTGTGGCCAGTGATTTGAAGATACAGGCAGTGAGCCCTCTCTTAAGCCTTTGTACTAGGTTTCAAAGCTGTGTTTCTCTTAGCTCAAAGGCTTGTGAAAATGGTAGCATTCTCTGTCCTTTTTTAGTGAAAAAGCTTTGATATTTGAGTTGCTGTTTACAAATATTAATACAATTATTCTTAAGGTTTCTGTATGGTTTTTCCAGATGTACCTTTTCTCCCCATATTTTCTTCCTTGGTGATCTCATTTGCTGACAAGATATAATAATTATCTCTATTTAGAATGCTCACAAATATACATATTCAGTCTTAATATATCATTGAATGCTACCTGATAGATATCTTCTCCTATATGTCTCCTTAGTGTCATCTCAAATTCAACAAATTGAAAATGGTTCTTATCATCTTTAAACTTATTTTTCTCTAATTTTTTTTTAATTCTAATTGAGCATATCAATATTTTTATCCAGGTTCATAATTAAAGTTCAACTCAGCAATCTTCTCTTTTGCTACTACCCCCTCCATATTTAACTAGTTTTTAAAATATTGGTTCTATATTGATGATAATTCTGGCATTACTCTTCTATCCATATGTATAGATGATACCCTTGTTCTCCCAATCATTCTCCACATAGCTTCCAAAATAATGTCAAGTTATATGACTTTATTATTTCCCTAATAATCTTCAATGATCTATATTTCTTCCAACATAAAATATAAAACTTTCATAGTAGCACTTAAAGTCTTCTAGATCCTGACTCCCATCTATTTTTCCAGGTTAATTTCACAATATTCCCCTTTGAAAATCAGAGATTCCAGTCAAATAGTATATTTACCATATTTTGTGTTGATTAATACACCTTTATAAATGTTCACAAGTTGTGCTCCATGCTTGATTTGTACTCAATCAAGTCCATGTCTAAAAATTCTATTATTTTAATATTTAATTCAGGGTTCACTTTCTCTGTAAGGTCTTCTCTTATCCTTGGCCTTTAATCTACATCTCCTCAAACAGAGTAGTATGTGTTTTTCCCAGACTCAGATTCCCTTTTTATATCTGTGCATGGGTTATAGTTCCAATATAGAATATAAGTGGTTTGATGGAAGAAAAGGTTTATTTGTCTCAATACTGCCAAAATTTAGCTGTATGTTATAGGCATTTGGAAAAAATGATTCAATTTGACTTCGTTTATAAATTCATGAACTACTGTTTATAAAGTGGTATTTTCTATAAATTATAAACTAATAAATAATTATGTAATTGTGACTTGGATAGTTATTATATTTGATCAGTTTGGATTCTATTGCTGTATCATGGAGTGAAGGGAAGATTCAATATACTTGTTGGGTATATTGATAGAGTTGGAATACAAATAAAGACTAGACAATGATTTAATTATTATTTATAACTTCCAAATGAGAAATTCACTTTTTCAGTGCAGATTATCCTTACTTGGTATAATTTATAATCAGAAAGAACTAGAATACTGAGATGGTGAGCAACATATCTAGTAAGTGTCAGAGGCTGGATTTAAAACAAGATCTTCTTTACTTTAGGACTAGCATTCTAAATTTTATGCCAAAATTTCTGGCAGCTTTTTGTCATGTTAGAAAGTTTGGGTAGAATACAAACAACTGGTTTTGTAGGATTTCTGCATATTATTTTATTTCAGTATCATAGAGTTAAAAAAACACCTTAATATTTGGGAGAGACATCAGATATTCTATTTTCTAAAGTGTATCTGAAAGGAATCCCTCATAATAAATTACTGAAAAAAAAGTTCTACTTAGATGTCTATAGCCACTATGCTTAGATCAACAAGTCTCCAGAACTCAACATTTTTTGAGACACCCATTCTACTTTTGTGCAACATTAATTGTTAGGAGATTTGTCCTGAAATCAAGAGGTACCGGTCACTAATGATACATTTTTTTTTTTTTTTTTGGCCATGATAACCCATGAAATGAGGAGGGGGAATACAGAATGGAATGAAATCTTTTGAAACCCATTTTGCTATTGCCTACAGTGATATAGGTGAGGAAGAAGAAAAGAGTACAGATAATGTATACTTTTAAAATAATTTATAAATTTCTAAATAATTTCTAAATATACCTAAATGGTAACTTAATTATTGGCATTTGAAATGTGTTTCTTTTTCACTGACCAATATATGGACATCCTATTAGGATAAATGAATAATATTAATTTTATAATTTTCAGTATAAATGAAACCATAAGACAGAAGGAAATTGTAGCTAAACAGAAACATTGCCCAAAGGTCCATCCTTGGAGAAGGAAATAAATGAATTGGCACAATTGCTTTGAAGCTGAATACAAAAGCAACAGGAAATATCATTTTTTTCTGAACTTCTGAGATTTTTTCTTACAATATTCATAAAGAACATTTATAAGACCTATGAAAATAACAAATACATCTACATCTATTACAATTGACTTAAGAAGTTCAAAAATTCTACAGAAAAAAAAATCAATAAGGCCTTCCAAATTGAATCAAAATGTATTCATTCAATTCAATATAAAGGTGGACATAGAGAAAATATGTTAGAAAATCTGGCTCAGCAGTAAGAAAACAGGGGATGAAGAGCTTATAGACAAGAAGTTTTGTTATCGTGTGTGCGTTTGTTTCTGATTTTGATGGAAAACACCTAATAAAATCATGTCTCAACCAAAATGATATATTAATTTAAAAAGTTATAATATGAAAAATAGTGAATGCTATTTCTAAATTGTTAGAAAGATTAAAACCAATGCAAAATTCAAAGAAATAATAAGATAAAGCCATATCATTCAAGTAAAATAACTTGATTTCATGTATTTAATTAAGTTATTCATATTTAAAAAATGAGAAATGGATAGGACAGATGATAACCCAACAGATAATTTATTAGGAATATTTAATGAAAATAAATTATTAAAATTAATTAATCCAAAAACATTTATTAAAAATCTCTTATGTGTCAGTCATTATGTTAAACACTAAGGATATAAAGGAAAAAAAAAATAATCTGCCACCAAGAAGCTTACATTCTTTTCTACATCCTATTAAAGAATGGGGGGAAAGGTGTGAGGAGAAAGAGGTGAATTCATTACCTAAGGGAATCAGTAAGGGCTTACTCAAAAAATTTGAATTGAGTTTTTAAAATTAGAGTTGGTTAGGAGCAGGTAGGTGGCTCAGTGGATAGAGCACCAGCCCTGAAATCAGGAGGAACTGAGTTCAAATTTTATCTCAGACACTTAACATTTCCTGGCTGTGTGACCCTAGGCAAGTCACAACCCCAATTGCCTCAGCAAAAAATAAATCAAATCAAATCAAATCAAATCAAATCAAATCAAATCAGAGTTCATTAAGCATCATAATAGCACAGTCAGCCCTATGCTTTAAGCTTATCACTTTGGTAACTGTGTAAATCAGAAAAGGAGGTTTGAGACAGATCGTTCTGGAGGCTATTAAATTTTCAGATGAGAGCTGATAAAGACTTGAGCTATGGTAATGATTGTATGGCAATATAATGGAAATAAGGAAACAAATGTAAAATATGTTTTGGATGTAATATCAGTAATAATCAGAAATAGAATTGAAGAATGGAGAATTACTGGCAGAAAGGATGGTGGTGGACTCAGTAGAAATAGGAAAATTAAGATGTGAAATACATGTTAGGTAAAAATATATTGAATACTATTTTGGACACAAGGAGTTTGAAACTGCCAGAAGATATTCAGATCAAAATGACAGTTGTATAGATGTATGTACATAGATATATAGATCTTTTGCATTGAAGTGGTAATTATGGGAAATGAGTTTATCAATGGGGAGTATAGAGCAAATTTTCTTAATCTAGTATCTATGAATGTTATTTTCATACTTTGATAAATGTGTTGTATTATATTTTGTTTCTTTTTTAATCATATGCATTTTATTTTATAAATTTTTTTAAAAACTATTTTGAGAAAGGATTCATAGATCAAACTGTCAATAGGATGGGTCCATGAAAGAACAAATAAAAAGCAATCCCTTGTGTAGAGACAGATGAGGAGACTGTAAGAGAAAACTTTGAAGTATCCTCACAGTAAGGGGGCAAATTTACTTATCAGATTAGTAAGAAGAGAAGAAAAAAAAAAGAACCAAGACCTTTCTGTCTAAACCCCAGGTAAGAGAATTTATTCAGGAGATAAGAATTTCAATCACTTTGAAGAATTCAAGGAGAGTGAGTTTTGAGAAAATGCCATATTTAACAATTATGAGATTGTTATTAATTTAGGAAAAATCAGTTTTGTTTGAGATCAGGATACAGATTTCAAGGTGATGATAAGTGTGTAAAAAAGAATAGAAGTACAAGCAACAAGAATACAACATGTTTCCAGGAATTTGTTAGTGCAAGGAAGGCAATAATGCAAGACAACTAGAAATAATAGTAACATCAAGTGAAGGTTTTTAAGTAGAAGATACTGCTCCTTTTGTTTGTAACACTTGAGTTGCTGAAATTAAAAAAAGATGTATTTTCATATAAAGAAAAGAGGATTAAATCAACTTGTGAAGTACATAAAGTTGTATTCCTTTACTATTTAAACAGTTTTGTCAGTGAAAGGGGTAAAAAAAATAACTTTTGGGTATTGTAAATAAAATTCATTTGTGGAAAAATATTTTTTTCATTAAAATGTGATGAAGACATGGTTTAATCAGAGGATCAGTTAAGTGAACTGAGAGAAACTCTTGGAGGAAAATTCAAGGGTTGTACCTGTTAGGCCTTCCTATCCTTCAGCTCATTTGCATGTGAGTTTTGTTTTTAGAGTTTGAAAGGAATGGATGATTAAACAGGATTGTCCATTTTAGAAATCACAGAGATACATTTCATGAGGTAATCTGGCTAAGAGATATATAGATGGGGCTCTACCAGGAAGATCTGACTGAACCATTACAAATAATGAAGACACTGGCAGAAGAGGAATTAAAAGAAGCCCAGCAAGAGAAGGGAGAAATAACTTCAGAGTGAAGATAAAAACAGGAACAATTAATTAACTAATGGAAAGGCTTTTGTTACTGTACTTTAGGTCTTATTGAAGAGAAGCATTATCTTGTGGATTGGCAGAAGAGAAGTGCTGGAGCCTGCTGATTGGAAAAGAATTTGACTCTGTTGATGTTTGGGAGAAGTGCCTGGTTTTTCTATACAACCCCCCCCCCTTTTTTTTTTTTTAGGCTTGAGAGGAAAAATTAAAAGGGGAAATATAAGCTTTGCAACTACTTGACTCTAAGAATATTCTTAAGGTATGTGATAAGAAAACTTAAAACCCTACTGAATAAAAAGCCAGCTGGTTTATTTGCACTGACCAGGAAACTGTGAATTTGACTTTGATGAAACAAGATATTGTAAATTGAATTATGATTCACTGACTGGATTATGAAGAACTGACTGGATATTTCTCAGAGACCATTGAGGAATTTTATAGTTCTGTAACTTGGAACTTCTTGCTATAATAAGTATATAATTTCTTTATGTGTAACAATGAATTAAATGAGTCTGTAACTAGTTCATCAGTTTTTAAGTAGAAGAAAAGTGGAAGTGCATAGCAGGAGAGTAATGAAGACTACAGTGAGAATAGCTAGCAGAGAAGTGGGTTCTTCTGGGCAAATTGGCTCTAGTTAAATTTTGTGTTGTGCCAAAACATGGCTTTTCTTCATTTTTGGGCCTCCAGCTAGTTTTCTGTAAGTGTGTGCCCATGCTGTATGCATTTATGAGAGAACATAGTGCAGATTTATGTATTGATTGTGATATTTTGATTATTATTGCTTTTATTTTATATTAGTAAATTATTTTAATTTTCTTTTATAATTTAATTAATATTTTACGTTTGAGTTAATGGCATCATATTGACTGATTTTGAGCAAATGGGAAGTATAGTAGATGTGGGTGCATCAACTACAGTGACAAGCAATAGAAGTATATATTCCCCCATCATGCCTTAGACACAAGATTATCTCTAGGATTCTAAAAGAATGTTCAGGCACAGCTATGTATTTGTGGTCCATCTCTGGAAACTCAAAAGCTGCTCATGTGAGGGCACTTTGGGGCAACTGAACCAGCTCAGAGAGTGATTAGAAAATACAGGGCCATAAAGGAGTTCAAAAAGATGAGGGTGATCTGGGCATGTGTCCACGAAGAGTAGAGCAGCAGAGTTAGATAGCACCTAAGTCAGAAAATTTTTTCTTCTTCAGGAGTAGAGTCACCACATTTATTACATGAAAAAGTAGAAATGATATTAAAAAAACAGAATTGGGAAGAGCAGCTGGATTAGATCAAATGATGACTCAAAGGAAGTCTATGCAGCAGTTATAGTAATTTAAGGAGGATCAAATCTCAAGTACCTTAAAGACAGGAAATTTGGTCCCTCAAAACAATGGTAATGTAATTGCTATTTTAAAAAGAGAGCTTTTTTTTTTTTAATGGGTAAACAAAATTTTTTGAGAGACAAAAAACACTTCCAATTTTTTTAAAATGAGAAATTGAATATTAACAATGAAAGGAGAAGAAATAATGAAAATGGTTATTATCTATTGGATAATTTCACATGGAAATGAAAATAAAGGAAATTAATGTCTAAAATAAATTTAGAAATAAATATGAATATTAATAAAAAATACCTAAATTAACTAATTGCAGATTGTACAATGACCAAATCTCATAAAAAGAAATTGAACAATTTATAAATTATTTTTCAATGTCAAAATTCCAGAACCAGATTGTTTTATAATTTATTATATCAAACATTTAAAGAACAAATTATTTTTCTGCTACATAAATACACCTTTAAAAATTCCTTTAATGATGTGAATAAAATCTCAATACCCAAAAAAGAGAGTGATTAATGATGCAAAGGAAGAGAACTTCAGACCAATAGTGCTTAGGGATAATAATGCAAAATTTTAAAATAAAAAAGTTATTATAGATAAAAATCAACGCATCAAAATATTTATTATGATGACAATGTTTTATAACAGGGGTACAAGTAAGGTTTGACATTATGCAAATAATTGGCACAAATAATCATGAAAATAATACACTCAAATCATTCTAAATGATTATAACAAGCTTAGGGAAAATCTTTGACAAAATGTAGCACTTATTTATGTTTTAAATGCTTTAAAAACAGTTATGGAAAAATATGAAAGTAGGAAAATTATTATTTCATAAAATTTCAATCAGGCTGATTTTTAGAAAGGCCTGGAAATATTTATATGAACTAATGCTGAGTGAAATAAGCAGAACCAAGAATACACTGTCTACAACAACAGCAAGATTCTGAGATGATCAACTGTGACAGATGTGGTTCTTCTCAGTAGTTCAGTAATCTAAAATAATCTCAGTAAACATTAGGTGGAAAACTCCATCTATATCCAGAGAGAGAACTAAGGAGATTGAATGAAAATTAACACATGCTATGTTCACTTTTTTCTTTTTTTTATCATGGCTTTTCCCTTTTGTTAGAATTTGTCCCTCTGAACATGATTCTAAAAAAATTGCTTTTACATGAAACTGGGAAAAGTAAAATATAGCCAAAAAATAAAAGAAAAAGAAACATTCAATATTCATGCATAGTATATCATCAACACAAAATGATAATAATATTTCCATTCTTATATCAGATTATCATTTTGCCAATTATACTGTAAAGAAAAAACCTGACTTCCGGCCAAGATGGTAGCTTGGAGGCAGACAGCTGCTTCAGCTCCGTGTTTTCTCTCAGGACTTACTTCATGACAAGCCTCAGAGTTAATGCTTGACCAGAAAAGAAACCCACAAATAATCACCAAGAGAAGACATCCTTGAAATTAGTCAGAGAAGGTCTGTGTTTGCTCAGGGGAGGATAGAGCAGACTGGGCACAGACTGAGGGCAGGCAAGCCAGAGTGAGACAAAGAACTCACATAGTTCAGACTGGAGGGGGGAGGAGGAAGATTTCTGCCGTTTCTGCAAAAAGACTTATACCCCAGTGTGGATATTCCATCTTGGCAGCAAGCCAGGAACAGCAGAGAGGGTGTAAACACTGGAAGTGAAGATTAAAACACAGGAAAGCTAGTGTCTCTCTGAACCTGGCCACCCCCAACCCCCACCTGGAGTGACTCAGCCCTTTCTCAGAGCCTCAGAGCTCAGACTCAGCCCAACTATCACTGTCCTGTTAGTGGCTCACTGCTGCCCTCCCCCACCCCCAGTCTGTAGAGGACGCCCATTAACACCATCCAGCCCCATCCCCCAAAAAACAGACCAATTGTTTCTCTTGTCAATTTGTTTTCTTCCATTCTGCTCTTGACAAAATGAACAAAAAATTCAAAAGGGCTCTAACCATTGACAGCTTCTGTATGGAGAGAGAGCAGACTTCAAATACTGAGGAGACTAAAAACAGATTGTCCCCAGAGGAATACCCTAAGGGGCATATAATCTGATCCTCAGTACAAAAGAATCTCATAGAGGAAATAAAAAAGGTTCTCAAAAGAGAGCTAGAAGAGAAATGGGAAGCCTGGAGAAGTCATTCCACGCATTTAAAGACAGAGTGGATAAAGAAAACAAATCATTGAGAAACAAAATTAGTGAATTGGAAAAGGTAAACAACTCCAAGGAAAACAGCATTAGTGAATTGGAAAAGGTAAACAACTCCAAGGTAAATAGGATTAGTGAGCTGGAAAAAGAAAACAGCTCTCTAAAAAATAAAATAGATAAAAAGAGAAAAAAAATTCCATAGAAGAAAAAAACTCACTTAAAAACACAATTGGAGAATTACAAAAAGATATAAAAAAAGTGAGTGAAGAAAATACATCATTGAAAATTAGACTTCGAACAAGTAGAAATGAATGAATCAAGAAGAATCCAAGAAGTAGTCAAGCAAAACCAGAGAAATGAAACAATTGAAAAGGATGTCAAGTACCTATTGGAAAGACAATAGACCTGGAAAACAGATCCAGGAGAGACAATTTGAGAATAATCGGACTCCCTGAAAAATGTGAGGAAAAAAAGAGCTTGGACACTATTTTCCAGGAAATTATCAAAGAGAACTGCCCAGATGTTTTGGAAACAGAGGGTAAAATAGACATTGAAAAAATTCATCAATCACCTACTGAAAGGGACCCTAAAATCAAAACACCAAGAAATATATTGGCCAAATTCAAGAACCATCAGACAAAGGAAAAAAATACTGGAAGCTGCTAGAAAAAAGCAACTCAGATATGGAGGAGCCACAATAAGGATAACCCAGGATGTAGCAGTGTCCACATTAAAAGAACGAAGGGCCTGGAACATGATATTCCAAAAGGCTAAGGAACTTGGTATGCAGCCAAGAATAACTTACCCAGCAAAAATGAGCATTGTTTTCCAGGGAAGAAGATGGATATTTAACAAAATAAATGAATTCCATCTATTCTTGATGAAAAAACCAGACCTACATAAAAGGTTTGATCTTCAAATACAGAACTCAAGAGATTTCTAAAAAGGTAAAAAGAAATCTTGAGAACTATACTTCTGCCATAAAAATATGTAAAGAACATATGTATAATTTGTCCTAGAAACTAGAGGTGGAAAGGAAATTATATCATAAAAAAGTGTAAAGTGGTGGTACTACATCTCATAGAGAGGCAAAGGTAACCTATTATATCTGAGAGAAAGAAAGAAGGGAGATGAACATAGTGTGTGTCAATAGACATATCTGATTTATGGTGAAACTTCTTTCACTTCATTGAAAAGTGAGAGGGAAGGAGTAAGTTAAGGGGAAGGGAAAACAGAAATTGTGAGAAAAAGGGGTAAAATAGGGGGAGGAACTTTAAGGTGGGGGAGGGATACTAAAAAGGGAGGGCTGTGAAAAGCAAGTGGTGTTCACAAGTTGAATACTGGGTAAGGGGGTAAGAGAGAAAGAAAGGAGAAAAGCATAAGCAGGGGTTAATAGGATGGCAAGCAATATAGAATTAGTCTTTCTAACCATAAATGTGAATGGGGCAAACTGCCTCATAAAGAGGAAGCAGTTAGCAGACTGGATTAAAAGTCAGAATCTTACTATATGTTGTTTACAGGAAACACACCTGAAACAGGGTGACACATTCAAACTAAAAGTAAAAGGGTGGAGCAGAATCTACTATGCTTCAGGCAAACCCAAAAAAGCAGGGGTAGCCATCCTCATCTCAGATCAAGCAAAAACAAAAATTGATCTAATTAAAAGAGATAAGGAAGGGCATTATATCCTGCTAAAGGGTAGCATCAATAATGAAGCAGTATCAATATTAAACATATACACACCAAGTGGTGCAGCATCTAAATTCTTAAAAGAGAAATTAAGACAGCTGCAAGAAGAAATAGACAGCAAAATTATAAGACTGGGAGATCTCAACCTTGCACTCTCAGAATTAGATAAATCAAACCACAAAATAAATAAGAAAGAAGTCAAAAAGTTAAATAGAATACTAGAAAAGTTTGATATGATAGATCTTTGGTGAAAGCTAATTGGTGACATAAAGGAGTACACCTAGGGAATAAAATCCTCAAAATCAAATGCAGTAAGGCAGAAATAGTAAATGCATCCTTTTCAGACCACAGTGCAATCAAAATTACATTTAATAAAAAGCCAGGGGAAAATAGACCAAAAATAATTGGAAACTAAATAATCTCATACTAAAGAATGATTGGGTAACAGCAAATCATAGACATAATTAATAACTTCACCCAAGAAAATGACAATAATGAGACATCATAACAAAATGTGTGGGATACAGCCAAAGCATTAATAAGGGTAGGTTTCATATCTCTACAGGCATACTTACATAAAATAGAGAGAGGGCCATCGAATTGGGCTTACAACTAAAATTGCTAGAAAAGGAACAAATTAAAACCCCCCAGACAAACACGAAACTTGAAATTCAAAAAATAAAAGGTGAGATTAATAAAAATTGAAAGTAAAAAACTATTGAATTAATTAATAAAACTAAGAGTTGGTTTTATGAAAAAACCAACAAAATAGACAAACCCTTATTAAACCTGATTTTAAAAAAGGAAGGAGAAAAAGAAAATTGTTAGTCTTGAAAATGAAAAGGGAGAACTCACCACTAATGAAGAGGAAATTAGAACAATAGTTAGGAGCTACTTTGTTCAACTTTATGCCAATCAATTCAATAACTTAAATGAAATGGAAGAATACCTTCAAAAATATAGCTTGCCCAGATTAACAGAGGAAGAAGTAAGTAGTCTAAATAGTCCCATTTCAGAAAAAGAAATAGAACAAGCTATTAACTAACTCCCTAGGAAAAAATCCCCAGGACCAGATGCATTTATATGTGAATTCTACCAAACATTTAAAGAACAACTACCTCCAATGCTATATACACTATTTGAAAAAATAGGGATTGAAGGAGTCCTGCCAAGTTCCTTTCATGACACAGACATGGTACTGATACCTAAACCAGGTAGATTGAAAACTGAGAAATAAAACTATAGACCAATTTCCTTAATGAATATTGATGCTAAAATCTTAAATAAGATATTATAAAAAGACTTCAGAAAATCATCCCCAGGATAATACACTATGACCAAGTGGGATTTATACCAGGAATGCAGGGGTAGTTTAATATTAGGAAAACCATTAGTATAATTGACCATATTATTAATCAAATTAACAAAAAAACATATGATCATCTCAATAGACGCAGAAAAAGCATTTGATAAAATCCAACATCCATTCCTACTAAAAAGGCTTGAGAGCATAGGAATAAATGGACTATTCTTTAAAATAATAACGAGCATATATATTAAAACCGTCAGTAAACATCATATGTAATGGCGTAAATTAGAATCTTTCCCTGTAAAATCAGGAGTGAAACAAGGTTACCCACTATCACCATTACTTTTCAATATAGTACTAGAAATGCTAGCCTTGGCAATAAGAGCTGAGAAAGAGATTCAAGGAATTAGAGTAGGAAATTAGGAAATCAAAGTATCACTCTTTGCAGATGACATGATGGTATACTTAGAGAACTCCAAAGACTCTGCTAAAAAGCTATTAGAAATAATTCAGAATTTTAGCCAAGTTGCAGGATACAAAATTAATCCACATAAATCCTCAGAATTTTTATACATTACCAACACAATCCAACAGCAAGAGATACAAAGAGAAATTCCATTCAAAATAACGGTCGATAGTATAAAATATTTGGGAATATATCTACCAAAGGAAAGTCACGAATTATATGAGCAAAATTACAAAACACTTGCCACAAAAATAAAGTCACATTTAAATAATTAGAAAGATATTCAGTGCTCTTGGATAGGCTGAGCAAATTTAATTAAGATGACAATACTCCCTAAACTAATCTATTTATTTAGTGCTATACCAATCAGACTGCAAAGAAACTATTTTAATGACCTAGAAAAAATAACAACAGAATTCATATGGAAAAACAAAAGGTCAAGAATTTCCAGGGAAGTAATGAAAAAAAATTAAATGAAGGTGATTTAGCTGTACCTGATCTAGAACTATATTATGAAGCAACAGTCACCAAAACCATTTGGTATTGGCTAAGAAATAGACTAGTTGATCAGTGGCATAGCTCAGGTTCACAGGTCAAGATAGTGAATAAAAATAGCAATCTAATGTTGGCAAACCCAAAGATCCCAACTTTGGGGATAAGAATTCATTATTTGACAAAAACTGCTGGGAAAACTGGAAATTAGTATGGCAGAAACTAGGCATGGACCCACATTTAACACCACATATTAAGATAAGATCAAAATGGGCCCAAGATTTAGGCATAAAGAATGAAATCATAAATAAATTGGAGGAACATGGGATGGTTTACCTCTCAGACTTGTGGAGGAGGAAGGATTTTGTGTCCAGGGGAGAACTAGAGACCATTATTGATCACAAAATAGAACATTTTGATTCCACCAAATTAAAAAGTTTCTGTACAAACAAAACTAATGCAAACAAGATTAGAAGGGAAGTTACAAATTGGGAAAACATTTTTACAGTTAAAGGTTCTGATAAAGGCCTCATTTCCAAAATATACAGAGAATTGACTTTAATTCCTAAAAAATCAAGCCATTCTCCAATTGATAAATGGTCAAAGGATATGAATAGACAATTTTCAGATGATGAAATTAAATCTATTTCCACTTATATGAAAGAGTCTTCCAAATCACTATTGATCAGAGAAATGCAAATTAAGACAACTCTGAGATATCATTACACACCTGTCAGATTGGCTAAGATGACAGGAACAAATAATGATGAATGTTGGAGGGGCTGTGGGAAAACTGGGTCACTGATGCATTGTTGGTAGAATTGTGAACAAATCCAACCATTCTGGAGAGCAATCTGGAATTATACCCAAAAAGTTATCAAAATGTGCATAACCGTTGACCCAGCCATACTACTACTGGGCTTATATCCCAAGGAAATACTAAAAAAGGGAAAGGGACCTGTATGTGCCAAAATGTTTGTGGCAGCCCTTTTCATAGTGGCTAGAAACTGGAAAATGAATGGATGTCCATCAATTGGAGAATGTTTGGGTAAATTATGGTATGTGAATGTTATGGAATATTATTGTTCTGTAAGAAATGATCAACTGGAGGAATACAGAGAGGCTTGGAGAGACTTACATCAACTGATGCTGAGTGAAACGAGCAGAACTAGGGGATCATTATACACTTCAACAATGATACTGTATGAGGATGTATTCTGATGGAAGTGGATATCTTCAACATAGAGAAGAGCTAATCCAATTCCAATTGATCAATGATGGACAGAATCAGGTACATCCAGAAAAGGAACACTGGGAAATGAATGTAAACTGTGAGCATTGTTTTTTTTTTTGTTTGTTTGTTTGTTTTGTTTTGTTTCTCTTCCCAGATTATTTTTACATTCCGAATACAATCCTTTGCAACAGCAACAACAACAAAATTCGGTTCTGCACATATATATTTTACCTAGTTTATACTATAAGATATTTAATATGTATGGGAATGCCTGCCATCTAGAGGAGGGGGTGGAGGGAAGGAGGGGGAAAACTCGAAACAGAAGGGAGTACAAGGGATAATGTTGTAAAAAAAAATTACCTATGTATATGTACTGTCAAAGAAAATGTTATAATTATAGAAATTAATAAAAAAGAAAAAAAAGAAAAAACCTTAAATTATACAAAATCAAATCTATAGGAAGTAACAAAATGTTAATAAATTAATGGGAAATGGTGAGGGCAAAGTAGGAATGAATAGACCTTGGTATTATCACATTTCAAATTATGGACCAGAACAAAAATAGCAAAATGTTTTATTATCATGTAATGTTAATAGAATAATTATCAGTTATTAATAAATTCAAGAACACAAAATATTAGGGATGAAGCTATGTATAATAAGAAAAGAATTGTGGGGGGCAGCTAGGTGGCACAGTGGATAGAGCACCAGCTCTGAATTCAGGAGGACTAGAGTTCAAATCTGATCTCAGACACTTAACACTTCCTACCTGTGTGACCCTGGGCAAGTCACTTAACCCCAGCCTCAGGGAAAAAAAAAAGAATTGTGAAACTTACAAATCAGCTTTTTGAAAAATAGACATATCTTATGTCATACTCTACAAAAATGTTCATAGGAATGAATGATCTAAAGATCAAAAAGTCAACCCATAAAAAATAAAGGACAGTACAATGTGATTCCTTTAATAATAAATAGAAATCAGATTAACAATACAAATAATTATAGAAATTAATACAACTAAGAAAAGTTATTGAACTATTTAAAACTTCTTTCTTTCTTTTTATTGTAGTAAATTTATTGATTTTTAATATACATTGATTTATGAATCATAAAAGAAAAATTAGATCAAAAGGGAAAAAAATATTGGAAACAGAAAAAAAGAAGTGAACATAGCTTGTGTTGATTTACATTCAGTCTCCTTAGATCTTTTTCTGGATTTAGATGGCATTTTCTGTCCAAAGTCTATTGGGATTGCTTTGGATTAATGAACCACTGAGAAAAACCATAGTGTATCATTGCACATTCTTGCTATTGTTATGTACAATGTATTACTGCTTCTGTTTGTTTCACTCAGTATAAGTCATGTAAATCTTTCCAGGCCTTTCTATAATCAATTTGTTCATCATTTTTTATACAACAATAATATTCCATTACCTTCATATATCACACCTTATTCAGCCATTACCTAGTTGATGATTTAAAAAAGACTTTGGCATGAACAAAATCAATACAGCCACAATTTTAAAAAACCATATTAAAATGATGGGGTGATTGCATTTAATATAACTAATAAAATGGACAGTTCCTTTTCTAATTCCTTGCTACTACAAAAAGAGTTGCTACAAACATTTTTGCACATGTAGGTACTTTTCTCTTCTTTATGATTTCCTTTGACTCAATAGTACCATTATTGGGTCTGTATCCCAAGGAAATATTTATACAACTATTTTGCTGCACAAGAAAAAGTATATCAAACTAGAAAGAATGAGAAAAAATAAAATACAAGGAAACAACAAAAAGAGTGAAAATGCTATGTTGTGAAATACACTCTGTTCCTACAGTCCTCTCTCTGGATTTAGATGATTGTCATCATCAAAACACCATTGGAATCTTACTGAATCATCTTACTATTGAAGAGAGCTACATCCATCAGAATTGATCATCATATAATTTTGTTGTTGCCATGTACAGTGATCTCCTGGTTCTGCTCATTTCACTTAGTATTAGTTCCTGTGCTGTCCAGCCCTCTCTGAAATCATCCTACTGGTCATTTTTTTCTTAACAATAATATTCCATAGCATTCCTATACTATAACTTATTCAGCCATTCTCCAAATGATGGCCATCCATTCAGTTTCCAGTTTCTGGCCACTACAAAGAGGGCTGCCACAATAATTTTTGCACATGTGGGTATTTTTTGCCTCCTTTAAGATAACTTTGGAATATAAGCTCAGTAAAAAACATTCGTGGATCAAAGGGTGTGCATATTTTGATAGCCCTTTTGACATAGTTCCAAATTGCTCTCCAGAATGATTGGCTCAGTTCACAACTCTACCAATAATGTATTAGTGTCCCAGTTTTCCCATATCCCCTCCAACATCAGTCATTATCTTTTCTTTTCATCTTATCCAATCTGAAATTGTGTAGCAATACCTGAGTTGTCATAATTTCCATTTCTCTAATCAATAGTGATATAGAGCACCTTTTCATATGACGAGAAATGGTTTTAATTTATTTCTTCATGGGACAATTGTTCATGACCTTTGATTTATCAATTGGAGAATGGCTTGAATTCTTATAAATTTGACTCATTTATCCATATTAAAAATGAGGCCTTTATCAGAACCTTTGAATGTAACAATGTTTTCCCAGTTATTGTTTCCCTTTTAATTATGTCTCCATTAGCTTTGTTTGTACAAAAACTTTTTAAATTAATTTAATTAAATTATCTATTTTGTGTTCAAGAATGAACTCCAGTTCTTCTTTTTCCACAAATTCCTTCTTTCTCCATAGTGACAGTTAAACTATGTTTGTTCTTCTGATTTGCTTATAGCATCATTCTTTATGTCTAAATCATGAAACCATTTCAACCTTATCTTGGCATATGGTGTTAGGTGGGGGGTCAATACCTAGTTTTTGCCCTACTAGTTTCCAATTTTCCCAGCAGTTTTTGTCAATTAGTGAGTTTTATACCAAAAGCTAGGGTTACAAACCTTTATCCACCCCTTAATATTTTTTTTCTTTGATGTAATCACATCAGAGTTCATTTAAAACTACCCCCTCAGTCCATGTGATTCTCACTCTGTCTGTTCCAGTGACAGATACAATTCTCAAGAATTACAGATACCATTCTTGGTCTTGGTATATTATCCTGTTGATAAGTTGCTGTAATCTCTTTGCTAACATGCTATTAAATTTTTTGCATCAGGGACAGCTAGGTGGCACAGTGGATAGAGCACCAGCCCTGAAGTCAGCAGGACCTGAGTTCAAATCTGACCTCAGACAGACACTTAATACGTCCTAGCTGTGTGATCCTGGCAATATCCCAATTGCCTCAGGAAAAAAATAAAATTTTTGTATCAATATTCATTACGCCATTGGTCTGTTATTTTCTTTCTCAGTTTTGGCCTTTCCTGGTTTAGATATCAGTGCCAGATTTGTGTCATAAAGGGAATTTGGCAAGATTGGTGAAATGGGAAAAATGCAATAAAAAAAAAAAACTCCTTTAAAAGTTCAGTTGGCCAAATTCAAAGAGAGGTTAAAAAAGCTAATTAAAGGAAATAATTCACTAAAATTAGAATTGAACAAATAGAGTGATAGCTCATTGAGATATCAATCAGTCAAACAAAATTTCAAAAACGAAAAAATAAAAGAAAATGTAAAATACCTCATTGGAAAAACAAGTGACCTGGAAAATAGATCGAGGAGAGAAATCAAAGAATTGTTGCACTATCTGAAAACCAAAATTAAAAAAAAGAGCCTAGGCAACATCTCTCAAGAAATCTTCAAGAAAAACTGCCCTGATGTCCTAGAAACAGAAAGTAATGTAGCCATTGAAAGAATCCACCAATCACCTCCTGAAAGAGGCCCCAAAATAAAAACTCCAAGACATATTGTACCTAAATTCCAGAATTATCATATCAAGGAGAAAATATTATAAGCAGCCAAAAAGAAACAATTCAAATATGTAGGAGCCACAAATCAGGATTACTGAGGACCTATTAGATTCCACTTTAAATGATAAAAAGGCCTGGAATATGATATTCCAGAGGGCAAAGGAACTTGGAGCAGCCAAAATAACTATTCAGCAAAATTAAACATGATCTTTCAGAGAAAAGATGGACCTTAAATAAAAGAGGGGATTTTCATTTATTTTGATGAAAAGACCAAGGCTGAACAGAAAATTTGATCGTCAAATACAGAACTCAAGAGAAGCATAAAAAAGGTGAAAAGGGAAGAAAAAAAGTTTCTAACATGCCTTTATTCAAGGCATGAAGGCAGGGACACAAGAAAATGTGAAGGTGTTCATAAGAATAAAATTAGGCTAGAAAGATGCAGTCTTAACAGTTATAGGACAGAGTTAGAAATAGATGCCAATGATATCCAGAGGAACTAAGGATAAGGAAAAAATAGGACAACCAATTTTTCTGTGTTTGTATTTTTTCTACTCCACCCTTCAGCCCCTTAAACAATATTCAATGGTAAAATAAACAAGTAAACAAAAAATCCCATTCTTATACCTTGCTGCTGTTTCTTCTGCTGACTTCAAGCTTAGATAAGGAATTATGACTTCAAGTCCCACTTGTGTCAAGACCATCCAGCTATCTACTTCTATAGGTGTAGTTGTGGTTAGGTATAATAGGAAGGGGAAAAGATTCTTTCACTTCCTTCTCCTCCTTGTGTTCTTTCCTATCTTTTTCAAGGGTTACCCTTTAAGTCTTAATGCAAACCATGTCAAATTTTCCGTCTCAGAAGTTAACAAAATCACTCTCCACTTACAAACAAAAAAACAAAACAAAACCCAAAATCCATTAAATGCCAAAGATATAGATATACCTAGATATAGATTAGATATAGATATAGATATTCTGGTCTTTATCTTTAGAATATAAGTTCTTTGCAAGTTGAGATTGCCTTATTTATTATATGCGTATCTTCAGTATCTATTACAATGCATATTGTAAGATCTTTATAAATGATTTTGGTGAATAGGTGTTTGTGTTGCTATTGCTAAGAAGCCTATAAAAGTCATTTTTGTGATTGAATCTATTGAGTAGTTTTACCCAAGCTTAATAAATGAAAAAGAAACATTATGTTAGTGTAAGAAGTTTTAGGCCATGATTTTCCTCATGAAATCTAATGCACCAAAAATAATAAATTTGCAGTATATTACATTATCTCTCTTTTGACTCAACTCTACTTCTGAATTCGTGGTTCAGTATAAAATAAGCACTCATAATATCCTAGCTATTTCCTTTTCACATTTTCAAGAAAGATATGATGTGATCATAGCCATTCTCCTAACATGTTATAAAGATAAAAAGGTAGGCATATAGGCTGGTAATTACTCATCTTTCTGGTTGCATTTCTTGGTGATAATATCATGTATGATTTTTACCATTTTTTGATTTCTTCTTATCTTTGTTATATCTTGAAAACCAATTACAAAGTACCTTAAAATTTTATCACCTCACATAGATTTTTTTTTCTGAATGTACTTGACTGGATAAAACTTCTCTTTTTAACTTGTTCTTCTTATATGTTATTTTCTGCCTTCTCTCCTTCCTTCCCCCCAACCATGACACATCAGGTGCTATTAGAATTCAAAGGTGATCATTCTAATACTACCTGTGATGTTATACATATTATTTTTAGAATTACTGGAAATGTTATTTTTGCATCTTTTTTATTTTCCACTGTTTCATCTATCAATGTTCTTCAGATAATATAGGGAAGAGAACAAGCATTTATTAAATGACATCTGTGGACCAAACACTGTATTAAGCACTTTTCTAAATATTATCTTCTTTTTCTTCCTGTCTACTTTCTTGAAGTTTATGATCTCCAGAAATTCATAATTTAGTAATATGAAATCAACTCTGAGACTCTTAACTCTTTAAATTGGATTTCATGTCTAAACAATGAGTTCCCTCCTTTCCACACCCTTTTCAGTTTCTTTTTCTAAATTCTCTTCTCTTATTATATAGTAATCTCCAAGACATGGACATTATTACCTTAGTTTGTATGTTAAGTACTTAGAACACTGCCTGGTACTTACACATTATTAAATAAATGTTTATTTATTCTGAATGATTTATTATTCAACCCTCTCAATAGCCTACCTCTGTGAAGCAAGTGATATTATTATCTTCATTTTAAAATTGAGGGAAATGAGGCAATAGAGCTTTAAGTAACTAGTCTAGAGTCATATATCTAATAAGTGTTTGAGCCCAAATTTGAACTCAGTTCTACTTGTCCAGGTCCACTGCTCTATCTACTGTGACATCCAGGTGCCTAACTAGATGTCAAACAAAGCTTTTGGCAGAATACTTTCTCCTCTTCAGCTTTTCATTGTTTTGTGAGGCAATACAGCCAACAATAGGCCATCCTGTAACATGTTTTTCAAACATGATATAATCTAAACCAGTATTGTGCTTCATTTAGATATAGGCATTAGCAAGACTCTTAAGTCTTTACTTACCAAAATTGTCTCTGAATACTTTTTTGACATCATTATTGTGGTGAATGACTATATGTAAAAAGTATTTAATTTTTGCTATATTATTTCTATAAAATAGAAAATATTTTTGGCTTTAGTCCATTTCACATAAGGTTTACTTATTTCAGTGGTAGAATTATTGCCATTGTATAACCGTCTAGCAGTTGGGATATTGGCATCTCTGACTTGTTCTGACATGTCTTGTGGCAGTTGAACATGGAATGCTCCTTCATGGAGGATAGTAGAAGGAACACTCACAAACATTTAAAATAGGGCCTGCTTGAAATCCTAGACTATTATATTTATTTCATTGATATTTAGGAACATTTGTATCATGCTGATGGAGGTTCCAAACCCCTTCAATAGTATCTCAAAATCTTAACTGATCAACATTTTAGGATTCTTATTAGGTCTTCACATCTATCATAGCAGTCCCCAAGAAACAAAATGCTCTTCTGTACCTCAACATGGAAAGAATTCTCTGACTTTTTGGTTGACTTATACCCTTTCTTCCAATATGGATGATGGAAAGAAAGCAAAAAAGGAAGATGCAGATGACCCAGGTTCAAGAGTTACGCTTAGTAATGTCAGCACAGAACAGGAAAAGACGACAAGTGGCAGTGGTCATATTAATATCTATCAATATCTATATTATCTATATCTGAGTCTATCTATATTGTATATGATATATAGGGATACATATATATTTGTCTGTAGGTATATATCTATTGGTAAACATGCATACATGTCTCTCTCTATATATAAAATATATCTGTGGATATGTATCCATATATGCAATACATATACATATCCACAAGCACACATATATTTCACACATATATTTTATATAAATATATATATATATCTATAGATAGATAGTAGATGCATAGATGCACATATATATGTAGACACAAGATGCACACATACAATTTATAAGTATATATACATATACGTATTTGATCAGATCAGATTAGATTCTCATATACATATACAGGATATCCCAAAAGAATTAGTACAGTTTTAAGATTCAATAACTTAAAACATAGAAATGCTATACACTTACAAAAACATTTTTATTATTTAAAATTTTGAATATTCTCTTTTTAAATTAACATTCAAGAAGACCTTTGTCTTATGCTGTACTTCACTTTGGTAGATTTTCAGTCTTTGTCAAAACTGCTGCTGTTCAGTGATTGAAAAAAATTCATTCTAATCTAGCCATGTCATCAAAAGAATGAGATTTGAAGCATACATGACAGTTTCTATGTGACTGCAAAAGAAAAAAAAATCTACTGGAGGTAGATTAAGGGACCAAGGTGGCCAAGCAAGAGGACCTCCTCTACCAATCTAATGGGCTGAGAAATTATCATCTAGAAACTATCACACATAATGATCAGGGACCCTCTCTCATTAAAATTAAAATTTATTCTTCAAAATTCTCAGAACTAAATGAAAAAGACATGAAAAGCATTTTTGTAAATATGTAGAATTTATATGTCTGAAATTATTAAAGTTTCCTCAAAACTTATAGGAGATCTTGTGTAAAAATAGTCAATAGCAGACATATATATATATACATGTATATAATTTATTATAGATATGAGATATTATAATATATATTATTTAACAACATAACCAACTATATATGTATATATATGTATGTATATATATGTATGTATATATATGTATATATGCATGTATATATATGTATGTATATGTATGTATGTATGTATGTATGTATGTATGTGTATATATATATATATATATATATATATATATATATATATATATATATATATATATATATATATATATATATATATATATATATATATGTATGTATTGAATTGGCCCAATAGAAAATAAGATCTGGATAGGCATCCTTCATGAAGAGGATGTAGTATGGCATTCATTTTCTATCCAAATTAGTGCTATTAAATGATGGAGATCTGACAATTAATATGATATTGGTTTCTTCAAACAATTATTTTGATTTCTGCTTTATTCTGATTAGAAACATAACTAGACATATCAAGAGAAATGTATAAACATATAGATGGATATATGATAGCATATTTGTTAGGCATTTATTATCTTTTATGGACTATTCAGTGTATTGGGGAATACAAATTTAAAGATTAGTCAATCCGTCTCTCAAGGATCTAATATTCTCAGTGAGGAAGATAGCATGTATCATTTTCCACCCCCCCCCCCCAAATCCTTCTTCAATATTTACTAAATGGAGCAATGGGCTAATTGCAAAATATATTCTTGATGGTTATCTATGGATTATTTACTTGTTTGTTTATTCATTCTTCCATTTATTTGTCTATTTATTTGCTTCCTTGTTAATTTATTTGTTTGTTACAGGAATTAAGAATAGTTCTTATCAGGGAAAATGCACATTCTTTCAAAGTACTTGGAAACAGGATTTCATGATATATAAATTATTCAATGCAAGTAAATCTCAATGAAACAATAATAGCAGCAGCAACAACAACAACAACAACAAAAGTATTGCTGATTTAGTTAAGGTAAACATGAGTAGCAAATATTTTAAGAGTGGGCCAAAAAGCAACTGTGTAAACTAGAAAGTAGAACTCTTAGAAATGTTTAAAAGACAAACCAATTTTGGTAATCCTTCCCCCCACACATATGTGGCCTACTACATTTCAAATGAAAAATCCTCAGACAATTCTAATCACATTGTCAGTCAGATAGTCATCTTCTGAAAGAGGATCCTTCACCTTTAAGAATGCATGTACAATAGTGATATGTAAGCAGCTCAAAGCCTCAATACCCCTTTTTTCTGCAAAGCAAGACTGGGTTAGGAAAAAATCAATATGTTGGAAGTAAAGGTCAGACAAGGAAAAGTGACATGAAACAGAACTAAGGGAACAATATCCTTCATGAAGACTGTTTGAAGTTTTCTTTACCGTTGTGCTAGCTTCAGTGCATATATATTTTATCCTAGAATAGAAACCTGTATTCTTGCAGAAAAGTTATATTTTAAATATTTATCAATTTGACAATGTCCTTATTGCTTATTATTTTTATCCTATGAACCAAGTTTCAGGAAACAGTGGATGTTTATTGAATTTTTTTTAGTTTAGTTTTTTTTTTTTTTCAATAATGTGAGCATAACACAAACGTAGTTGCCTATCTTTTTTTTTTTTAACAGTTCTCGATTTACTTTTTCAAGTGGGCCAGATGTACTACTATAGTCCTTAAAAGGGTCAGGAACATCTCCTTATTTCCTCACACTCTCTACTTATTGCTTGGGTATAGTTTTAAAGTAGTCCATGAACCCTTTTCACTCTTACAACACATTTACCCACAATTAACAATCAAGCCGTCCTCCCTTCATTCAGGCATCCATTCTCTCTGGGCCTCATTTTCCCTGTCTCTCTCTTGATCTGCCATTGTGCGGAGAGCTGTTTGTGCCATCGCAATCTGCCCTCCTTACCAGCCGCATAAGGATAGGAGGGGAAAAAAGCACACAGCATTCAGATGCTGAATAGCAAATTGCTCTTGAGTGTCCTTGCTTCCCCCGGCTCTCCCCCTTCCTCCAGAAGGACAAGGGGGGCCCTGAAAGCAACTATACATTTTGCTTAGTGCTCTTGAAAACAAGCGTTTCACACCTGAAGCCTTTCACGGCAGCCCAGAAGCACCCCTTCAAACCACTTAATTGCCAATTGCTTCAGAGCTCGTTGTGAAAGTCCATTATGTCAGCCAGCTCCATGGCGAGTGACAAAGTATGGCAAATGAAAGAGTCCTCCTTCTTCCAGGGCCAATGCAGCATTAAATATCCCCAGATCACTGGTTTTCTTGTTGTTAACAGACAGTGATTGGCTCCCGCAGAAGGTATGCACAGAAACCGTCTAGTATTATTTTTAAATGAAAGATGCAATTTTCCTTCTGTTCTTTGTCAAAATAAGATAAAATAAGGATACCAAAAGAAGTCAAACAAGATAGTTTCACACATAACTTGTTTGTTCTGGGGTACCTAGTAGAATGGTGTCCTTATCAAAATTGTGTAGCTTATATCGTTTTCAAAAAAATATTTAAGTGTGTGCTGTTCTCCAAGTTAAGAGGCTCTATCCTTGAGGTTTTGGAAATCAAACAATACAAATATTCTGTACAAAAAAAATCACCTTGAACAAAAATGAAACCAAACATTAATTCACTATATAATTGTTTTAAAGTTACAGCCCTGGAAATTGGTTTTTAAATGGTTTGGCTTCTTTTTTCTTCCAGTCACTGCAATAAAAATAAATAAATAACATCACTTTTAAGGGATAGTATCTATCCATTCATGGCCAAATCATATAATGCTCATAAGGAAACAAATTATTTGCATCTAGTGTTTCTGCATAATTATTCAAAAAATGATGCCATCAAAGTTATTGAGTCATTATTAAAATGTGATTTGGGGAGAGGATGATAAAGTCAAACTGAATGGGCTCAGTGTAAGGGTCTTTATAGTGCATTTACTCAAGGCATTTCTCCTTTGAAAGCAGTCTAAGTTTATATACTGTCTATATTTTTGTAATGTTTGTTTTAGAGGAAACATAACAACATCATTACAGTTTGATAATGGAAGACTTTTAGAAGCATGTCAACATAGCCTCAGATTTCAAGGATATTGCTTAGTTTATTAGGTATATTTGTGATATGCCTTAGAAAAGATTTCTGGCTTTTATGAAAGTCTTGAACCCAAGGTTACTATAGAATTCTAGTTTGTCTTCTTGTGAAGAAAAAAGGCAGCTGTGGGTGAGCTTTCATTTATTAAAATATAAGAGAAATTGGATAAATAACTTGAGTTGAAATGTTCTTCAGTTGAGGCAGCACTGAGGGAAGCCTGTTTTTCCCGTTTAATTTCAATCTTCCTTCACAATGAAGTATTATCCTTTTCAGCAAGGACTACTTCCATGTTTCCTCTCCTGGCCTCCCAGGTCCCCTCCCTCTTCAATGTTATTACCTTTCCACTCCCACATCTCTTGTGTTTGCCTAATCATTTAGATCAGGCCTACTCTTCAGACTTCTATGGCTGACTCTCTAGGCTTCCTCTTCTTAGTGTCATGATAAGTAAGCCCCTATTCATTGTCACTCCCCTCTTCCCATTTAATTATGTATACTATGACCTGAAATGGAAATTTAACTGTACCAGACATTAGACTTTGGATGATTTACAGACTCAAGTAATTTAAGATGCATTATATTCACAATGATGGGGGTGGGGACTGGTTTATGGACTCAACACTTTTAAATAGCAAAAAAATCCCCAAATTTTCATACCTCACACTCTAAGAAAGAGCCTCATAACTACCGATCTTTATAAGGAATCAAATCTCTGAGATCTATTCTCCAGAAAGAATATATTGGCCCTATAGAATGTGAGCATGATTTGTTACTCAGGTTATTTTTCTTTATATTTGCTTCCTAAATTCATTTATTGGGTTTTTCTATAAGAAAGATTCAAATGTAATAAATTTAGCCCACTAACCATTTAGCAGATTTATAATACTGTGGTAAGAATGAAAAATTGTTCATAGTCTATACTATGTATATGAAAAGCAGAATAGTATTATGGAATGATGGGACTTTGAAGTCAGGAAAATCTGTGTTCTAGTCTTCTCTCTGACATTGACTCACAATATGACCATGGAAAATTCAGGGAATGCTCTAAATGCTCTAAGATGATCAACTGATGAAAGGCTACTTATCTAATATAGTGGAGAGAATTTTTATGCCATAAGTTCTCTGGACATAGATGAAGCCATAATTTAGATGAGGAAAAAAAAGCAAAGAAAGAATAGATATATGACAGTGAATCCATAACATATCTCCATCCCCCCCACATTCATTAAAACAGGTGGAAATAAATGACCAAGGTTCTTTTAGGCCTATATTTGGAGAATTCACATTGATCTACCACCTCCTGATGCAACCTGTTACTTTCTTTTACAGCACTGTTAATTCCAAAGTTTTTCCTTACATGGAGATAAAATCTTTTCAACTTCCATTATAATTGCATCTATTTCTACCCTTTGAGGCTAAGCCAAACAAGTGCAATCCTTCTCCCAAAGGACAGATTTTCACATTTTGGTATCATAGATGTAAAGTTAAGAGTAAATTAGAGTATTAGTCCAATGCCCTTACTTTATGGATGAGGAAATTGAGGCCCACTGAGATTAAATAATTCTCCTAGAGTCTCACAGGTAATGAGATGGAGAATTTGAGGATTTTGAACCTCTGATTATAGATTCTTTGGTCTTTCTATGCTGGCATCTTGATCTGTCTTGTTTTTTGTTTTTTTTTTTTTTTTCTCCTGAGGCTGGGGTTAAGTGACTTGCCCAGGGTCACACAGCTAGGAAATGTTGAGTGTCTGAGACCAGATTTGAACTTGGGTCCTCCTGAATTCAGGGCTGGTGCTCTATCCACTGCCCCACCTAGCTGCCCCTTGATCTATCTTCTATAAAAAGTTGGTTCAGGGCAGAGTTTTCTCCCACAACTTCTGAAAGAATAGGTAAATCTGTTGACGAACAAAGGGAGAATAAATGTAAGCAATGAATATTCTCTTCTTATGTTACTAGTCTTTTGGAATAGAATCGGATTCAAACATATTCAGAAAAGGAATTTAATCTATTTGCAGTATGCTATTGGATTTAATGTCTCCTGTTTGTGGAATCATGAGTGGTTAGAAGAAATCCATGAATACTCTGAAAGATTCCATTAAACTAGTCTTTACACATTTAGATCTAGGTTTTAGGGTATAAAGATCTTATAACAGTATAAGTCAATGACTTTACCATGTTTGTAAATGTTATATATTAAATATTGTATATAATTTGGGGATTGGTAAAGACTTGTTCATGAACAAGTGCTTGTTTTTATAAAATGTATTTTCTTTCATCTTCCCTTCCTGACAGCTATCCCAAATTCTCAGAAGTCTTTCAAAGGATGAAGCAACAATTCATCTTAAGGAATACACATAGTATAATTGCTTTTGCAACAAAGCCTCCTTCTTTTATTTCTCCAGTAATCGTCCATTTCCCTTGATAGATTCCCGCTTATGTTTAGACAACATACTCACTCTATCAGCTGTTTTCCTCCCTCTCCCTTGCCACCACTCTGCCAACACTCTCATACTATTTATCTGGCAGCATTTGTTGATATAAAGAGTGCCAAAATTCATAAAAATCTTGCCTATGGTTATGCTGATTTATATTTTATTCTGATACCATATACTAAATCTTGCATTATTGCAATGGTTCTATAGTCATTTTGTAAAAGAAGAAAATAAAGGAGTTTTCAGTACTCATTGAAATAAGGGGCTGACACCAATCATTTGGAAGGTGTCAGCATTCATTGGAACCTGAGTTTTTACCCTTGGGAAATTTTAGGCTGAGAACATCTGGGTCCATCTAAAATTCTTTTCAATCTGCTCCTCCAGACCTTGGAAATATATTTGTATTCTCCTTGCATATAACCTTATCTCAAGCACAACTTTGGATTTTGCCAAACTTTTGAAAAATATATTTCTTGTGTTAATAATTATCATCTCTACATTAAGGAACTCAAAAATTTTGATGATCTGATTATATGGCATACATAATAATTTGTAGTTCTGCTTCTATTTCTAACATATATATGTATATATGTTATGTAATATATTTATATATATGCATACACACATCTATATTTCCCCTTTGGCTAAGTCTGTATTTATCATATGCCTACTATATGCTAAGCATTGTGAAAAGCAAGTGAGGAATAAATCTGATACCTTAATAAAAACAATAGCTATTATTAGTCAATATTCTATATCTTCACCCAGTAAATGAATTGAAATATTTTCCTATCTAGGAATGAAAAACACTAATCTATCTATCCAAGATCTTATAAAGATCAGGGAAAGCCTACTGGAAATTAAAAGATAAGAAAAAGTATTACTTTATTTTCATTATTTTGTTTTATTTTGTTCATGTTTGTGAAAGACTCCTTGATTCTTGTATTTTCTTAGTCTAGAAAAAGGCAGGTTAGAGTAATAAATAATCAGTAAAAAAGCTAGACCTGGAGGTTAGGAAGAACTATATTTGAATCCTGATAGATTTTTGTGATAATGGACAATTCACTTTGGGCCTCAGTTTCTTTGTCTCTAAAATAGGACTTAACTAACACAATTACCACAAGGATCAAAAGAAATCATCTATAGAGAATGCTTTGTAAAATAAAGTTAATTTTTATTAAATAAATTAAGATATACTATAAGGAGACTTGGAGCTAATAGAGAAAGTAGTAATATAATTTGTAGATAGAATCACCATTAATTTTATGAGTCAAATAAATATTTTTTCACAATGTGAATCTTTTTGACAACTATTTGAAAGATTTGATGATCTGTGCATTCTGTCTAGTAAAGATATAATTAACACAAATAGTCGCATTAATTCCTATAGTCAATGAATACCATTTTTCCAACTGAACTGATAACTTTATGGAATATCAAATTAAAATATTTTCAAGTCATATGCTCAGTATTGAAACAAAATGCCAAAGTTTTATTTTATTTCAAAAAGAATGAAAATAGAACCAAGATTATGTGAGGCACTATTTGATTTTACTGCTGAGTAACTAAATACCTATCCTTTGGGATAACTTTTGAGAAAGTTTCTTTTTTGGAAAGATTTACATTAACTGAATCAAGTTAAAACTATTGCCAAATAAAAAGTTTTCTAAAACTAGTCTTAATACATTTCACAAATCTATAGTAAAATGATTTTTATGTGAAACATTTAGCTAATTGAAACAAAGTAAAGAGATAATGCATCTTTTGTTGGAACAATTTAGAGTTCCTCATAATGATATTTATAATTAGAGATATCCCTCCAAAATGTTCTTGCTGACTTGCATTATGATATTTCATATATCATCACTTCTTAGCAGAAATGATTGTCACATTTTGATTGGAAAACAAAAAAAATGCTATTTTATTATGCTGAGATCATCATTATGATTGTTTAGTCCTGAAACCATTGGTCTGTCTAAAAACAAAACAAAAATGCATATTCCTTGTAGCATTAGAATGATACATCAAAAAGTGTTTTATGTGAATTGAAAGTCAAATTGAAGTTTCATATATTTACACTCTTGATTTGTATTGAAGACATATTGTAAGAAACGAAAGTCACTCAAACTTAATTTTAGTTATAATTCTTGCTCTGCCCCAAATTACATATGTAAAATATTAGTATTAAATAAGACCAAATCCAATTCCATTATTTTATTAGACAAGAATAAATATAAGCTTTAAAAGTAGTTTATTGATTCATTTTATTTTTATGTAACATTCCCTTTCTAATATTAAATCTCCTCTCACCCCAGATACCTACCTTGTAACAAAGAAAAATAGTTAATCAGAACCAGAAATAGCAACTGCTGCTGACATTGTATATACAATTCTAGACCCATAGTTCCCCATCTCTTCATTGAGATGACTAAAGTGTGTTTTATTATTCATCCTTCAGATGGCAAGATATATTATTGTATATCTCCAGAATTCAGATCTTTGGCTTTGTTTTAAAGGTAGACATTAGAGTTGAATATAACCCTGTGATTTAAACACTCAAAATATAATTGAAATTATATGGGTTTTATACTATTTAAAATAGACAAATAGTTGTTAATGAGAAAGGAAAAATTGTATTAAGGAATATTATTTCTGATGTTTATTGAAGAAGACCCCACGTTATTACCATATCTTGCACAAAAGAGAAGTTCTCTGTGGTGAAACACATTTTACGCCCCCACTCTCATGGTAGAAAAATCTAATTTTAATGTGTGCATTGGCATGTGGTGTTTATGGAAAAAAAGTGTGCATGTGTGGGTGTATACTTAACTACTTGGGAGATATCTAAAGTATGATTCAGGAGGCTTTACTACTTTTTAAAGTCATTAAACCAAAACACTAAGGAACGACTTGGATCACTCTATTTAAGAATCCAAGAAAAGCAACACGGCATTTTCTTATCATGAAATTGATTTTATTTTTTCATGAATTATTTAAGAAATTCTTGTCACTCTCTGGGTAGCTGAGCTAGTTTCACCACCGGGTTCTCACTTAAATTGGCAGTTGCCTTTAGAAGACCTAAATCAGACACATTTTGGGAAAAAAAAAAAAAAAAGAGGCGCAAATTAAATTATCAAATTAAAACCCATCAGACTATAAAGTCCTTGGAGTCAGGTTCTATGTCTCTGGTATTTAATACAAGGCCTAACAATATAGGTATTGAATAAATACTAACTGATACCTTTTAATAGTCATTTGAAAATTGCTATATTATTCTGCTTTACAATGGAATTCTGGGAAATGTTAATCAAGAGAAGAAAGTTTTAAGAAACTTGAAGAAAAAGGTTCAGTGGTCACTGCATCTCATGGAGATCCAGTGCATGCTGGTGTGAGGATGGCATAGACAGCAAAGTATATACCACACCATTTATAGAATGGTTGTCTTGATTCCTCTCATCTCTCAGCTAGTAGTTGGGTGTCTATTTTTCTTTTTGCCCCAGTGTAAAGAAATCACTGGTGGAGAATCATTAAGTTAGATAATCTAATAAGATAATGCCTACTTACTCATATTAGGAAGAAAATTGCAGTTGAGTCCTTGAACATCCTATGTTTCTACTAGACTTTCACTATACTTTCTTAATAGCATTCTTGCTAGGGAAAAACAAAACACATATTTTTATGTTCTCTTCCCTTTGAAGTTACAAATACATATAGAGTGTCCCAAAAATCTTAGCATAATTTTCAACTTTTGTAGTTTAAAGCTACACTAAGAGTTTTGAGAGACCTTGATTTTCTGACATCCCAAAGAATGAATCATTGCATTTTGTAACTCAAGTGTCATTCACAGCAATTATATTGAAATTAAATGATACATGATATCTAGAATTTTTATCATTAATGACAATATAGATGACATATGTATAAAAATTTTAGATGGCATAAATCTTTGAGGAAAGATAATTTATTAGACAACAGAATCAAGATTCAAAAAAGTCAATGTACTAAAACTAATTAAATGAAATTGAAACACATAGAATAAAAGAATGATCCCATGGAAGAAACTAACCAATATAACAATGTATGTGAAAAAGATTTGAGGATTTTCACAAACTGCAAACTCAATAGTGTATAGCTTCAAAGGAAGTTTAATTCTGATATTCAAGTACACACACACACACACACATATATGTATATGTATATATATATATATATATATATATATATATATATATATATATATATATATATATATATATATATATATACACAGATATAAGCAGGTTTGTTTTTGTATACATGTATGTATTATCTATTTCAATATTATATTCAGTAATTATTACCATATTTGATTAAGAACATAAGTGAACTAGAGATAGAAGTAGGAATTTTCCTGGAATGTTGAAGAGATTAGAAACTATACTTTATAAGAATCAATTGAAAGAGGTAGAGTTTCTTAGTCTAGAGAAGAGAAAGCCTAGAGAAGGCCTAATATGATATACAATACCATTATCTACATAAGGAATTAGAATTTGGTTTAGCCCTCCAAAGGCCACAAAAATGGTAATATATAAGCTAATTTCAAATTGATATGGGAGACAAACGTTTTTAAAAATTTCAAGCGTCCAAAATTAAAATACAGTATGGTAGGAGATAAGTGATAAAATTATTATGGTCTTTAAAGTATTCAAGTTAAAGTATCATCTGTTGGGACTGAAGAAGAGGCAATTTTTATTAAAGTATGAACTAATTATGCAGCATATGGAGGCCTTTCTATATCTGAGGTTACTTATTATAGGAAATAAAGATATGAGATGTCACTCCTAATTGAGGATCCACAGGAATTAAAAGCAATTTAAAATGAATGCAATACCTCTCTGTTCATATTCTAGATAGTCAAAATGATATGTTGGGAGCAGTGCTTAATTTACAGTCAAATGGTATATATTTGATCCTCAAATGTTTTTTGTTTGTTTGTTTGTTTGTTTGTTTGTTTTTTTAGTTGTGACATAAGAAAGCAATTTTTCTCTATAGGTCTCAGTTTCCAAATCTGTAAAATGGGGAATTTGTATAGATAATTTCCAAAGTCCTTTAAGCTTTTGAGATTCATGTGATTCTATGATTATGGATTTATCAGAAACTAGCTCTATTCTATTTCTGTGAAAAGTTATTAAGCAAATCTCCAAGAGAATTTTCATATTTTTACATGAAAAATGTTATTGAAAGCCATTACAGGGTTTTTGTTTTTCTTATTAGGAGGAATATGAGATAAAAAGAATGTCATGGGTATGTAAGGACATGAAGAAAGGAATTCTAAGTTAGAGTGACATGGGATCAGAAAAGTGAGGCTGTCTTCTAAACCGACTATATAACCCTATCCAGTGTTTAAGTAAGAATGTCAGGAGTGGCACGCACCTTCCTTCCTTCCTTCCTTCCTTCCTTCCTTCCTTCCTTCCTTCCTTCCTTCCTTCCTTCCTTCCTTCCTTCCTTCCTTCCTTCTTCCTTCCTCTTTTTCTTTCTTTCTTTCTTTCTTTCTTTCTTTCTTTCTTTCTTTCTTTCTTTCTTTCTTTCTTTCTTTCTTTCTTTCTTTCTTTCTTTCTTTCTTTCTTTCTTTCTTTCTTTCTTTCTTTCTTTCTTTCTTTCTTTCTTTCTTTCTTTCTTTCTTTCTTTCTTTCTTTCTTTCTTTCTTTCTTTCTTTCTTTCTTTCTTCCTTCCTTCCTTCCTTCCTTCCTTCCTTCCTTCCTTCCTTCCTTCCTTTCTTCCTTCCTTCCTTTCTTCCTTTCTTTCTTCCTTTCTTCCTTTCATCTTTCTATCATTCTTTCTCTGTATCTATATAAAATTTTTAATATCAAGTGAAATAATATGTAACATCTTGTATCTGTAAAATATTAATAAAATATATTCTACTAGTATTATCATTGCTGCTGCAATGTGTTAAAAAAGCAACCTGGATATATATTGACAAGGAACATGAAAATAGTATATTAGCTGGCACTAGTTGAGAAAAAAACTCCAGACAATGATATGAGAATCATCCTCATTCTCACCACAATTATTATTATTTCATATGTAGAGTTACTTTAAAATTTAAAAAGCATTTTTGTCATAATAAGAGTTGAAAAATAAAATGTAATAGCATGCTGTAGTAATAAACTACATATGTTGGAGTAAGGAAAAAAATTAAAATTGCTCTTATTTTAAAATTCAGAAGAACAGTAGTGAGAAGATGCAAATTTTTTTCACTGTTCTTCATTTCATAAAAGTTGGTGATGTTTCAGTAAGACATTTAAATTATACCATGGGGGTTATTTCAAGGCTTACATATCCACTGTCTGGGAAAGCACCATTGTATAAATGGTTTTGTATCTTTTAAAGAATACTTATAAGTATCTCACCTATCTGCTCAATAAACTCCAATGGTTTTCTGATATCTCCATGGTAAAGTATAAAATCCTGTATTTTGTTTTAAAGCTCTTTACAACCTACCTTTCTAGTCTTCTTAACCTTATTGTCTTCAACATGCTCTACAATTCAGCAATACTGGCCTTCCTACTTCTGACACACAATGTGCTATTTCTTAGCTTTATAACTTTTCACTGGCTATTGTCTAGTACTGGAATGTTTTCTTTCTTTGAATTCAAATTGAAAATTTTTGAATTTTGAAATAGGCTTTTCTCATTTTACTCAATTGCTCTTGATTTCTTTCTTAGTTTACCTTCCATATATACATACACACATATATACATATATACATACATACATACATACATACATACATACATACATATATACATACATACATATATATACATATATATATACATATATATATATATATATAGTGTGCATATAGTTATTTGCATGCTGTCTTCCCTCATTAAAATATGAAATTCTTAAAGGAAGGGATTTTTTTGTCTTTGTTCCAAGTTTTTATTTAATACAATGACTCATTCACAGTAGACACTTAATAATTGTTATAGACATTCTTCTCCATCTCCACTTGTTAAAATTATATTTGGTCATTATCTTGAGTGCATCTGATCAAAAAGCTTGTTTCCTTGAGGAATTATCCTTTCAGATTAGGTAGGCAACAACAATAGTTACTACCTCAGAAAATAAGAACTAGTAATCTTGGTATACATTTTTTCATGTACAGAAAATGGATTTTCCTCTCACAGGGCCAATATTCCAGTAAGATAGAAAATAGATATGTGCAAATATCAATACAATAAGTATTGCAGAATGTTCCAGGGGAAAGATAGATCACTTACAAATGGGATACTTGGAGATAACTGAGTGATCTTCATATATGTGTATATTTTGTGGTACTCATGCACTGAGAGACATCCACATGTCTGTGTATATCTAAATCATCATGGTATTTTTTATGATCTAGTGATCTTATTTAGAAGATGAGAGAATTTGCAAATAATTTAATGAAACACTTTAATTTACAAATGAGGAAAGTTTTAAAAATTTCTCTGGAAGCCATTCTTTCCCTTCCATTTCTACTTCCATTAGCTTAATTCCACTCTTAATTTGTTGCCGTAACAAAGTAACTGGTTTTCTAAAAATCTTTTTGACTCTTTCCTTTCTAATCTATCCAGAAAAAGATCTATCAGATGGCTCTTCCTATCACAATCTTTTGATCATGTCTCTCTTAACTACCTGAAAACATTCAATGGGGTGAAATTATTGGAATAGGAAATGCCCTTCCTAATGAACCAAAATAGAAAAGCAAAAAGGCCAAGACAAAATTTATGTCTTTGAAACAAGCAAAACCCAATATAAAAAATGATGATAGAATTAGATTTGATGTTTGAAGTGATTTGTATCATAGTTCTGTCATTCACTGAATTCATTAAGCTCTTAGGATTCAATTTTATTATAAACAAGTGGATTAAACTTGAATGATATTCCTCTGAGGTCCTTTATTGTTTTAAAGCTATAATCTTATTACTACCAGATCAAAAAATGACCAATAATCAAATCAGATCAAATGCACCCAAACCCATTAACATATATAGAAACTAGTCAGTAAGAGAATAGATTGATTCAAATAATAAAAGGCCAATTCAGTTGTTGTATAGTTTCAGTACCGATCATGATGATTCTTGGTTTGGTCAATGAGCAAAAGTTTCTGAGGAAAATGTAGGAATTAGTGTTATTGGTTTTAATGAGACATACTATTTAATGATATAAATTTCTACATTTTTCACATTTTATCATCAACATTATTAGTGAATATTTTTTCTGTGTAGTGCTTCTCCAAAGATGAACACTAGAATCTAATAAATACTACTAGATTGAAACTGAAACTAAGAAATCTGATTTAAGGCAAGGATTTTCTACATTTGACATACTTCAGACAAATTTAAATTTGAGGATAGATCCAAAGACATAAGAAACTTTAATAAATAAATTTTGAATAATAAAAATGTTTACAGATAACACAATAGAAAGTAACTAGTCTTCCTTTTCAATTTATACATGATGCCAACTTCAAAAAAAAAGTCCAAAAGAACATTATCACCTTTAAAATGGAAGTCAGTTATTTTGCTCAGTTTGGATAATGACATAAATGACAAAATTGCCAGATGATTGTGACAATGATGATGATAAAATATTCAATATCTAAATTATGTGAGATGGAGGGAATTTCACAATATTGAGATTTAGAAAAAGGAATAAAAATTACATGGAAATAGTTCAAGTTTTATGTCATCCCCATCACCTTGTTTCCTAATGAAGTCATCCTGAAGAAGTCAATGAGGGTGTGAATTTTAATTGAAAAACTTTTATTTCCCTATATAAATCAATTATTTTATATACCTGTACAATAATCCTGAAGATACTAAATAGAAAAGTATACTAACAGGGTAGTAATCACTTTTTACTTGAATTAACTCCATTAAAAAATTGAAAAATGAGTTTTTATATGTGTATGTAGGCCATACATATTCATTTTGTTATGTATGTGCATACATAAGCACATATAATGCAAAATATATCCATGCCATTACATATCATGTATATATGACTAAATTTTTGAGTTCTTTTCTGTTAATATTAAGAAAACTAAATTATAGTTTTTAATAATTTCCAAGTACTCTGCATATATTATCTTATTGAGACTCAAAATCATCCTGGGAGGTAGATATTAGATATTAATAGGTGACAAAATTGCCTCACTGATCATGTTCAATCTTATCTGATCTCAGAAGCTAAGCAGTCAGGCCTGGTTAGTACTTGCATGGTATACCAACTGGGAAAACTGGATGTTGTAGATTAAAAAAAAAATAAAAGAGAGAGAGAGAGAGAGAGAGAGAGAGAGAGAGAGAGAGAGAGAGAGAGAGAGAGAGAGAGAGAGAAAGAAACTGAGTCTCTGAGAGTTTGTCTTGTCCATGATCATGTAGCAAATTAGTATTTCAAGTGAAATTTCAGCTCTAAGCTTCCTGACTTCATCTCCAGCATGCTAATTACTATGCCATACTGCTTTAAAAAAAACTAGGGGAAAAAAAAAAAAAAAACTCTTGTAACATTACTATATCAACTATACCCTCAATTATCAATGATTAATTTGTAATATAAAGGTTAAAAACATGGTACAGTAAAATTGAGCAGAAAGTTTTATATATATATATATATGTATACATATATATATATATATGTATATACACACACACATACATACATCTGTAGTGAAACATTAAACTTTTTCAATGTTATTGTAATGTTGGGATTTTCCCCATTTTAAAATATCTTCCAAATCTTGAAGACACATCAGTATTATATTATGAAGAATCATAGTTTGTCTTAAGTATGAGCAAAAATCAATACACAATGGAAGTGTTAACAGAAAATCCCATTAACCATATTGTTCATTGTTTAGCTATTCTAAAATTAAAATGTGTTTGATGTTCCTTTTCAATATGAACAGCTAACCCAGACATTTGTTTTGTGCAAAAACACACTGTACTCTATGTGAAACCTTTAAATTTGGGGAAGTAGTGATCTAAAACAAGCTACTGGCACCAAGGATTGTAACCATGGGAGAGATTAAAATTGGTGGGTAATGTTATTGCTTTCTCCATCTCATAGCTGCAATGCAATGTGCTAATCACTGAGCAAGTCTGTTTGTTTGTATGTGTATATGAGATTCCCGTTGTGGTGGAGGGTCTGATTGGTCCCAGACCTCCCAGTTTTCCAGGTGGGTTACAGTCTGTGTGTGCGTATGTGCTCATTGCTTTCATTTGGGAACAGCCTGAATATAACATTTAAAGGTATAGTAATGCTAGTTCCTAGTTAATGTAAATAAGGTAAAATGAGGTTTTAATTTGAAGTTCATTTCTGCTGGCTTTTTTATCCACTAACTTATCCTAGGATATCATCTAGTTGTTGGGTTTTTTAAAGTGTTGTTTATGTTAAGTTTATCATTATCAAATCTTCTCTTTTTCCAAATCCCAAACAATACATCTTTTTTTTAACTTTTTCTTACATAGAAAAACATACATTTCTTAAGACAAACACAAATCCAAATGTACCCTTATCATTTTCTTTTCAATATCTAAGGAACAGAAACTTTTTAGGGGAGGGAAAAGGGGGAGGAGATGATTTTAATGCGATACACCTGGACATTTTTGTAATGTATATTATTTTATATTTGTTGCCTTGGAATCCTGATCAGGGTGAATGAATTTCTTTATGGTTTTCTCCCCTCAACTTGTCTCTCTTCTTTGAAAGCTATTGAAGTTAGACTGTCATTGCCTTGTGGTGTTGGAGCTTCCTGACCCAGGAAACTCATGAGAATTATTCAGAACTTCCTCAAGTTATGAAGAAAAAAAATTAATCAGAAAAATAAGTATTTCTGCTGAGATGGAGAAGAGTGTGCATGGCAGAACAGCTGTGGACCACCAAAAAAGTCAACTAGAATTGGGAGGAGGTAGAACTTTAAAAAAAAATAATCTGAAGGTACTGCTTTAAAGAGAAAATGAATCAGAGACGAGTACTGAGGTACTAGAATGCACTGGTTAATAACTTTAAATAGTCCATTGAGTCTTCCGGAATTTTTTTTGTTCTTCTTCAAGAATAATCTGCTTACATCGTTAAGACCTCAGCTAAGCTCAGTAACACAAATTACCAGATGTTGTATCCCCTAGTTTTTCCATCAAAAGACCAACCACCAAGCTTGTTGAAAGGAAAAGGTCATTGTCCCTCCCATGCAATAAAACTATTTTTTGCAACTCCTAACAAATGAAATGAGAATACCTTTCAGCTGTCGAGGGAACCTATCTCCCGCTTCTTCGAAGTCTCTGTTTGGCTTTGTTATTTTCTAATAATGCACTCATGTGTAAGCTAATAATGTGAACAGAGGGAAAATGAAGAGACTTTAAAAAAAAAGGAAAAAAAAAGCAGAATGAATTAGGGCAATTGAGGTCGCTCTGTCTCATTTTTGCTGGAAGGATTTTAGCCCTAGTTTTTACCTTATCGCTTATTACACAATTTATGATAAAATGAGATGTGATTCCATTCTTATTGTTGCTCTATAGCCTATTGAACATGCATATATAGAATTCATTTCAGATTTAAACACTATCTTAATTATAAACTGAATAAAATGGACAACCTATCAGGTTCTCTAAATTGCATTCTAACAAATAATTTCATTTTTCTATCACATTCTTACCAATGATATATTGGGCATAACAGTGTTGAGCAAGCATTCTATTTCTAATGCAGTTCTAAGCTTGTACCAGAACAAGTATTAGGATAACTAATGATATGTTTCAGGACATGCAAGTTTGGGAACTTTATGTTTTGTCATACTTTGAGTAAGCTTCTTTTAAAGTAACAACAGAAACCTTTTAAATTTATCTATAGGCTGTTTCATTTATTTATTCACTCATTCACTTAATATGAAAGAACTTAAAAACACATGTGTAAGGTTTTCTTTTCCTCTTTCATAAATTATTTTACATTTATGCCTTTTCAAAGTATAGTCTTTGCAATAAATGTTAGTAAAGGAAGCATATATCTAAAATTGCCCACTAAAAATACACTCAGAAGAGAAACAGTTTGAAAGTAAAACCTAGTGAGTAAATGAAAAAGACAGATGTCAATTGAAATAAATTAAGCTCTAAATAAAAATTTCTTAAATAATGTTTCTATAACTAAAAAGTTTTGCCTTTTGTCTGATATAAATACAAATCTTTAATATTCACTTTAAATATAAAATCTCAATAGTATAGATTAATCTATGGAATTTTCATAATAAGGTACCATATATAATTATAATTTATATTTAATGTAATCATCTATAATTTTATTTTAAGAAAATGCTATTTATTTCAACTGTTGAAGCTAAACAGGAAAGTGGGGGAAAAGTAAAAGTGAGAAATTATTAACAATATAATTTGATACTCCAAAAGCTGTGTGTGTGTGTGTGTGTGTGTGTGTGTGTGTGTGTGTGTGTATTATCAAGGAGTTTGTAACTGAAAATTTGTTCTTTTAAAAAATATTATATGACAGCATTATTTTAACTAAATTTGGCTTAATTTTCAGCTATGGTGGTATGTGAGAAAGATTAAAATTGGCAAAGGTTTTCAAAGGTTATATTTTAGATTATATGTTAATGTGTTTGATCTTACAAAATTCTGTGTTTACTTTAGGTAGATATTGTTATTCATTTTCTATCTTCCTAAAAACTATTTAAATAGTAAATTTGAATTTTGTTCTCTTCAACATGAAGTTCTGTGATAAGCTTCTGTGAAAGCTCCATAGTACTATAGTGTTTAATCAAAGTATGTAGCTTCTAAAGTTTGTAAGTAGGCCATAAATAAATCAGTTGCAATGAAATTCTCTGAGAACCTTCCTCTGTCCACTGGTGCAGAGTTCATACACTTCCGAAAATAACAAATAAAAGTCTAGTCTATTCACCTCTCTCTCTCTCTCTCTCTCTCTCTCTCTCTCTCTCTCTCTCTCTCTCTCTCTCTCTCTCTTTCTCTCTTTCTCTCTCTCTCTCTCTCTCTCTCTCTCTCTCTCTCCTGTTCAATGCAAAAAAATACAATTTTTAGTCATTTTTTTCCAATTTAAATGATTTGCTATCACAGTTACTCCATCTTTTATCTCTAAAATAGTTTCAACCCTGTTAATGTGTGCATGTACTTTTTTCTTATCAGCCTCTCGGCAGCATTTGTGATTCATAGCAGTCATCAAAGTGATAATAAACTCATTCACAATACTAACAAACATGGGGCTCCCAGTTATTTACGAGGCAAATTCACTGCAATGCTGGGCAGTGGAACAGGGGAGAATCAAGATGGTGTTGATTGATAAATTGACAGGTTAATTTACAAGTGGATAATAGGAGTTAGACCCAGAGGGAAAGAATGAAGGTCTATATTCTAGCTTGGTTGCACTGCCATCTGTCTTATGCCAGGAAATCTGCAGGAGCAGTGGTTGTCAAGATCAAATGCATACAGATTCTTCATAACTTAAAGACAAAGACCCCATTTACTCTTATTGGATGCATTTGTTGGCATGGTGTTTCACACAACTGACCCCCAGTATGTCAAAAACTCTTTCATTTTTTTCTTCTTTTTTGTATGAACCACTTAGAACATTTTTAGGCATATATTTATGGCAGTTTTATAACATAAAATTGAAAAATAATTTATTTTCTATATTATATTTATAGTAATGTGGTCTTTTGTGATTCTTAAGAGTTGAAATACATTAATTTTAATTAAATATGCATATAATATTTATTAATTTCCAATAATATAAATAACCATACCATTTTCCCCACTAATTTTTAAATACAGAATTGACTGTTTAGGTAATTTGTAACTTTTGAAATACACCATTTGATAGTTGGAGCTGATGAATATATAAACCTTATGATGAAGGTTCATTCTTATATAACTTTATTCTTATATTTATTTTCTGGGGACCTAATTAATAAAAATTCTTTCAGTAACATTTTTATAAGCAGTTAAAGGAAATAACACAGAAAAGCAAACTGATCAAGAAATGTCATCAGTTTTAGCTTTTTTACCTCTTCTAAGGTAAGAGCAAATTTATTTTTCCCTTTCCTACATCCAGCTCTCTTTTTTTACTACTGAGAAAAAAATTGGGGGAAGGAAAAAATAGCTAGGTTATCTTTAATCAGTATTGAAGTTTTGTGAAAACTGCAGGATAGTACTTCATGGAAATGATGCCCTCTATTAGTTAGATGCCAAGTTTGCAACTATTGCCACTCCAGAGAGGCTCTAATCTTTGGTCTTCAAAAATCAGCAGGAAGGAGATTGTTACTGAGGAGTGCAGCTGGTGCCCTTCGCTTCCCAGACAGTGGGTCACATTTTCATATCTACCACCTATGATCCTCGGGACTGAAATTCCAGGGTCACAACCCAAGCACTTCCCCTGCCCAGAAAGCCACGTTCTAAGTTCATACTTTCCCAGTGGTTTAAAGTATATTTAATATTATTGGACTATTAACTTTTGGAACAGTTGTTTGAGATAATGTTTAGAACTTTAAAATTTTTTCTAAGAGCATTTCATAAAGCAAAAACAAGGTGCCTGTCAACCTCTTTAATTCATTTATTATTATTTCTCTACAGATTGAATTCTCTTCAAGCTATTAAAATTAGATTATTAAGAATATGTCCTGAACTGACTACTTTGATAAAGTCCATGGAAAATAAAAATGTTAGAAAAATAAAAATAATTAACTGCTGAATGGAATTTTCGGATGTCAGAATATTGAAATATCTTCTTAAAGGTAAATTCCTTTTTGAAAAAAAAAAGTTTATTTATAAATTTTAGCATACCTTTTACTACTATGTTTAAGCCTTCAAATAACTTACTAACTTTTTTACTAAAAGTATTAGCTTCCAAAAGCCAATTTTTAAACATAGGACAATTGCTGTATTTTTAAAATATCTACTTTAAATTTAATGGCATACTTCTAAGTTCATGGTACAAATAAATTTTAGTGTTGTTAAGAAGAAAATTTATGTGTTGATTTTTTATTCAGATAAAAACATTTAATTTTTAAGAAAATTTTTATTCTATGAAATGTGAGCAAACTTTTCACTCCACCCCACCTTTTTTTTTTAAGATACTTCCTATGGGAACTACTTTAATATATTTTCCTTTAATCTTTCATAAAAGTTAAGAAATTAAAAAAAATAAGAAATGAAATTCTTTCATTGGGAAGCATATAAGTCAATAATTTAGAAATTTATAAATTCTGCTACCATTCACTCTATGGTAATTTTGTAATAAAATTTATTTTGAAAATTCAATCTAATATTTTAGAGTACTTTCATACTGCTTTAATGCCATTAAAGGCTATATTCTTCCTAAACTCGATGGTTGTTTTTATTTTTGTTTTTAATTAAAATTTTGTTTCATTCCATATTCAGTTATATCCAAGGAAAAACACAACTTTTTTGATTATTCATTTTTAGAAAGTACACAATTAAGCTACAGTAGCCTATACTATAAACAAAAAATGTTATAGTATAGAGGATGAGGTAAGGTCAGATATAATAGTGGACAGATACCTTTTAGATTTGAATGATATTTAATTTATTATAAAATAATTTTGCTCTCCACAATAATGCTACCATCACTACAAGCCAAATGTTTGTTTCTAGTTTTTTTTTTCTTTTTTTTTTTATCACAATAGCTATTTTTTAAAGATAGAGCTAAAAAGCACAAAAATATATTGGATCTGAGATTCTGACCAATTTCTGAGTTAAGCCTAGTGACAGGTAAGTTTTGAATCAGAGGTTATTCAGATACATTGATTTTTGCTATGCTTTTCTTCTTATTTCATATGTCACATCAAGACTTAAAAATTAGATAAATATGTGTTGGTACCACTGATCATTACTCTGCAGGAGAAGCTTTCAAAGACAGTTAGCTATGCTTAGTAAAAGTGACCCTGAGTCTATGACCACTCTGCCTCCAGGAAAGTTGTAGTAAATGATATCTTGTTGCCTCACAAAACTTGGATACTTTAACTATCAATGTAGCCATCTATTTTCATGGAAGTCTACTAAAATCTTAAAAGTAGAGTTAAAAAAACCTTCAAGTGTCTTTGTTCACTTCATTATTCAAAACCATTTGAAATGAAAGTTCACTTCCAATCTTAGTAAACAAATTTTATGAAACAATCCATGCAAGTAATACTTTCTTCAATTGTACACTTCCCTAGATAACATGTTGACATTCAATCATTCTGTTTTGAAGAGTTTGCAATAATAAATAATAATCAATGCTGGAGACTGAAGGATGCATCAATTATATTTATTTTAACCAAGCAGCTTCTCTCTGTGTTGTGTATCTGTCCCAATGATTTTTCATATTTTCCTGTAAAGCATACGTTGGTCTAATTGGCAATATAATTGCTGACTGCTGATTGAGACTAAATTATACTTTGTGACCAAAATTGCATTCTATTATAGGAAATACAAAATATTGTCATGGTTCTGAAGTTTGAATAAGATATTGTGGAACAGACAAAGGGAAATTGCAGAAAAGGTATCCTATAGCAGAGCTTTCCAATGAGAAATTCACTCTGGTCCAGAAAATGTAGATGATATTTGAATAAAATACACCAAATATATAAAGTTCAGACAGTTGTCATGAAGGTCCAGATTGTAGCTTATTAGCAAAAAAGGTAATGGTTTTAGCAATATCAAAAATTGTTAGCTTATTTTCAAGATGCTGACTGAAAACATCCATAACATTAAGAAAGTTTTAGCAGCTGTATAGTTTCTGTAGTCAATAGATGAATTTCCAAGGAGTAAACTAGTTTTAAAAATTAATTTAAATTTTAAATTATGAGTTATGTTCAATTTTGAAATAGGTAGTAAATCTAGTTTAATGATGAAACATTGAAAATTGAATACATATTGTCAAATATAAAAATATTTCAGGAAGCTTTAGGAGGGGGCAGAAATGGGATATACAGATGACATCATCTATGGGATCATATTGGAATAAAGCAGTTTTCTTTTCAGAGAATATAAAATTTCCTTTCAGTCAAGATCGCATTACACCCTCAAGAAATCATGTATAAGGCCATAGAATGACTTTTTGCTGAGGTTGTAATTTTAAGTTATTTGAAATGTAGGACCTGCAGGGTCTCCTATGCAGGATCACATTGAAAAAAAGAGAACATGAACATTTCTAAGAAGTTGGTATCTATTTAATCATTTTCGATTTTAAAATTATCTTCAGCAAAATTTTTCTTTTTAATTATTTTAGAAGATGGTATTGTGTGCATATGTCTATGTCTTCAATCTATATATGAAATATAGGCTTGATGAAGTATAGATGAATACTAATTGTATCTTTAGAATATGTAGCAAACATTTATCTTTTAATCTTTAGGCAAAAAGTTTTATTAAATTCAAATTATTTGCTCTCTATGCATATATATATATATATACATATGTAAGTATAAATACATGCATATTCATATCTATACATATGAACATATATTTATATGATAAACAAGATATCCTAAAAAACAAACTATAGGAAACAATAAAATAAAAATTTGCAGAAGCTTTGGAAACAAAAGGAAAAACATAGATAGATAGGTAGATAGATAGATTAATAGATAGATGTCATAAGCCATCAATAGAGGAAAAGCACAGGTTTCAATCATCAAGAGGTGTAATAACAAAACTTCAGAATTCCATTATAAAAAAAAAAAAAAAACAGCTGTTGTTCAGAAATAAGAGAAAGTCTCTAGATACTTAATGAAATAAATTCAAATAGCCGAGTAGTACTTGTGTGCAAGAAAATTGCTAAGTCAAGGAACACACAAAGCAAAAAAAAAAGCAAAAAAAAAGTATTTAAAATTTGTTAAAAAATAAAACAAGAGAATCACACATATAAAAATATGAGATTTAAGTATAGAAAAAGTTGGGAATTTACCTTGGACAATTTTTCTCATTTTATACATAAGGGAACTATGCTGTGGAGCCTCAAATAAGTCAGTTAATCTGCCTGATCCTTAATTTCCCATCTATAAAATAATTTGTCTAAAACTGATGATCTGTTAATTCTCTTCCAAATCCTGTGAGAATAGATAGTCTATATTAGTCTAAGGTCACACAGTTAGTCAATATAGAGGAGTCACAATAATTGAGATGGTCTTGTTATACAAGACATTAAAAGAGAGAGTGATGTGAACTATTTTAATGAAGTTCAAAAAGAGGGGGAGGTGGATTCCCATTGTGCTTCATTTTTTGTATCTCTAAAATATAGATATTAAGAATTACATTCTCATCTTAAGAAACTTCATTTAAAGAAGTCTTTATCACTAAGTTACTGAAAAAATGTAGACAAAAGAGTTTAGCATTATAAATATTAAATTTTGGTGATTTCCCTAATATTAAGAAGTATATCAATGGGGAAAAACTCATAATATATATTTTTGTCAATTAGCTATTGGACAGTATCAATATGTACAAATATATAATAACTTTTCTCTCAATACACACACATACACACACACACACACATATATATATACATATATATGTGTGTGTATATCTATATATATCTATATATAGATATATATGCACATGCTACACTCTGTGATCCAAATATGCTATAATAGTATAAGTATCTCTGACCATAGGACAAATCAAATCTAAATAAATTAGGGAAATAAACTCTTTTGAAAAATTCTTTGATCACCTTCTTATACTGTTCATTCTATTCCTTCTCCCTACAGAAAAAAAAGCTTTTTCATCTTGCTCCCCTAAATTATTTTAATCCCTACTCTGACACTCTTCCTAGTATACCCCAATTATCTGGGTTTTCCTTTGACTTATATTTCCCATCAGAATATGTCCTATGTTTCATTTACTTATATACTTGATTGATAATTGGTCTTATTAGAATACAGTCATTTAAACAAGTTTTCCAATATAGTAATACATTTCAATTTTCATAGAACAATAGAACTTCAGAGTTGAAATGGCGTCAGGATGTATTTTGGCAACTGATTATCCAATGCTCACTTAAAGACAAAATGGACAAAAAAAGTCAATCCCATTTATGAATAGCTCTAAATGTTAAATAGCTTTTCCTAATACTGAGCAGAAATCTATCTCCCTTTTATTTCCACTCTTTGCTCTTATTTTCTTCCCTATAAGGCAAAAAGACTAAACTTTCATTACACTAGAGAGGCCATTAAATATTTGAAGACATATGAAGTCCTTCCTAAATTTCTTCTATGGGAAACATTCCCAATTCTCTTTCCATATTTCATTGATCCAGTTTTCCCCTTTAATTTGTTCCTTTTAGATATGCACCAGCTTAATGATACTGGTAGATAGATAGATAGATAGATAGATAGATAGATAGATAGATCATTTATTAAATTTTAATATATTCCAGGCACTGAACTAAACACTGCAGATATAAATTCATGCTGCTGCTGCTGAGGATGATGATATAATCTTTTTACATTCTAATAGGGGAAAACATATATGGTATCTGGAAAATTGGGACAGTAGAGCAGATGAGGTTGCTGAGGTGATAGAGCAAGCTGGAGAGTGGTTTGAGGTAGGAGTAATATAAGGAACATAGATGGGGTTTCTTAAGGAATTGCTAATCATTTTTTTTTTCCCATAAGGACAGCAGGTTTCAAGAGAAATCATATTAGGTTGGATAAAGCTGTGATGAGATTAAGCAGTCCAAAGAGGAAGGAAAACTATTCCCAAAATGTAACTAGCTCTGGAGATAATATACCAGCTGTATGCTGTCCAAAGCTCTGGACATTATACTTCTATTATTGTAGCCTAGGATTCTATCACCTTTTAACTAACCCCTTCAAACTACTGACTAGTGTAATTCTCTAACTCATCAGGTCTTCTTTACTTTAACTCTCTCCAGTCATGTTTTTTTTTTAGCAAGGAAAATCTTTACAATATTGTATGATAGAACCAAAAGCTGTAGAATCTAAAATGAAAAATATGAATTTGAACTCTAATTTTGTCTTGGTGTTAATACTGAGAAAAGTACAACCTAACTCTCATGCCTTTCACCTGTAAAACATAGCATTACCTGGCAGTATTGATTTTACAGAGTTTCTTGAAGAATTTAATGAATCAATATATGTTAAGTTTATATTTTGTGACAGGGCTGTTTTATTCATATTCTTTTTATTATATTTGTTTTTTTCTTTTCTCTTGGTTATTTGCATTTATTAGTCTAAAATGTGTCTAAAATATATCATCAAAGTCTTTACTTTTAGTAGTTAAAACAGTCAAAATTCACAAGAAATTAAAAGTAAATAAATAGTATTTTGTATGCAATTCTCTGAATTGTTATATTACTGGTTCATTTCATTTGCAGTTGCTTTGTGGCAGAACATAGTAAAAGAATCGAGACATGGAAAATGAGGATCCAGGAAATATTAGAAATGTCTGGAATCAATATGGTGAGGAAGCTTAAATCCACTTTGAATCATAAATGGTTCAGAGTCAGGGACCAAAAACGATAGGATAGATGATGGGTGATATCTTCACTTGTGTGTGAATAGGATTTAAGTGAAGAATAGCTAACAAAGTCATCAGTGTCACCCACTGTTCCCATCATCAAATTCAAGTGCCAAAAAAAATCAAGCTGACTAAAGATGATTCAAAATGACCATGAAATGTCAATTCAAAATGGAAGAACTTGGTGTTTTGGGGGTCTAATCAAGCTCTAAATACTCCATTGCTATTTAGCCACCTTCATGGCCATTGGAACAAATTGTCCTCATGTGCACATTCTGCCTAAGAAAGTCTTCACAAGCTTGGGTAGATATTCCCCTAACTCACTAATGGATTTGAAGTCTATCAATTATTCTCAAACTGCCTTAGAAATGTTGGAAAAATTACTTAATCTATGTTTGCCAAAGTTTGCCCAACTATAAAATGGTATAATTAGAGCTTCTACCATTCAAGGTTCTTGTAAAGATCAAGTAAGATAATATTTGTAAAGCAATTAGCACAGTGCCTACCACATAAAGTTTATATTTAAATGAGTTTTCCTTCCTTTTCCCTGACCTTTATTCTTTAAACTACATATCACTGATTTCTTCAACAAAATCTCAAAAGATAAAATTTCCAGTTCTCTATTTTCTTCTCTCATTTTTGGATAACTTTCAGTATATAGCATGGCATTCCTCTTCCTAAAATGTGGTGCCAAGAAATGAATATAAACAAGTCTGAAAATGGCAGAGTACAATGCTACTATCATATCACTTTTAAACTAATTAAAGAATAAAAACAAATTATTAAACAATAACTGCGTGCCAGATTGTGCTTAGCATTATAGATAAAAAATACAAAAGATTTACAGTTTTCAAGCAATTTATATTGCAAAATGTGTAGATATGTATGTTTATATATCTTATATAAAATATTATATATATATATATATATATATATATATATATATATATATATATATATATATATATATATATATATTTAAGAATGTAGTGGTTAGGGGAGTGTAGAGTCACAAGGGTGGTGAGTTGAACCAATCCATTGATTGATAGACCTTTCCCAAAGCTATGCCAGTGTTAACCTGTAAGTGTAAGATGGAAAAGAGGAATGGGAATATCCTTGGAAATACATGGCAGGCAGAGTTGTCTGACTTAGGCTAGCTAGATGAAATCTGAGTTCAACACAACCTTCCATTACAGTGACTGTAGAGGCAGTAGCTTAGGATGGCACAACCAGAAGTTAGCTCTTCATAAAACCTAATATTACATTAGCTTATTTTTTCTCTTTTGGCTTCCAGTACACTTTATTGCTCTATATTGAGCTTGAAATCCTCACAAACTTTATACACACAGCACCATTAACAGTAAAAGTATTAACAGACTCATAATAATACTAAGTGGACTATGATGCCACATATTATTGGTGCAGAGGATAAATACTGAATTGCAGGTGATGATCACAATATCCCTGGAAATTGTGATGAAATGAAAATTGAAATCTTGTTCTGGTAAACACTTCTGTACCATTATCTTGATTTTCATTGACAAAGATAGAGAGACAAAGTATTACATGGAGGGTAAAGGCATTTCACCTCCACCAGAGGACTGCATCAGACAACCCTTGTAGTAGTTTTATTGTAAGGTCATTTTGAAGACCTTTGAATTTGGAATATATGTATTTTAATGTTAATCTCTACAGGACAAAAGCCAGGAATATGCTGGTAAATATTTAACAGCAAACCTTCTTAAACATGACATCAGTTTAAGTTAAAACTACATTATTAAGTTAAAACTACATTAAGCTATTTTCTTGTGGTTCAATTATTTTCAGTGATATATGACTCTTTGTGATCCCATTTGGAGTTTTCTTGGTAAAGATACTAAACTGGTTTGTCATTTTATTCTTCAGCTCATTTTACAGATGAGAAAACTGAGGCTAATAGGATTAAGTAACTTGCTTAGAGTCAGAAAGCTAGTAAGTATTTGGGATCATATTTGAACTGGGGAAGAGGAGTCTTGCACCCTCCAAAATCTATAAAAAATAAGGGGAAGGGAATAGGATAAGGTGAGATATAGAATATATAGCTTTATAGCAATGGGGATGGGATAACAAAAGAGGAGAAAATATGGGGAAAAGATAAGAGGAGGTCCCTGGATAGAGGGAGGATAAGTAATAAGTCTTGTTAAGGAATAGAATTAAGTAGAAGAGTTAGCAGAGATAGGAAATAAGAGATATACACAAACACAGTAATAAGAATCAGGAGTAGAATATATTAGGAAAAATAAAGTGTGACCAGTAATTATTGATTTCAGCTAAAATCAAACAAAGATTCACTGAAGAGAGAAACCTGCATTTTATTTCAGCCATATTAATATTGTTTTAGATGCCTGTCTACAATGTGTAAATATGTATATGTGTACGTGTGTATATATGCATGTAGGTATATATAAGTGTATATAGATATATGTGTGAATACATCTTTATATGTGTGTACATATTTACATATACATATGTGTATTTATACACACACACACATATATATATATATATATATATATATATACATAGATGTGTATACATACATATACACACATATATACACATATTTAACTCTAGCCTGCTAAGGGGAGGTGAGAGAGATGAAAGAGAGAAAGCAAATAAAATAAAAAGTGCACAGCAGAGAACAAAAGAAAACCTAAAAGGAAGTGAAGAAGAGAGGAATAGTCATGCATATAATATCTTCTATCATTATATATACTTTTTTGAAATGATAATTAGCTGCATTTTTTTAATTCATCAGGGCACATGACAATGATTTTTGTTTCTTTTTTGTCTTTCTTTTTCTATTTTTTTAAGTTTTAAATAATTTTTAAAAGTTCTCAATTATGGATAATCCACAATGGAATCATTTTTCTGCATAGTAATATGTATGTTAGAGATGAAAGGAGGAAGTATGTTATTTATAAATTTATTTAAGAGACCCTCTGATTTTTAATGGCCAACTCTAAGTTGTGTCACAATTGTTTATACCTATAGATTGGGTATGAGTATCTTCCAGGACATTATCTGGACCATCAAGTAAAAATGTGCTAGATATCTTTAGGATTGGAAGCTAGTCTTCCTCTAGTTGAATTAAAGTTCATTTGGGTCTCTACTAAATGAATATGGACATTGCTAAAACTATGCAAACCATGTACAGTGTAATTTGACAAATGATGAAATTTTTACTTTTCCCAAATATCTTAACTTACAAATCCACCACAGTTCTTAATATTCTCCTGAAGTAGAATTATTCTTATATTTAAGTCATTACCTCTCATTGGACTTATTAATATGCAAATGTGTTCCTTTGGATATTTTGATAAACTGGTGGAATTTGGACAAATGACAGGCATGTTTTGTTGAAGAAAAGCAATATTATAAGGCCTTAGCTTGGAAGGTGAGTTATCATAATTTGAAGCACATTACAACTCTGGGCATATAGGAAGAATGTCAAAAAAAGATTGAAGGAGGTTGAAATGAAAAGCAAGAATGATGGAAGAGTGACAGTTACCAAACATAGGCATTGATAAGTTGATAACTTTGCTTAGACCTGACCTTGGAAAGTAGATGTATTTAGAGGAACCTGGAAGATATGGATTGAGCCAGTGGCATTTTTAATTGCCTAAATATTCAGAAGTATGGATCCCAACATGAAACAATGGATTTCAAAGACTTCTATGGCTGTGTGAGAAATATTTCCAGGCTGCCAATGAACAGTTACCAAAAATAGTTCTAGTGGTATTGTATATACATGAAGCCAAAGAGATGGGAAGAGGAAGTAGATTATTTATAAATTTATTTAAGACACCCTCTGATATATGGATATTAGATTAATATAATAAAAATATTACTAAAATCATTGACAAGACATTGCATAGTCCATTTTTTTGTTTGTGGTTAAGTGTGTAGTATGTAAGCATATGAAAAATTATTTTAGATTATCATAGATCATAGAATCTCAGAACTGGAGGCACCTGAAAGCTATTTAATCAGATATCTAAAATATTGACTGTCTGTACAATATGAAAAAAAAATTGATCTTGCCTCTGAAAAACTCTAGGAATAGGTAACTCACTAGATAATAAGACAATTAATTCTCATTCAAAAACAAGGATTTCAATTTTTGACAGTACAAACAATATTTTTTTTTCTTCTATGCCAAAATGTGCATCACTATCTTCCAAAAAGGATTATTATGCCGGAAACTCAATGAACTTATAATAATCTATCCTAAGAAAAGTCATTCCAGATAATACCCTGTTTTGTTTGTTTGGTTTTATATATGCATAAGGAATTCCAAGTCAATTCAAATTAAAAAAAAATCAAGAAGGATTTATTAAGCACTTACTTCATGCCAGGAGCTATGTAAAATGATGAGAATACAAATAAAATAACTAAGAAAGAGGATCCCTGCCTGGATGGAGTTGACATTCTAATGGTAAAAGACAGTACATAAAAGACAGCTAGAAGCAGAGAGAAAGGATTGGGTACCCACATAAAGAAAGCTGTCTAGAAAACCAAAAGTGGAGTCAAGAGAAGAATGAATGAATGAACCAGGAGAGTATGTCTGAGATTTCAACTAAAAACAGACATTTGGAACATAGACAAATTCCAGAAAGTATATCTTCCCCAACAGCTTCCCACAAAAGGCCATGAGCAACTAAAATGCATTCCACAAGCTACCCCTAAAACACATTAGCTCTACTTCTAAAATAGATCATCAATTTTTCACTTATAACACCCTTGCTAATATTTTACACAATTCTAAAGAGCTTGTTTTACTAGCTTCCAATACCAAAATAATTTTTTTGTTGTTCAGTCATTTCAATAGTGTTTGACTCTTCATGATTCTATTTGAGGTTTTCTGGCCAAAGGTACTGGAGTGGTTTGCCATTTCTTTCTCCAAGTCATTTTACAAATAAGGAAACTGAGGCAAACAGTATTGTGTGACTTGCCCAGGCCACACAGTTAGTAGATACCTGAGGCCAAGTTTGAATTTAGGTCTTCTTGACTTCAGGCTAGTTTTTCTATCTACTGTACTATCTAGTTGCCCAACTACAATTTATTAGCAAGCACAAATTGAAAGACCTAAAGGAGATTGTTGTGACTGATACACTGGCAATATTTTTTAAAGAGTTTAAAAGTTAACTGGAGGAATGAGGGATTAAACCTTTTTTTTTTTCCTCTGAGGCAATTGGGTTAAGTGACTTGCCTAGGGTCACACATCTAGGAAATGTTACATGTCTGAGGGCAGATTTGAACTCAGGTCCCCCTGACTTCAGGACTGGTGCTCTATCCACTATACCACCTAGTTGCTCCTAAAAAAACAAACAAACAAACAAATCATTTTAAAATGACTTTTTCTATTAGGGAAAATAGCTATACACTTTATTTTTTTTTCACTTTTTTTTCAATTACAACAAAACATCATATTTTCTTTTTGGCCAGGCACTTTTTATTTTTATTTTTTAAATTTAATTTAATTTTATAATTATAATTTTTTGACAGTACATATGCATAGGTAAGTTTTTACAACATTATCCCTTGCATTCATTTCTGTTCCGATTTTCCCTTCCTTCTCTCCACCCCTTCCCCTAGATGGCAGGCAGTCTTATACATGTTAAATATGTAATAGTATATCCCAGATACAATATATGTATGCAGAACTGAACAGTTCTCTTGTTGCACAGGAAGAATTGAATTCAGAAGGTAAAAATTATCTGAGAAGAAAAGCAAAAATGCAAACAGTTCACACTCATTTCCCAGTGTTCCTTTTCTGGGTGTAGCTGATTCTGTCCATCATTGATCGATTGGAACTGAATTAGATCTTCTCTTTGTTGAAGATATCCACTTCCATCAGAATACATCCTCATACAGTATTGTTGTTGAAGTATATAATGATCTCCTGGTTCTCCTCATTTCACTCAGCATCAGTTCATGTAAGTCTCTCCAAGCCTCTCTGTATTCATCCTGCTGGTCATTTCTTACAGAACAATAATATGCCATAACATTCATATAGCACAATTTACCCAACCATTCTCCAATTGATGGGCATCCATTCATTTTTCCGGTTTCTAGCCACTACAAAAAGGGTTGCCACAAACATTTTGGCACATACAGGTCCTTTTCCCTTCTTTAGTATTTCCTTGGGATATAAGCCCATTAGTAGCAGTGCCGTATCAAAGGGTATGTACTGTTTGGTAACTTTTTGGGCCTAATTCCAGATTGCTCTCCAGAATGGTTGGATTCTTTCACAACTCTGAGTTCAAAGTCGGTTTCAAAGACTTTGCCCAAGTCACTTCACCCTGTTTGCCTCATTTTCCCCAGGTGTAAAATAATCAGGCAAAAGCAATGGCAAACCACTTGTATGTTGCCAAGAAAACTCCAAATGGAGTTACAACATCCCAAACAGGACTGAAATGACTGAAATGAAAAAATGACAGCGGCTTAGGTAGTATTGTAAAAGTGTTATTTCTCTTCAGAAGAATAATTTCTTTTCAATATCATATCTATTCTCCTCTCACCCAATGTATTGATCTAGCTCCATAATTTTCTAGGGATCATTGTTATCACAATCTACTTAAACATTTCTTCTCAGATATTTGGTGTCATATACTTCTCAGCACTCTTCAAGTCACATTATTTAGATAGTTGTGTACTTTGGGTGTGTATTTATAGCTCTGTATAGATATATGTCTATATATACACACATATACACATATAAATTTACACATACATGCATACAAACATGCATATGCATATATACATGTGTATATACACAGGCATATACATGTATATATATGTACATACATGTGTATGTGCAGATACATGTATACATGCATGTGTATATATACATGTGTATATGTATTTAATATTTTGCTTCCTTTGGGAACCTAAGCAACCTAAAACTTTCTTTTGTGCCCTATAGCAATAGTTTTTGTTCACTCTCATATCAAAAGCAAATATGCTTCTCTTGAAAAAAACTCTGTTGGCATTCAAAAATCCAAACTAGTGAAATAAATAAATGGGTAATTATTCACATTACACAAATGCATTGTACTGATCAAAGGAGTTGACCACAGGGTTTCTCTAAAAAAGATCTCCCTTAGTGCACTTCAGTGCTTATTTGCAGATCATTACCTAATGGAGAGGTGGAGGGTATAGAGAAACTTAAAGCAAAAATGTTAGAAATCCTTGTGGATTGAAGATCAATCCGAATTGAAAATAAACCATCTCTGGCATCACAATGTAGGTCAATTAGAAAATATGATTCATTTGACAAAATTGATTTATATTAAACTTTTAAGAATATATTGTATTGCTGAAAAGAATACACACCTGCACTGATAAAACCCACTGTGCTCTCCAGAGGCCAATAGTAGACATTAAGATTTTAATAGAATTTTATGATGACAGCCCTGCTGGAGAAGGTCTCCAACTTTGAGATGCAATGTTTAGTTCATGTTTAGAGGTGTGCAGAAAATTGATTCAATATTTGGTCTGCCAGGGAATTTCTGTTAATGGTACCTACAGATTCAGACACATTAGACCATTAAAAAAAAAGCATGGACTAGCACAAATATAGTCTTGTAGCAAGCCAATTTGATTTTATGTAGTTTATTCAAGACTTGGCTCAGAACTCATGCTTCCATTAAGCCTTCCCAGATCACTTCTACTCCATCTTATCCTGTACTCCATATGGCCCCACTTTATAAGTATATGATCAGCATTAACTTAGGTTGATACACATGCGGCTTTGACTCTGTAAATTTTGGTTTATTGTGTGCATTTTCTGTGTCACCAAATTGTTGCGTCAGCTCCTTCAAGGCAGGGATTATATTTTGTTTGTGTGACATAGCAGAAACAGCAATGGGTTAAGAGACCTGGGTTTTAGAATTTTTTTAGTAATCATGGATAAATTATATTTTTATGTCTTAGTTTCCCTTTTTAGAAAAATAAGGAGGTAAGTATATTGAAAAGTTGGAAATTGGTCTTTCTCATGTGGAGCTTTAAATGCCAAGTAGAGGAGTTTGATAAGAGACTTCAATTCAATATAATAATATGTGTTCACTGACCCCTTCTCAAATGCTATTGTAATATCTTATTGTGGCCCAGAACTTCTGCTATTCATGCTATGCCAAGCACAAATTTTGGTAGATCTCACCAACCTAGAAAGTTTTTAGTATAATACCAGTGGTAGGATGTATTTGTGCAGTGTTGTTAAAACACTTGCTTTGCTAATTTTGGAAGATCTCTTGACTAGATTAATTAGAAGGTAACAGTAACAGTAATTCTAAAAGACTAAATACCAACTTACAGAAAGGTTGACATCTCCATTAATAATGACAAGAATAATCATTTTAACAGGATTATCAGTAATAAAGTATTACAATAAGACTGTGATCACTCAGATTCCATAAACATGGCTAAACATTATATAAATTACAACTCATATAAATTGCCTTAGACATCTAAGAAATAGCATTGAACAGAGGAAAGAACACTGACATTATGATCAGGAAGGCCTGGATTCAAGACCTAGCTGTGACACATATTACCTGAGTGGATCATTAACAAGTTATTTTATTTCTCAGTGTCCCAAGCAACTCTATGAGATTAAGAGTTAAGTATGAGTTTCCAATCTGCATAAGTAGAGGTAATTTCCACATTGGGATCCTTCCAATAAAATGACTTCATATAACTCTTACCCTTTCCTTACAAAAGGTAATTCTTATTCACTCAGATTTTAAAGTAAATGTAAAGCATGAAAAGCACCACCTTAGAAATTATTGGTACGTGCTGGTGGAGTTGTGAACTGATTCAACCATTTTGGAGAATAACTTGCAACTATGTCTAAAGAGTTATGAAAATGTATATACCCTTTAATCCAGCAATATTGCTACTGGTCTATATTGCAAAGAGATTAAGAGGAAAAAAGGAATAATTAGCAGGTACTTTTGTGGTGGAAAAGATTTGTATATTGAAGGGATATCCTTTAATTGATGAATAACTGAACAAATTATGGAATATGTTATATTAGAATATTATTGGCCTATAAGAAATAACAAGCAGAAAGGTTTAACAAAAACCCACATTGCTGCACAAGAACCTTGGAACAGTGCTCCCTTTACCCTAGGAGCACAACTCAACCTTAAAAATAAAAAAAAAAAAAGAAGAAATACCAAAAGAAAAGGAAAGAAAATTTGTAAGAAACAGAAAAGAATTGTGACTACATAAAGCTATAGTGGTAAACAGGAAAGACCAAAACACCAACTCAGAGGATTGTAGAGGGCCAGAACTCTGGAGAAGTATACTTGAAAAAAGGTGTTAACTCAGTGGAATTGATGAGATAATGGTTCTCTCGTTTATCTATCTATCTATCTATCTATCTATCTATCTATCTATCTATCTATATCTAGTATGATATAATGATATAATCACTCTACCTTTGATATAATGATTAAATATCTAGATTGTGATTATACTCAGTATACTGTAATGATATAATTATAATAGAGTATTTAAGAACTGGGAGTAAAGTCAAATTCGACTGAGACCTGGCTAGATGAAGATTGCTGGAGGAGACTGGGTCAGATTGAGATTGGGTGAGACTATGACAGACACAGACAGTGAAGGAGCATATAAAGACTTTGGACTCTATTCTATAGTCCATCTTTGTGGTGATTATCCTGCTGAAATCAAGGCCCTTCCAGAGGACCTCCAGAAAGCTAGCCTGAACATTAAAGAAGACAAAATATCCATAGAGGAAATCTGAAAAAGTAATATGAATTGATTGCAAGCCAGAGGCTTCTTGAAAGTGTCCTCAAAAGATTTTATAAGACAAATTGGAGAGGTAGAAGATAAATGAGAAAAGAAATGAGAGATATGTAAGAGAGAGTCTACAGCTTGGAAAAGGAATACAATTCCTTAAAAGATAAATTGACTAAATGCAAAAAATATCAGGGAAGAAAAAAAAATACTTTAAAAAGTGGAATTAATCAAATGGAAAAAGGATAAAAACACTAATTGAAGAAAATCACATATTAAAACTAGAACAGAGTAAATGGAAGATAATGACCCTAGGAGACATGGAGAATCAATTAAACTAAAAGGAATGAAAAAAATGGAGGAAAATGTAAAGTACCTTATTGGAAAAACAACAAATCTGGAAAATAGATCCAGAAGAGATACTTTAAAAATTGTTTTTGTTTTTCTATTTGAAGACCATGACCAAAATTAAAAAGCCAGGTTGTGTTTTTTTTTTTTTTTTTTTTTTTTTTTTGAGGCTGGGGTTAAGTGACTTGCCCAGGTCACACAGCTAGGAAGTGTTAAGTGTCTGAGACCAGATCTAAACTCGGGTCCTCCTGAATTCAGGGCTGGTGTTCTGTCCATTGCGCCACCTAGCTGCCCCTTAGGATAGCTTTTTTAAAGACATAATCAAAGAAAACTGCCCCAATATTTTAGAAACAGAAGGGGAAATAGTCATTGAAATAAGCCATTGATTATCTTTGGGGGAAAAAAAAAAACTACAAAGGAAAGGCAAAGGAACATTATTACAAAACTCCAGAATTATAATCTCAAGGAAAAAGAAATACTTCAAACTGCCAGACACAAGCAATTCAAACATTAAGAAGCAACAGTAAGGATTAACCATGATCTTGCATCTTCTACAATAAAGGATTGGAAAACCTGGGATATCATATTCTGGAAAGCAAAAAACCCGGGGTTACAACCAAAAATTTATTACCCAGTGTGATTCAGCATCATCTTTCAGGGGAGGCAGTAGATTTAATGATGTAAGAGATTTACATGATCATTTCCATTGGGGAAAAAACAGAAATAAACAAAATTTAATCTTAACAGAAAATAAAAAAAAATTAATGTTTAATCACAGGACTTTAAGAGAAATATAGAAATGTAAACAGGTGGTGGGGAATACACACACAAACACACACACACACACATATATATATATATAAGGATTAAATTGTTTACATTTCTAGATGGGAAAATGATATCTGTAACTCTTGAGATTTATTTTTTACTGGGGTAGACATCGGGTCATCACATTTATAGAGGGTATGATTGCAAATGAACTCTAATATAATGATATCAAAGAAAAAGACACTAAGGGATTGAAAAAGGATTATACTTGGAGAAAAGGAAAGGGAAGTATAGTGGGACAAATTAGATCACATGAAGAGGCATAAAAGATCTGTAACCATTGAGGGAAAGAAGGAAGGAGTATGAGCATTTACTGAGGCTTGATCTTATCAATTTTGGCTAAGAAAAACCTTATTCAGTTGGATATAGAAATTTATCTTACCATATAAAGAAGTAAGAAGTGAAAGGAGGGCAGAAAAACTAGGAAAAATAGTAAGAGAAGGGGGAAGGGATGTTTGAAAATAAGGTAGTAGGTGAGGTGGGTCAAAAAATCCCACAAAACACTAGTAAGGATATGGTGGGAAAAGAGAACAACAGTATATATAGGGGAGAAAAAAGGATGGATGGAAAGACACAACTGGTAATCATAACTGTGAATGTGAATGGGATGAACTCTCCCATAAAAAGGAAGGGAATAAGAAAGCAGATTAAAAAAAAAAACAGAATTCAGCAATATGTTGTTTACAAGAAACACATTTGACAGAGAGAGACACATACTAAGTAAAGGAAGCTGGAATAGAATTAATTATGATTCAGCTGAAGTAAAAAAAAAGCAGGGATAGATAAAGCAAAAGTATAAATAGATAAATAGATCTAATTAAAAGAGATAATGAAGGAAAGTACATCTTGATAAAGAATATTGTAAACAATAAATTAAATGTACATGTACCAAGGGGTAGAGTGTACAAATTCCTACAGAATATATTAAGCCAGTTACAGGAAGAAATGGACAGCAATACTATTAGTGGGGAACCTCAATTTCCTTCCCTCCTCAGAATGACACAGATATAACCACAAAATAAACAAGTAAGAAACTAGGGAGGTTAATAGAATCCTGGAAAGAAGTGTAGGCATGATAAACCTCTGGAGAAGATTGTAATGAGACAGAAAGGAATACACCTTTTTCTCTGCAGTACATGGCATATACACAAAAACTGACAATGTATTTGGGCATAAAAACTTCACAATCAAATGCTGTTGTGTCTGGACTAACTTTCTGGAGGATCTTAGTACCAAACTGAGTCCTTGGTTTTAGAAGAGCAGTGATGAGGTGAGACTCACATGGGTGGTCAAAATATGGAGTCTGTTTATTCTAAATTTGCTCAGTCTTAAATACCCTAATATCCTTATATAACCAAAGCAACACTACACATGTGCTATATGGGACCACATATATAACTTGCTATTGTATGTAGATGAGTCTTTGCCACTTGGTATCACTCTGCTTTAATTACAACACAGATTGTCACTGCCCCCTGACTTCTCAGGAAGGCCAAGAGCCCTCAGTGGAGATATGGAACTGAACCAGACATTGTCAGTAACTTCCCTCTGGGTTGAAGAGTTTTATACCTCACCCAGAGTTCCCCCAATATCTATGGCCCTCTACAAAATGCAGAAAGTCAAAAATAGTAAATGTTTCCTTTTCAGATCATAATGCAATAAAATTATATTCAATAAAGGCAGGAAAATGTGGACTAAAAACCAATTGGAAATTAAATAATCTAATTCTGACAAATGAGTTGGTCAAACAAGAAATCAAAGAAATAATCCAAAATTTCATACAAGAGAATGACAATAATGAGACAATGTACCAAAACCTATGGGATACAACCAAGACAGTTCTTTTTTTTTTTTTTTTTTTTTTTGTTTTTTATTAATTTTTTATTTTATTTTATAATTATAACATTTTTTAACAGTACATATGCATGGGTAATTTTTTACCACATTATCCCTTGCACTTACTTCTATTCAGATTTTTTCCCTTCCTCCCCCAACCCCCTCCCCCAGATGGCAAGCAGTCTTATATATGTTAAATATATTACAGTATAATTTAGATACAATATATGTGTGTAGAACCGAATTTTTTTGTTGCACAGGAAGAATTGGATTCAGAAGGTAAAAATAACAGTTTACATTCATTTCCCACCAAGACAGTTCTTAAGGGAAATTTTATATCTCTAAATTGCTACAAGAATAAAATAGAGAAAGAGGAGATCAATGGCAATAAAAAAGCTAGACAAAGAACAAATTAAACCCCCCTATTATATATCAAATTAGAAATTCTGAAACTCAAAGGAAAGATTAATTAATTTGAAACCAAGTTAACTATTCAACTAATTGATGAAACTAAGAGTTTATTTTCTAAAACAACCTCAAAATACATAAATCTTTGTTAATTTGATTAGAAAAAGAAAAGAAAAAAAAAGTCATCAAAAATGAAAAGGGTGAATTTGCCATCAATGAAAAAGAAATTAAAGGAATAATTAGGAGCTATTTTGCCCCACTGTACATCAGCGAAGCTGACAATCTAACCAAATTTGATGAATATCTACAAAAATATAAATTGCCCAGATTAACAGAAGATGAAATAAATTCTTAAATAGTCCAATTTTTAGAAAAAGAAATTGAACAAGCCATCAGTGAACACCCTAAGTACCCAATAATAACAATATTGTCTTGATTATCAACTTTGAAAGGTTTATTATTATGATCAAGACAATGATCCAAGACAATTTCAAAGAACTCATTATGAAAAATGCTATTCACATCCAGAGAGAGAAATGATGACTTCTTTTTTCATTAATTCCCTTGAAATTTTTGACCTTTTTTTTTTTCGGGGGGCAGAGCCAACATGGCGGAGAAGATATATGTGAATTTCTAAGCTCCTTTCTTCTCTCAAACCCAACTAATTAAATCAGCCTCAAAAATAATGTTGAACTGATAAAACCCACAAGGATTAGAAGCACAATTTATCAGCTGAAGAGAATCTGGAATTTCAGCAGAAAATGTCGGTTCTGAGGGGAGGAAAAAAAGATCAGCACAGACAGGATTAGGTGCTAGCACAATGTGCAGATTGGGCTGGGGAGAACTCTGGAATCAGAGAAGCCACTGAGATAGAGAAATCTGGCACAGACTGATAGTTCTTCTCTGCTTATAAAACAGCAGATCAGAAGAGAAATTAAGCTACTTTAAAATATAAAGCCATATCCTAAATCCACCCCAATCTGGGAGTGACCTAACACCAATCTTGGCACAGCAGTGCAGCTGCTTTCTGCTGTTCGGGGATACTACTTGGGGTAGTTGAGAGCCTGAACAGCAGAGGACACAGCCTGAGGCAGCCTCTAATCTACATATTGTGGGGCTCAGCCTGAGGCAGTGGAATCCTAGCAGCAGCGGAATTCCCAGAGAAGTGCAGCTCCCAGAGAATTGGAACCTTTGAAGTAGGGACTGTGGTTTCCAGGCAGACACTTCTGGTTTGACTGCACGGGCTTTTTGCATCTGCTGCTAATATCCATGGCTCCACAGGAGGTGTTGGCTGGGGTTTGTGACGCTTTCACTGTTCAGCCTTAAACCTCATAGCAGTCACTAGGCCACACAGCAGGGTCCTTCACTGGACATTCTGCGAAGCTGTAGCAGTGGAAACCACCTCTAAGGCATTTCCATGGAGGGGGAAGGGGAACTCTCTCCCAGAGCCCTCTCTTAGCTCAGGCAAAGGTCTGCTATATCCAACCAGTCTGGGAGAAAGCTGGTAAATAAATTTTTTACCCAAAGGGCAGACCCCCATAGATATTTAACAATGAGTAAGAAGCTGAAGAGAACAATTGACATTTTCTATACAGAGAAAGAGTGGGTATCCAACCCTGAGGAGGCTAACAGCCTCCAATATAACACCCTAAAGGGGAATGATACCTGCCCCACATCACATAACTCTCTTCTAGAAGAGACTATTAAAAAGTTAAGAGAGTTTGAAGAAAAATGGAAAAAGGAAAGAGAAGCTATGATAGAGAATAACAATGTCCTCAAATTTGAGTTGGAAAAAAATAAAGAATTCACAGGAGGTGCAGGGAAACAAAATTTGTGAATTAGAAAAGGTTAAAAAATCACAGGAAAGTAGGATTTCTGAATTGGAAAAAGAAAATAACTCTCTAAAAAAATTAGGGAAATGGAAAAAAATTCAATGGAGCAAAATAATTCATTTAAAAACTCAATTGGGTATATACAAAAAGAACTAAAAAATGTGAATGAAGAAAATAACTCATTAAAAATCAGGACAGAACAAATAGAAATGAATGACTCACTGAGAACCCAAGAATCAGTCAAACAAAACAAAAACAAAAAACAAAAAAAAAAAAAAAAAAAAAAAAAAAAGAAAAGCTGGAGAATAATGTCAAAGACTTACTGGGAAAATCTATAGACCTGGAAAATAGATCTAGAAGAGATAATCTGAGGATCATTGGACTTCCCGAAAACTATGATCAGAAAAAGAGTCTAGATTCTATTTTACAGGAAATCATCAGAGAACTGACCAGAAATAATAGGAACAGAAGGGAAAATAGGCATTGAAAGAACTCCATGGAACATTGTGGCTAAGCTGCAGAACTACCAAACAAAGGTTAAAAATATTGCAAGCAGCTAGAAAAAAACAATTTAAATACCAAGGTGCCACAATAAGGGTCACTCAAGATCTGGTTGCCTCCACAATAAAAGATCAAAGGGCCAGGAACCTGATATTCCTAAAGGCAAAAGATCAAGGATTGCAACCAAGAGTAAACTACCCAGCTAAGTTTAGCATTTTCTTCCATGGAAGAAGATGGTCACTTAATGAAACAGAGGAATTCCATTTGTTTCTAAGAAAAAAACCAGACTTAAACAAAAAATTTGATTTACATCCACAAGACTGAAGAGAAACAGAAAAAGGTAAAAAGAACTCTTGAGAACTGTATCTCTGTTGTGGATATACAGAAAGTCCGCATGGATAAATTGATTTTACTGATATAAAAAAGGTGGAGTAGCAAAGGGAAGGGGCTAGTATCAGAAAAAGGGGAAGGAGTGATAAAAAGTGGGAAACTACATCCGAGGAAGAGGCATAGAAAATATACCACATCTGAGGGAATTTAGAGAGGGGGAGAAACATTGTGTGAATCTTACTTTCATCAGAGTAGGTTCAAAGAGTAAAAATTGACATATTTATTTTTCATAGAATTATCTCTCACCTCATTAAAAGGGGGGAGAGGAAAAGGGAAAAGGAAAAAGGGAATAAGGGAAGGGCACAAGAAAAGGGAAGGGACTTGGAAGGAGGGGGGAGGGATATTAAAAAGGGAGGGTTGCACATCACAAGTGGGGTCTAAAAATTAAATATTGGGGAAGGGGTTCAGGGAGGTCAAGGGAAAAAACATAATCTGGGGATAATATGATGGCAGAAAATACAGAATTAGTAATTTTAAGTGTAAATATGAATGGGATGAACTCTCCAATCAAACGGAGATGTACAGCATACTGGATATGTTGTTTACAGGAAACACACTTAAAGCAGGGAGATACATATAGAGTAAATGTAAAAGGTTGGAACAGAATCTATTATGCTTCAGGTGAAGCCAAAACAGCAGGGGTTGCCATCCTTATCTCAGATCAAGCAAAAGCAGAAATTGATCTAATTAAAAGAGATAAGGAAGGAAACTATATCCTGCTAAAAGGCAGCATAGACAATGAAGCCATATCAATACTAAACATATATGAACTAAGTGGTATAGCATCTAACTTCCTAAAGGAAAAGTTAAGAGAGTTGCAAGAAATAGATAGCAAAACTATAATAGTGGGACATTGCAACCTTGCATTCTCAGAATTAGATAAATCAAACCACAAAACAAATAAGAAAGAAATTAAAGAGGTAAATAGAACATTAGAAAAACTAGGTATGATAGACCTTTGGAGAAAACTGAATGGTGATAGAAAGGAGTATACTTTCTTCTCAGCAGTTCATGGAACCTATACAAAAACTGACCATATTTTAGGACATAAAGATCTCAAAATTAAATGCAGGAAGGCAGAAATAGTAAATGCCTTCTTGTCAGATCACAATACAATAAAAAACTACATTCAATAAGAAGTTAGGGGTAACTAGACTAAAAAGTAATTGGAAACTGAATAATCTCATCTTAAAGAATGAATGGGTGAAACAGCAAATTATAGAAACAATTAATAATTTCACCCAAGATAATGAGAACAATGAGACATCATACTAAAATGTGTGGGACGCAGCTAAAGAGGTAATAAGGGGAATTTTTATATCTTTAGAGGCTTATTTGAATAAAATAGAGAAAGAGAAGATTAATGAATTGGGCTTGCAAATTAAAAAGCTAGAAAAAGACCAAATTAAAAACCTCCAACCAAAAACTAAACTTGAAATGCTAAAATTAAAAGGAGAAATCAATAGTATTGAAAGTTAAAAAAAATATATATCGAATTAATAAATAAAACTAAGAGTTGGTTGTATGAAAAAGCCATTAAAATAGATAAACCTTTGCTAAATCTGATCAGAAAAAGGAAAGAGGAAAATCAAATGGTTAGTCTTACAAATAAAAGGGGTATCTTTCCACCAATGAAGAGGAAATTAGAGAAATAATGAGTTACTTTGCCCAACTTTATGCCAATAAATTTGATAACTTAAGTGAAATGGATGACTTCCTCCAAAAATATAGGCTTCCTAGATTAACAGAGGAGGAGGTAAACTGTTTAAATAATCCCATTTCAGAAAAAGAAATAGAGCAAGCTATTAAACAACTCCCTAGGAAAAAATCCCCAGGACCAGGTGGATTTACATGTGAATTCTACCAAACACTTAAAGAACAATTAGCCCCAATGTTATATAAACTATTTGAAAAAATAGGGGATGAAGGAGTCCTACCAGACTCCTTTTATGACACAGACATGGTATTGATACCTAAACCAGATTGAAAACTGAGAAAGAAAACTATAGACCAATCTCCTTAATGAATATTGATGCTAAAATCTTAAATAAGATATTAGCAAAAACACTTCAGAAAATCATCCCCAGGATTGTACACTATGATGAAGTAGGATTTATACCAGGGATGCAGGGCTGGTTTAATATTAGGAAAACTATTAGTATAATTGACCATATTAATAATCAAATTAATAAAAACATATGATCATCTCAATAAATGCAGAAAAAGCATTTGATAAAATCCAACATCCATTCCTACTAAAAATGCTTGAGAGTACAGGAATAAATGGACCATTCCTTAGAATAATCAGGAGCATATATTTAAGACCAACAGTAAGCATAATATGTAATGGAGATAAAATGCAACCTTTCCCAGTAAGATCAGGAGTGAAACAAGGTTGCACACTATCACCATTACTTTTCAGTATTGTATTAGAAATGCTAGCCTTGGCAATAAGAGTCGAGAAAGAGATTAAAGGAATAATAGTAAGTAATGAGGAAATCAAACTGTCAATGTTTGCAGATGATATGATAGTATACTTAGAAAACCCCAGAGATTCTAATAAAAAGTTATTAGAAATAATTCCCAACTTTGTAAAGTTGCTGGATACAAAATAAATCCACATAAATCCTCAGCATTTTTATATATCACCAACAAAATGCAACAGCAAGAGATACAAAGAGAAATTCCATTCCAAACAAATGTTGAGAGTATAAAATATTTGGGAATCCATCTACCAAAGGAAAGTCAGGAATTATATGAGCAAAATTATAAAACACTTGCCACAAAAATAAAGTCAGATTTAAATAATTGGAAAGACATCCAGTGTCGTGGATAGGCCAAGCGGATATAATAAAGATGACAATACTCCCCAAACTATTTATTTAGTGCTATACCAATCAGACTCCCAAGAAACTATTTTAATGACCTAGAAAAAATAACAACAAAATTTATATGGAAGAACAAAAGGTCGAGAATTTCAAGGGAATTAATGAAAAAAATGTCAGGTGAAGGTGGTCTAGGTGTACCTATTCTAAAACTATAGTATAAAGCAGCAGTCACCAAAACCATTTGGAATTGGCTAAGAAATAGATCAGTCGATCAGTGGAACAGATTAAGTACAAAGGACAAAAAAGACTACAACCATAGCAATCTATTGTTTGTCAAACCCAAAGATACCAACATTTTGGATAAAAATTCATCATTTGAAAAAAAAAAAAACTGTTGGGAAAACTGGAAATTAGTATGGCAGAAATTAGATATCGATCCACACTTAACACCATATACCAAGATAAGATCAAAATGGGTCCATGATTTAGGCATAAAGAGGGAGATAATAAATAGATTAGAGGAACAGAGGATAGTCTACCTCTCAGACCTGTGGAGGAGGAAGAAATTTATGACCAGAGGAGAACTAGAGACCATTATTGATCATAAAATAGAAGATTTTGATTACATCAAACCAAAAAGTTTCTGTACAAACAAAACTAATGCAAACAAGGTTAGAAGGGAAGTAACAAATTGAGAAAATATTTTTCAGTTAAAGGTTCTGATAAAGGCCTAATTTCAAAATATATAGAGAACTGGCCTTAATTTTTAAGAAATCAAACGATTCTCCAATTGATAAATGGTCAAAGGATATGAACAGACAATTCTCAGATGATGTAATTGAAACTATATCCACTCATGTGAAAGAGTATTTCAAATCACTACTGATCAGAGAAATGCAAATTAAGACAACTCTGAAATACCGCTACACACCTGTCTGATTGGCTAAGATGACAGGAACAAATAATGATGAATGTTGGAGAGGATGTGGGAAAACTGAGACACTAATGCATTGTTGGTGGAGTTGTGAAAGAATCCAGCCATTCTGGAGAGCTATTTGGAACTATGCCCAAAAAGTTATCAAACTGTGCCTACTCATTGATCCAGCAGTGCTACTACTGGGCTCATATCCCCAAGAAATACTAAAGAGGGGAAAGGTACCTGCATGTGCCAAAATGTTTGTGGCAGCTCTTTTTGTAGTGGCTAGAAACTGGAAAGTGAATGGATGTCCATCAATTGGAGAATGATTGGGTAAATTATGGTGTAGGAATGTTAAATGACCAGCAGGATGAATACAGAAAGCCCTGGAGAGACTTACATGAACTGAGTGAAATGAGCAGAACCAGAAGATAACTATACACTTCAACAACAATACTGTATGAAGATATACTCTGATGGAAGTGATTATCTTCAACATAAAGAAGATCCAACTCACTTCCAATTGATCAATGATGGACAGAAACAACTAAACCCAGAGAAGGAACACTGGGAATTGAATGTAAACTGTTAGCACTACTGTCTTTCTACACAAGTTACTCATACCTTCGGAATCCAATTCTTAACGTGCAACAAGAAAATTGGATTTACACACATATATTGTATCTAGGTTATACTGTAACACATGTAAAATGCATGGGCTTGTCTGTCATCTAGGGGAGGGAGGGGAAAATTTGGAAAAATGAATACATTGGATAATGTTATAAAAATTACTCATGCATATGTACTGTCAAAAATTTTTATAATTATAAAATTAATTTATAAAAAAGAAATTCTTGGATGGTGGAGAAGAAACACACGACTCAGTGAACGTCCTCACTCCCTCACAACCAATTAGATAAATTAAGTCTCAAAATTAGCTCAGGACTGATAGATACCACAAGGACTGGAAGCACGACTTACCAGCTGAAGAGAATCTGGAGTTTCAACAGGAAAGGTCAGTTCTCAGGGGAGGAATAAGAAAGACCAGCACAGACGGTGGGGTAGGGGCACACTGCGCCCATTGCACTGGGAAGGGCTCTGGGATCAGAGAAGCCACTGAGGTAAAGGAATCTGGCACAGGCTGTTAGCTCTTCTCTGCTAATTATTTAGCAGTTCAGAGGAGAAAGCCAAAATATTTTAAAACTCAAATTAGATTTTCCCCAATCTTGGGGGTGACTCAGCAGACTCGGCACCAGGGGGTGTGGCCTCAGCTACCACCTGAGAATAGTTAAGAGATTGACAAGTGGGTGGATACGGCCCAAGGCAACACATACTGCCTAGCTTAGCTGGAGGGAGTGGAACTCAGCTCCAGGAAGTCCCAGAGAAGCGGAACCTTTGAACTAGGGACCGCGGTTTCTGGCAGACACTTCCAGTTTGAGCACAGGGGCTTCTCACATCACCTGCTGCAGACATCCACTCCCCACCCGGACACATAAGCTGGGCTTCGTGCTGTCTTCACTATTCTACGCCCTCAAAGCACAGTAGTGCTAATCACCTCTGAGGCACCTCCAGGGAGGGGGTGGGGAACTCTCTCCCAGAGCTCTATCTTAGCTCCGGCGCAGGGGCCGCTGCATCCATCCGGTCTGGGAGGAAGTTGGTAAAGAAGTAAATAATTTCCTACCCCAGAGACAGACCCCAAAAGATTTTTTTAAGTATGAGCAAAAAAGCTAGAAAAACCATAGATTCCTTCTATACAGAGAAAGAGCGGGTATCCAACCCCGAGGAAGTTGACAGCAGAGAATCAACAGACAACACCCTAAAGGGGAACGATTCCTGCCCCCCATCACATAACTCTCTCCTAGAAGAAGCTCTTAAAAAATTGAGGGAGATCGAAGAAAAATGGGGAAAAGAAAGGGAAGTTATGATAGAGAATAACAACGTCCTGAAATTGGAGTTGGAAAAAATAAAGAATTCACAGGAGATGCAGGGAAACAAAATTAGTGAATTAGAAAAGGTTAAAAAAACACAGGAAAGTAGGATTTCTGAATTGGAAAAGATAAAAAAGTCTCAAGAAAATAGAATTTCTGAATTGGAAAAAGAAAATAATTCTCAAAAGAAAAAAATTAGGGAAATGGAAAAAAACTCAATAGAGCAAAATAATTCATTTAAAAACGAAATTGGGCATTTACAAAAAGAACTAAAAACTGTGAAAGAAGAAAATAACTCCTTAAAAGTCAGGATGGAACAAATAGAAATGAATGATTCACAGAGAACCCAAGAATCAGTCAAACAAAACAAAAAAATGAGAAGCTGGAGAACAACGTCAAATACTTACTGGGAAAATCTATAGACCTGGAAAATAGATCTAGGAGAGATAATCTGCGGATTATTGGACTTCCAGAAAACTATGACCAAAAAAAAGAGCCTAGATTCTATTTTACAGGAAATTATCAAAGAGAACTGTCCAGAGATAATAGAAACAGAAGGGAAAGTAGATGTGGAAAGAATTCATCGAACTCCTTCTGAAATAGACCCTAAAAAAAGAACACCACGGAATATTGTGGCTAAGCTGCAAAATTACCACACAAAGGAGAAAATCCTGCAAGCAGCTAGAAAAAAACAATATAAATACCAAGGTGCCACAATAAGGGTCACCCAAGATCTGGCTGCCTCCACATTAAAAGATAGAAGGGCCTGGAACCTGATATTCCAAAAGGCAAAAGATCAAGGACTGCAACCAAGAATGAACTACCCAGCTAAGTTTAGCATCTTTTTCCATGGAAGAAGATGGTCATTCAATGAAACAGAGGAATTCTATATGTTTCTAAGAAAAAAACCAGACTTAAACAAAAAATTTGATCTACATCCACAAGACTGAAGAGAAACAGAAAAAGGTACACAGAACCCTTGAGAACTGTAACTCTGTTGTGGGTATATAAAAAATACTCAAGGATAATTTGATTTTACTGATATAAAAGAAAAAAAGGGGGGTGTGGTAAAGGGAAGGAGGTCGGTTCAGAAAAAGGGGAAGGAGTGATAAAAAGAGGGAAACTACATCCCAGGAAGAGACATAGAAAATACACCATATCTGAGGGAACTTAGTGAGGGGGAGAATCATTGTGTGAATCTTACTCTCATCAGAAGAGGCTCAAAGAGTAAATAATTAACTTATTTGTTTTTCAGAGAATTTTCTCTCACCTCATTAAAAGGGGGGAGAGGAAAAGGGGAAAGGAAAAGGAGAATAAGTGAAGGGACTTGGAGGGAGGGGGGAGGGATCCTAAAAAAAAAAAAAAAAAGAGGGAGGGTTGCGCATCACAAGGGGGGTCTGTAAATTAAATATCGGAGAGGGGGATCAGGGGGGTCAAGGGAAAAAAGTATAATCTGGGGATAATACGATGGCAGGAAACACAGAATTAGTAATTTTAACTGTAAATGTAAATGGGATGAACGATCCCATCAAACGGAGACGGATAGCAGATTGGATCAAAAAGCAGAACCCTACAATATGTTGCCTACAGGAAACACACTTAAAGCAGGGAGATACATACAGAGTAAAGGTAAAAGGTTGGAACAGAGCCTATTATGCTTCAGGTAAAGCCAAAAAAGCAGGGGTAGCTATCCTTATCTCAGACCAAGCAAAAGCAGAAGTAGATCTCGTTAAAAAAGATAAGGAAGGAAACTATATCCTGCTGAAAGGTAGCATAAATAATGAAGCCATATCAATATTAAACATATATGCACCAAGTGGTATAGCATCTAACTTTCTAAAGGAAAAGTTAAGAGAACTGCAAGAAGAAATAGACAGTAAAACTATAATAGTGGGAGATCTCAACCTTGCACTCTCAGATTTAGACAAATCAAACCACAAAACAAACAAGAAAGAAATTAAAAAAGTAAATAGAACATTAGAAAAACTAGGTATGATAGACCTTTGGAGAAAACTGAATGGCAATAGGAAGGAATATACTTTCTTCTCAGCAGTTCATGGATCCTATACAAAAATTGACCATATATTAGGACATAAAGATCTCAAAATTAAATGTAGGAAGGCAGAAATAATAAATGCCTTCTTCTCAGATCACAATGCAATAAAAGCTACATTCAGTAAAAAGTTAGGGGTAAATAGACCAAAAAGTAATTGGAAACTGAATAATCTCATCTTAAAGAATGACTGGGTGAAAGAGCAAATTATAGAAACAATTAACAATTTCACCCAAGATAAGGATAATGATGAGACATCATATCAAAATCTTTGGGATGCAGCTAAAGCAGTAATAAGGGGAAACTTTATATCTTTAGAGGCTTATTTGAAGAAAATTGAGAAAGAGAAGATTAACGAATTGGGCTTACAACTTAAAAGGCTAGAAAAAGACCAAATTATAAACCCCCAACCAAAAATTAAACTCGAAATACAAAAATTAAAAGGAGAAATCAATAAAATTGAAAGTAAAAAAACTATTGAATTAATAAATAAAACCAAGAGTTGGTTTTATGAAAAAGCCAATAAAATAGATAAACCTTTGGTAAATTTGATCAAAAAAAAAAAGAAAGAGGAAAATCAAATTGATAGTCTTACAAATGAAAAGGGGGATCTTTCCACCAATGAAGAGGAAATTAGAGAAATAATAAGGAGTTACTTTGCCCAACTTTATGCCAATAAATTTGATAACTTAAGTGAAATGGATGACTTTCTCCAAAAATATAGGCTCCCTAGATTAACAGAGGAGGAGATAAATTGCTTAAATAGTCCCATTTCAGAAAAAGAAATAGAACAAGCTATTAATCAACTCCCCAGGAAAAAATCCCCAGGGCCAGATGGATTCACATGTGAATTCTACCAAACATTTAAAGAACAATTAGCCCCAATGTTATATAAATTATTTGAAAAAATAGGGGATGAAGGAGTCCTACCAAACTCCTTTTATGACACAGACATTGTAAGGGGCCTTTAAATGGGTGCCACAGCGCATCGGGAGATTGAGGCCCAGAAGTAATTTCTGTGGATATTAGGACTGCCCTTGGGCGGGATCCTGGCCATATTGAGATATGGGTGACTCTCTCGCTGATTGGCTGTGTGTGTGACCTCACAGGCCCTATGTAAGCCCACTGCAGGCAGCAACCGCCCTCTTTAACCTCGTGCTGTTCACCCTGGCTCCCCAGCCTGGGTGGCCAAGCCAAGATGGGTAGCCGAAAGAGGTAAGGATTTTGGTAGTGAACACGTGGGTCTTCTGACCAGGTGTTCACTCGGGAACCAACAAGTCAGGGCATCAGTTAAGGCATTATGTGAGTAGGTATAATAAAGGCTTTTAAGATTACACGTGGTTGTTCTTGAGTGCGCTACCGGTTATTAAGCTATAGATTCAAGAGATTGTGGCCAGAGACCTTAGAAGGCCTCAGAGGAGGCGAGCCAGGTAGAGCTCACACTGCAAAGGACAGTGGTCAAAGGTACTCTGGTGGGTCTAGGACAGACTAGTAATTGTAACTGCCAGGAGAGCACGCTACAAGACATGGTACTGATACCTAAACCTGGTAGATCGAAAACTGAGAAAGAAAATTATAGACCAATCTCCTTAATGAATATTGATGCTAAAATCTTAAATAAGATATTAGCAAAAAGACTTCAGAAAATCATCTCCAAGATAATACACTATGATCAAGTAGGATTTATTCCAGGAATGCAGGGCTGGTTTAATATTAGGAAAATTATTAATATAATTGACCATATTAATAATCAAATTAATAAGAACCATATGATCATCTCAATAGATGCAGAAAAAGCATTTGACAAAATCCAACATCCATTCCTACTAAAAACTCTTGAGAGTATAGGAATAAATGGATTATTCCTTAGAATAATCAGGAGTATATATTTAAGACCGTCAGTAAGCATAATATGCAATAGAAATAAACTGCAACCTTTCCCAGTAAGATCAGGAGTGAAACAAGGTTGCCCACTATCACCATTACTATTCAATATAGCACTAGAAACGCTAGCCTCGGCAATAAGAGCCGAGAAAGAGAGTCAAGGAATTAGAGTAGGAAATGAGGAAATTAAACTATCACTTTTTGCAGATGACATGATGGTATACTTAGAGAACCCCAAAGACTCTGCTAAAAAGCTACTAGAAATAATTCAAAATTTCAGCAAAGTAGCAGGATACAAAATAAATCCACATAAATCCTCGGCATTTTTATATATCACTAACAAAATGCAACAGCAAGAGATACAAAGAGAAATTCCATTCCAAACAAATGTTGAGAGTATAAAATATTTGGGAATCCATCTACCAAAGAAAAGTCAGGAATTATATGAGAAAAATTACAAAACACTTGCCACAAAAATAAAATCAGATTTAAATAATTGGAAAGACATTCAGTGCTCTTGGATAGGCCGAGCGAATATAATAAAGATGACAATACTCCCCAAACTAATCTATTTATTTAGTGCTATACCAATCAGACTCCCAAGAAACTATTTTAATGACCTAGAAAAAATAACAACAAAATTCATATGGAAGAATAAAAGGTCAAGAATTGCAAGGGAACTAATGAAAAAAAACTCAGAGGAAGGTGGTCTAAGTGTGCCTGATCTAAAGCTATATTATATAGCAGCAGTCACCAAAACCATTTGGTATTGGCTACGAAATAGACCGGTAGATCAGTGGAACAGATTAGATACAAAGGACAAAAAAGGGTACATCTATAGCAATCTAATCTTTGACAAACCCAAAGATTCCAACATTAGGGATAAAAATTCATTATTCGGAAAAAACTGTTGGGAAAACTGGAAATTAGTATGGCAGAAATTAGATATGGATCCACACTTAACACCATATACCAAGATAAGATCAAAATGGGTCCATGATTTAGGCATAAAGAGGGAGATAATAAATAGATTAGAGGAACAGAGGATAATCTACCTCTCAGACTTGTGGAGGAGGAAGGAATTTATGACCAGAGGAGAACTAGAGATCATTATTGATCACAAAATAGAAGATTTTGATTACATCAAACTTAAAAGTTTCTGTACAAATAATACTAATGCAAACAAGATTAGAAGGGAAGTAACAAATTGGGAAAATATTTTTAAAAACAAAGGTTCTGACAAAGGTCTCATTTCCAAAATATATAGAGAACTGACCATAATTTATAAGAAACCGAACCATTCTCCAATTGATAAATGGTCAAAGGATATGAACAGACAATTCTCAGAGGAAGAAATTGAAACTATATCCACTCACATGAAAGAGTGTTCCAAATCACTACAGATCAGAGAAATGCAAATTAAGACCACTCTGAGATACCACTACACACCTGTCAGATTGGCTAAGATGACAGGAACAAATAATGACAAATGTTGGAGGGGATGTGGGGAAATTGGGACACTAATACATTGCTGGTGGAGTTGTGAAAGAATCCAGCCATTCTGGAGAGCAATCTGGAATTATGCCCAAAAAGTTATCAAACTGTGCATACCCTTTGACCCAGCAGCGCTACTACTGGGATTATATCCCAAAGAAATACTAAAGAGCGGAAAGAGACATATATGTGCCAAAATGTTTGTGGCAGCTCTTTTTGTTGTAGCTAGAAACTGGAAGATGAATGGATGTACATCAGTTGGAGAATGGTTGGGTAAATTGTGGTATATGAAGGTTATGGAATATTATTGCTCTGTAAGAAATGACCAGCAGGAGGAATATAGAGAGGCCTGGAGAGACTTAAATCAACTGATGCTGAGTGAAATGAGCAGAACCAGAAGATCACTGTACACTTCAACAACAATACTGTATGAGGATGTATTCTGATGGAAGTGGAAATCTTCAACATAAAGAAGATCCAACTCACTTCCAGTTGATCAATGATGGACAGAGGTAGCTACACCCAGAGAAGAAACACTGGGAGGGGAATGAAAATTGTTAGCACTAATATCTGTCTGCCCAGGTTGCATGTACCTTCGGATTCTAATGTTTATTGTGCAACAAGAAAATGATATTCGTACACATGTATTGTACCTAGATTATATTGTAACACATGTAAAATGTATGGTATTGCCTGTCGTCGGGGGGAGGGAATAGAGGGAGGGGGGGTAATTTGGAAAAATGAATACAAGGGATAATATTATAAAATATATATATATATATATATATATATATATATATATATATATATATATATATATATATATATAATAAAAAAAAATTCTTGACCTTTTGTTCTTCCTTATGAATTTTGTTGTTATTTTTTCTAGGTCATTAAAATAGTTTCTTGGGCATGTGATTGATATAGCAGTAAATAAATAGATTAGGTTAGGGAGTATTGTCATCTTGATTATATTTGCTCGGCCTATCCAAGAGCAATTAATGTCTTTCCAATTATTTAAATCTGACTTTATTTTTGTGGCAAGTGTTTTGTAATTTTGCTCATATAATTCCTGACTTTCCTTTGGTAGATATATTACCAAATATTTTATACTATCAACTGTTATTTTGAATGGAATTTCTCTTTTTATTGATTGCTGTTGGTTTTTGTTGGTAATGTATAAAAATGCTGAAGTTTTTTGTGGATTAATTTTGTATCCTGCAACTTTGCTAAAGGTCTGAATTATTTCTAATAGCTTTTTTGCAGAGTCTTTGGGGTTCTCTAAGTACACCATCATGGCATCTGCAAAAAGTGATAGTTTGATTTCCTCATAACCTACTCTAATTTCTTGAATCTCTTTCTCAGTTCTTATTGCTGAAAGTAGCGTTTCTAGTACAATATTGAATAGTAATGGTGATAGTGTGCAACCTTGTTTCACTCCTGATCTTACTGGGAAAGGTTCTAGTTTATCGCCATTACATATGATGTTTACTGACGGTTTTGAATATATGCTCTTTATTAAAAATCATCTTTAGGAATATCCCTTTCTTTTCTTTAAGATTGCTTTGGAATATAGACCCAATAGAAACATTGCTGGATCAAAGGATATGGACAGTTTGATAAGGTTTTGACCATAATTGCAATTTGCATTCCAGAGTGGCTGGATCTGTTTACAGTTCCACCAATAATGTATAAGCGTCCCAGTTTTCCCACATCACGTCCAACAATTGCCCTTGTCTTTACCTGTCAACTTAGCCAATCTGAGAGGTGTGTAATGGTATCTCAGAATTGTCTTAATTTGCATTTTTTGAACATAGTGATTTAGAGCATCTTCTCTCATGATTAGAAATAGTTTTAATTTCTTCATCCAAAAATTGTTCTTATCCTTTGACCATTTATCAATTGGAGAATGGCCTCAATTGTTATAAATTTGAGTCAATTCTCTATATATTTTAGAAATGAGGCCTTTATCAGTACCCTTAAATGTAAAAATGTTTTCCCAATTTATTGCTTCCCTGCTGGTCTTTAATGTCCAGTTCTTCTTTTGAAACAAAATCCTTCCTTATCCACAGATTTGAGAGGTAAACCTTCCTATTTTCTTCTAATTTGCTTATAATATCACTCTTTATGTCTAAATCATGAACCCATTTTGACCTTATCTTCATGTGTGGTGTTGGGTATAGATTAATGCCTAGTTTTTTCCATGATAGTTTCCACTTTTCCCAGCAGTTTTTGTCAAATACTGAATTCTTATCCCAAAAGCTGGGGTTTGTCAAACACTAGATTGCTATAGTTCTTGACTATTTTGTCCTGTGATCCTAACTTATTCCACTGAATATTCTATTTCTTAGCCAGTAGCAAATGGTTTTGATGACCACTGCTTTATAATATAGTTTTAAGTCTGTCACAGATAGGCCATCTTCAGTGGCTTTCTTTTTCATTAATTCCCTTGAAATTTTTTACCTTTTGTTCTTCCAGATGAACTTTGTTATTATTTTTTCTAAGTGCATAAAATAATTTCTTGGGAATTTGATTGCATGGCAGTAAATGAGTACATTAATTAAGGTAGTATTATTGTTTTTATTATATTTGCCTGGCCTACCCATGAGCACTTCATATTTTTCCAACTGATTAGGTCTGTCTTTATTTGTGTAGAAAATGTTTTGTAATTGTATTCGTATACTTCCTGACTTTCCCTTGGCAGATAGATTTCAAAATATTTTATACTATCAACATTTATTTTGAATGGAATTTCTTTTTGTATTTCTTGCTGCTAGACTTGGTTGGTAATGTATAAAAGTACTGATAATTTCTGTGTATTTATTGTGCATCCTGCAATTTTGCTAAAGTTTTGAATTGTTTCAAGTAGTTTTAGTTGAATCTCTAAGGTTCTCTAAATATACCATCATATCATCTGCAAAGATGATAAAAATTTTTGATTTCCTCATCACGTACTCTGATTCTTTTTTTTTTTTTTTTCTTGAGGCAATTGGGGTTAAGTGACTTGCCCAAGGTTACACAGCTAGGAAATGTTAAATGTCTGAGACCAGATTTGAACTCAGGTCTTCCTGACTTCAGGGTTGGTGCTCTATCCATGGCACCACCTAGCTGCTCCCTCTAATTCCTTTTATCTCTTATTCTGTAAAGGGCTAGAACTGAGCAAATACACTTGGATAATGGAGCACGTGAGATTAATTGCCAATTGGACAATTCTCTATTAACATGTTTGAAGGTTGACCCTCCCCAACTATTCTGTGCTGACTTGATTGGTGGGACAAAGAAGGGGAAGTGATATGTGTGGGTGGTGGAGTAGGAGGAGGAAATTAAGGCATTCTTCTGCTGGTGGAGAGAGAGGAAGGTGGTGTGGAGATTAGAGTATTCTAATAGACAAATAAGGAACTTACCTTGTTAAGGGCTAAACCAGCAATCTCTTATAGCTGAAATGTGTCAGATGTTAGCTAAAGACATTCCCTCAACCTCAGCCGACCCAGCCCCTGCTCCAACCCCAGCTCTAGCCTCATGTTGGGTTCCAAATGCTGGAACTCTGTCTTCCCAGAAATCAGCTGAAGTCAGGCTAATCAAAAGTCTTTATTCTTGGTCTTTTGAGCTCACTGTCAGGAGATTAGATCTAGTAATCTCCACACCACCTTCTTCTCTCTCCACCAGCAGGATCTTTTGGTCATCTACCTTTTATCCATGTTGTGGTAGATACCTTTTCAGGATTTGCTTTTGCAATGCCAGCAGCAAAAGAGACAGCCTGAGTGGTCACTGAATTCCTTATACAAGCATTTGCAATTATGGGTGTGCCACAAGCAATAAAAACAGACAATGGACCTGCATATACTTCTAAACATTTTGCACACTTTTGTACACAGTATAAGATTTTACATACCACGGGCATACCATTTAATCCTCAAGAGCAGGCAATAGTAGAGAGAAGAAACAGAGATATTAAGACACTCCTCCAAACACAAAAGAAAGGGGGAGCCACGGGTAACCCTAGAGAACTTCTAAATTTAGTTCTCTATACCATTATTTTTTAAATTTTTGACAAAGATGCAGTGGCTCCAGCAGACAGGTTTTATAACCCACTGGAAGGACAGTTTCCAGTGAGAGCAGCTCCACTATCTTTAGATAATTGCCAGGTCATGTGGAGAGACCCAGAAAGTGGTGAATGGAAGGGACCAGATAAGTTAACTGCTTGGGGGAGAAGGTTTGCTTGTATCTCCACAGATGGAGAAGGAATCAGATAGGTACCAACGAGCCGTATTTGCTTTGTCCATCATAGAGAGACGGAGCAGACCCTTGAAATGAAGGAACAATGAGGAGTTCCGTTGCTGACTGTGCCCACCACTGAAAGAACCTGGCAGTTATGATGTTTGACTCATGGACATCAAAAATTGTTGGACTTAAAAGTCCTCAGGAATCAGTGGATTCTCTGAGGCATCATAAGACTGTTGTAAGACTTCAAAACCTGTAGGAATCATTGGATTCCCTAACATACAAAAAAACTGTTGTGAAACTTCAAAAACCTGTAGGGATCATTGGATTCCCTAACATGTGAAACAATGGACAATAGATTGGATTTGGACTATTTCTTGGTTGCTGAAGAAGGCGAATGTGTGACTGATGTTTACATACCCTCCTTCTAGGACTTCTGGAAATCTTTTACAAAACTGTGTTGATTTATATTGTTTGTTATATCACTACTTGCATGTACAATTATTCATGTTTGTTACACCTCATCGAGCTTCCCTGACTGTGGGGAGAGTCATCACTAATAGCCTCTGCATTATTACTATGTGCTTGTATAATAACTCCCATGCTGATGGGTTTGTGCATACTTGTCTCTAATAAGACCCTTCAACCCAGAAACCCGCTAGCAATCCCCACTTCCCTTTGGTTCTTTTCATCTCCCTTCCTGAGATGTCAGGGATGCGTGACCACCTGTGTTCTAAAACAAAAGAAAGTAGGAGATGTAAAGGGCTAGAATTGAGCAAATGCACTTGGGTAATGGAGCACGTGAGACTAATTGCCAATTGGACAATTCTCTATTAACATGTTTGAAGGTTGACCCTCCCCAACTATTCTGTGCTGACTTGATTGGTGGGACAAAGAAGGTGAAGTGACGTTTGTGGGTGGAGAAGGAGGAGGAAATTGAGGCATTCTCCTGCCAGTGGAGAGGGAGGAAGGTGGTGTGGAAATTACTAAATCAAATCCCCTGACAGGGAGCTCAAAAGACCAATAATAAAGACTTTTGATTAGCCTGACTCTGGCTGATTTCTGGGAAGACAGAGTTCCAGCATATTTCTTCTCTTATTTCTAAAACTACCATTTCCAACACAATATTGAATACTAATGGTGATAGCAGGCAACCTTGTTTCACTCCTGATATTATTTGGATTAATTCTACTTTGTCTCCATTACACATGATGCTTGCTGATGGTTTTAAACAGATGCTACTGATCATTTTAAGGAAAAGTCTATGTATTCCTATACTTTTAAATTAAATTAAATTATTTTTTAATTTAAAAATTTAAATTTAATTAAAAATTTAATTTAATTAAAATTTTAAAATATTCCTATAATTTTAATTTTTTAAAACTTTTTTCCTTTTTTATTATAGCTTTATATTTACCAGATATATGTATAGGTAATTTTTCAGCATTCACAATTGCAAAACCTTTCATTCCAAGTTTTCCCCTCCTTCCTCCCACCCCTTCCCTCAGACGGCAGGCTGACCAATACATGTTAAACATATTAAAGTAGAAGTTAAATACAATATTTGTATACATGTTAAAAAAGTTATTTTGCTGTACAAAAAGAATTGGACTTTGAAATAGTATACAATTAACTTGTGAAGGAAATAAAAAAATGCAAGCAGACAAAAATAGAGGGATTGGGAATTTTATGTAATGGGTCACAGTTATTTCCCAGATTTCTTTCCCTTGGTGTAGCTGGTTCAGTTCATTACTGCTCTATTGGAACTGATTTGGTTCATCTCATTGTTGGAATAGGCCAAGTTCATCAGAATTGATCATCATATAGTATTGTTATTGAAGTATATAATGATCTCCTGATCCTGCTCATTTCACTTAGCATCAGTTCATGTAAGTCTCTCCATGCCTTTCTGAAATCATCCTGCTGATCATTTCTTACAGAACAATAATATTCCATAATATTCATATACCACAATTTATCCAGCCATTCTCCATTTTATGGACATTAGTTTCCAGTTTCTGGTCACTAATTATTCCTATATTTTTAATAGGAAAGGGTGTTGGATTTTATCAAATGTTTTTCTGCATCTACTGAGATAATTATATGATTTTTGTTAGTTTAGTTAGTGACATAGTCTATTATGCTAATAGTTTTCCTAATATTGAACCAGCCCTACATTTCTGGTATAAATCTCACTTGATCATAGTGTATTATTCTGGGTATGACTTTCTGTGATCTCATTACTAATATTTATTTATTTTTGCATCAATATTATATTGAATATTATTCAATGAATATTATTCATTAGGGAAATTGGGCTATAATTTTCTTTCTTTGTTTTCACCCTTCCTGGTTTAGCTATCAAGACCATATCTGTGTCATAAAAGGAATTTGATAGGACTTCTTTCTCTATTTTTAAAATAGTTTATATAGCATTGGAAATAATTCTTCTTTAAATGTTTGGTAGAATTCACATGTAAATCCATCTGGGACTTCTGGCCAAGATGGCAGCATGGAGGCAGACAGCTGCTTGAGCTCCTCGTTTTCTCTCAGAACTTACTTCATGACAAGCCTCAGACTTAATGCTTGACCCAGAAAGAAACCCACAAATGATCAATAAGAGAAGACATTCTTAAAAGTCGCCAGAAAAGGTCTGTGTTTGCTCAGGGGAGGGTCAATCAGACTGGGCACAGACTGAGGGCAGGCAAGCCAGAGAGAGACAGGCAGCTCACACAGCTCAGACCAGAGGGGGAGGAGTATGATCTCTGCCTTTCTGCGAAAAGACTTTTTCCCCAGTGTGGATACTCCGTCTTGGCAGCAAGCCAGGAGCAGGGAGAGGGTGTAAACACCGGAGGTGAAGATTAAAACCCCAGAAAGCCAGCATCTCTCAGAATCCAGCCACCCCCAACCCCCACCTGGACTGACTCAGTGCTTTCTCAGAGCCTCAGAGCGCAGACTCAGTACAGTCATTGCTGTTCAGTTAGTGGCTCTCTGCTGCCCTACCCCCAGTCTGTAGAGGAAGCCCATTAACACCATCCTTTCTGAAATCATCCTGCTGATCATTTCTTACAGAACAATAATATTCCATAATATTCATATACCACAATTTATCCAGCCATTCTCCATTTTATGGACATTAGTTTCCAGTTTCTGGTCACTAATTATTCCTATATTTTTAATAGGAAAGGGTGTTGGATTTTATCAAATGTTTTTCTGCATCTACTGAGATAATTATATGATTTTTGTTAGTTTAGTTAGTGACATAGTCTATTATGCTAATAGTTTTCCTAATATTGAACCAGCCCTACATTTCTGGTATAAATCTCACTTGATCATAGTGTATTATTCTGGGTATGACTTTCTGTGATCTCATTACTAATATTTATTTATTTTTGCATCAATATTATATTGAATATTATTCAATGAATATTATTCATTAGGGAAATTGGGCTATAATTTTCTTTCTTTGTTTTCACCCTTCCTGGTTTAGCTATCAAGACCATATCTGTGTCATAAAAGGAATTTGATAGGACTTCTTTCTCTATTTTTAAAATAGTTTATATAGCATTGGAAATAATTCTTCTTTAAATGTTTGGTAGAATTCACATGTAAATCCATCTGGGACTTCTGGCCAAGATGGCAGCATGGAGGCAGACAGCTGCTTGAGCTCCTCGTTTTCTCTCAGAACTTACTTCATGACAAGCCTCAGACTTAATGCTTGACCCAGAAAGAAACCCACAAATGATCAATAAGAGAAGACATTCTTAAAAGTCGCCAGAAAAGGTCTGTGTTTGCTCAGGGGAGGGTCAATCAGACTGGGCACAGACTGAGGGCAGGCAAGCCAGAGAGAGACAGGCAGCTCACACAGCTCAGACCAGAGGGGGAGGAGTATGATCTCTGCCTTTCTGCGAAAAGACTTTTTCCCCAGTGTGGATACTCCGTCTTGGCAGCAAGCCAGGAGCAGGGAGAGGGTGTAAACACCGGAGGTGAAGATTAAAACCCCAGAAAGCCAGCATCTCTCAGAATCCAGCCACCCCCAACCCCCACCTGGACTGACTCAGTGCTTTCTCAGAGCCTCAGAGCGCAGACTCAGTACAGTCATTGCTGTTCAGTTAGTGGCTCTCTGCTGCCCTACCCCCAGTCTGTAGAGGAAGCCCATTAACACCATCCAGCCCCATCCCCTGCAAAACAGACCAATTGTTTCTCTTGTCAGTTTGTTTTCTTCGATTCCTACTCTGACAAAATGAACAAAAAGTTCAAAAGGGCTCTAACCATTGACAGCTTTTGTATGGAGAGAGAGCAGACTTCAAACACTGAGGAGACTAAAAACAGACTGTCCCCAGAGGAATCCCCTAAGGGGGATATGATCTGCTCCTCAATACAAAAGAATCTCCTAGAGGAAATCAAAAAGGCTCTCACAAGAGAGCTGGAAGAGAAATGGGAAAAGGAAAGGGAAGTTTGGCAAGAGAGCCTGGAGAAGTCATCCCATGCATTCAAAGACAGAGTGGATAAAGAAATCAACTCATTGAGAAACAAGAATAGTGAGCTGGAAAAAGAAAACAGCTCTCTGAAAAATAAAATGGATAAAATGGAAAAAAAATTCCATAGAAGATAAAAACTCAATTGGACAATTACAAAGAGATATATAAAAAAAAGTGAGTGAAGAAAATACATCATTGAAAATTAGACTGGAACAAGTAGAAATGAATGACTCAAGGAGAAACCAAGAGGTAGTCAAGCAAAACCAGAGAAATGAAACAATTGAAAAGAATGTCAAGTGCCTTACTAGAAAGACAACAGACCTGGAAAACAGATCCAGGAGAGACAATTTGAGAATAATCGGACTCCCTGAAAAATGTGAGGACAAAAAGAGCTTGGACACTATTTTTGAGGAAATTATCAAAGAGAACTGCCCAGACATTCTGGAAACAGAGGGTAAAATAGACATTGAAAAAATTCATCAATCACCTACTGAAAGGGACCCTAAAATCAAAATGCCAAGAAATATAGTGGCCAAGTTCAAGAACCATCAGACAAAGGAAAAGATATTGGAAGTTGCTAGAAAAAAGCAATTCAGATATGGAGAATCCACAATAAGGATAACCCAGGATCTAGCAGCGTCCACATTAAAAGAACGAAGGGCCTGGAACATGATATTCCGAAAGGCTAAGGAACTTGGTATTCAGCCAAGAATAACTTACCCAGCAAGAATGAGCATCGTTTTCCAGGGAAGAAGATGGACATTTAATGAAATAAATGAATTCCATCTATTTTTGATGAAAAAACCAGACCTACATAAAAGATTTGATCTTCAAATACAGAACTCAAGAGATTTCTAAAAAGGTAAAAAGAAATCTTGAGAACTATACTTCTGTCAAAAAAATATGTAAAGACTATATGTACAATTTGTCTTAGAAACTAGAGGTGGAAAGGAAATTATATCATAAAGTGTAAAGTGGTGGTACTATGTCTCATGAAGAGGCAAAGGTAACCTATTATATCTGAAAGAAAGAAAGGAGGTAGATGAACATAGTGTGTATCAATAGATATATTCGATTTATGGTGAAACTTCTTCCACTTCATTGAAAAGTGAAAGGGAAGGAGTAAGCTAAGGGGAAGGGAATACAGAAATTTCGAGGAAAAGGGGTAAAATAAGGGGAGGAACTTTAAGGTGGGGGAGGGATACTAAAAAGGGAGGGCTGTGAAAAGCAAGCGGTGTTCACCAATTTAATACTGGGTAGGGGGGTAAGAGGGAAGGAAAGGGGAAAAGCATAAGCAGGGGTTAATAGGATGGCAAGCAATATAGAATTAGTCCTTCTAACCATAAATGTGAATGGGGCAAACTGCCTCATAAAGAGGAAGTAGTTAGCAGACTGGATTAAAAGTCAGAATCCTACTATATGTTGTTTACAGGAAACACACCTGAAACAGGGTGAGACATACAAACTAAAAGTAAAAGGGTGGAGCAGAATCTGTTATGCTTCAGGCAAAACCAAAAAAGCAAGAGTAGCCATCCTCATCTCAGATCAAGCAAAAACAAAAATTGATCTAATTAAAAGAGATAAGGAAGGGCATTATATCCTGCTAAAGGGCAGCATCAATAATGAAGCAGTATCAATATTAAACATATATGCACCAAGTGGTGCAGCATCTAAATTCTTAAAAGAGAAATTAAGAGAGCTGCAAGAGGAAATAGATAGCAAAACTATAATAGTGGGAGATCTCAACCTTGCACTCTCAGAATTAGATAAATCAAACCACAAAATAAATAAGAAAGAAGTCAAAGAGGTAAATAGAATACTAGAAAAATTTGATATGATAGATCTTTGGTGAAAGCTAAATGGAGACAGAAAGGAATATACTTTCTTCTCAGCAGTTGATGGAACCTATACAAAAATTGATCATATACTAGGGCATAAAAACCTCAAAATCAAATGCAGTTAGGCAGAAATAGTAAATGCATCCTTTTCAGACCACAATGCAATCAAAATTACATTCAATAAAAAGCCAGGGGAAAATAGACCAAAAAATAATTGGAAACTAAATAATCTTATACTAAAGAATGATTGGGTAAAACAGCAAATCATAGACATAATTAATGACTTCACCCAAGAAAATGACAATAATGAGACATCATACCAAAATGTGTGGGATACAGCCAAAGCAGTAATAAGGGGAAGTTTTATATCTCTACAGGCCTACTTGCATAAAATGGAGAAAGAGAGGGCCAACGAATTGGGCTTACAACTAAAATTGCTAGAAAAGGAACAAACTAAAAACCCCCAGACAAACATAAAACTTGAAATTGAAAAAATAAAAGGTGAGATTAATAAAATTGAAAGTAAAAAATTATTGAATTAATTAATAAAAATAAGAGTTGGTTCTATGAAAAAACCAACAAAATAGACAAACCCTTAGTAAACCTGATTAAAAAAAGGAAAGAGAAAAAGCAAATTGTTAGTCTTGAAAATGAAAACGGTGAACTCACCACTAATGAAGAGGAAATTAGAACAATAGTTAGGAGCTACTTTGCTCAACTTTATGCCGATAAATTCGATAACTTAAATGAAATGGAAGAATACCTTCAAAAATATAGCTTGCCCAGATTAACAGAGGAAGAAGTAAGTAATCTAAATAGTCCCATCTCAGAAAAAGAAATAGACCAAGCTATTAACCAACTTCCTAAGAAAAAGTCCCCAGGACCAGATGGATTTACAGGTGAATTCTAGCAAACATTTAAAGAACAACTAACTCCAATGCTATGTAAACTATTTGAAAAAATAGGGATTGAAGGAGTCCTACCAAATTCCTTCTATGACACAGACATGGTACTGATACCTAAACCAGGTAGATCGAAAACTGAGAAAGAAAACTATAGACCAATTTCCTTAATGAATATTGATGCTAAAATCTTAAATAAGATATTAGCAAATAGGCTTCAGAAAATCATCCCCAGGATAATACACTATGACCAAGTGGGATTTATACCAGGAATGCAGGGCTGGTTTAATATTAGGAAAACTATTAATATAATTGATCATATTAATAATCAAATTAATAAAAACCATATGATCATCTCAATAAATGCAGAAAAAGCATTTGATAAAATCCAACATCCATTCCTACTAAAAATGCTTGAGAGTATAGGAATAAGTGGACCATTCCTTAAAATAATAAGGAGCATATATTTAAAACCTTCAGTAAACATCATATGTAATGGCGATAAACTAGAACCTTTCCCTATAAGATCAGGAGTGAAACAAGGTTGTCCACTATCACCATTACTTTTCAATATAGTACTAGAAACTCTAGCCTCGGCAATAAGAGCCGAGAAAGAGATTCAAGGAATTAGAGTAGGAAATGAGGAAATCAAATTATCACTTTTCGCAGATGACATGATGGTATACTTAGAGAACCCCAAAGACTCTGCTAAAAAGCTAATAGAAATAATTCAGAATTTTAGCAAAGTTGCAGGATACAAAATAAATCCACATAAATCCACAGCATTTTTATACATTACCAACATGATCCAACAGCAAAAGATACAAAGAGAAATTCCATTCCAAATAACGGTCGATAGTATAAAATATTTGGTAATATATCTACCAAAGGAGAGTCAGGAATTATATGAGCAAAATGACAAAACACTTGCCACAAAAATAAAGGCAGATTTAAATAATTGGAAAGACATTCAGTGCTCTTGGATAGGCCGAGCGAATATAATTAAGATGACAATACTCCCTAAACTAATCTATTTATTTAATGCTATACCAATCAGACTTCCAAGAAACTATTTTAATAACCTAGAAAAAAATAACAACAGAATTCATATGAAACAACAAAAGGTCGAGAATTTCGAGGGAAGTAATGAAAAAAAATTAAGTTAAGGTGGTCTAGCTGTACCTGATCTAGAACTGTATTATAAAGCAACAGTAACCAAAACCATTTGGTATTGGCTAAGAAATAGACTAGTTGATCAGTGGCATAGGTTAGGTTCACAGGGCAAGATAGTGAATAAAAATAGCAATCTAGTGTTTGACAAACCCAAAGATCCCAAATTTTGGGATAAGAATTCATTATTTGACAAAAACTGCTGGAAAAAAACTGGAAATTAGTATTGCAGAAACTAGGCATGGACCCACATTTAACACCACTTACTAAGATTAGATCAAAATGGGTCCAAGATTTAGGTATAAAGAACAAAATCATAAATAAATTGGAGGAACATGGGATGGTTTACCTCTCAGACTTGTGGAGGAGGAAGGTGTTTGTGTCCAAGGGAGAATTAGAGACCATTATTGATCACAAAATAGAAAATTTTGATTACATCAAATTAAAAAGCTTTCGTGCAAACAAAACTAATGCAAACCAGATTAGAAGGGAAGTAACAAATTGGGAAAACATTTTTACAGTTAAAGGTTCTGATAAAGGCCTCATCTCCAAAATATACAGAGAATTGACTTTAATTTATAAGAAATCAAGCCATTCTCCAATTGATAAATGGTCAAAGGATATGAACAGAGAATTTTCAGATGATGAAATTAAAACTATTTCTGCTTATAAGAAAGAGTGTTCCAAATCACTATTGATCAGAGAAATGCAAATTAAGACAACTCTGAGATATCATTACACACCTGTCAGATTGGCTAAGATGACAGGAACAAATAACAATGAATGTTGTAGGGGCTGTGGGAAAACTGGGACACTGATACATTGTTGGTGGAGTTGTGAAAGAATCCAACCATTCTGGAGAGCAATCTGTAATTATGCCCAAAAAGTTATCAAAATGTGCATACCCTTTGACCCAGCCATACTACTACTGTGCTTATATCCCAAGGATGTACTAAAGAAGGGAAAGCGACCTGTATGTGCCAAAATGTTTGTGGCAGCCCTTTTCATAGTGGCTAGAAGCTGGAAGATGAATGGATGTCCATCAATTAGAGAATGGTTGGGTAAATTATGGTATATGAATGTTATGGAATATTATTGTTCTGTAAGAAATGACCAACAGGAGAAATACAGAGAGGCTTGGAGAGACTTACATCAACTGATGCTAAGTGAAACGAGCAGAACCAGAAGATCATTATACACTTCAACAATGATACTGTACGAGGATGTATGCTGATGGAAGTGGTTATCTTCAACGTAGAGAAGAGTTAATCCAATTCCAATTGATTAATGATGGACAGAATCAGCTCCATCCAGAAAAGGAACACTGAGAAATGAGTGTAAACTGTTTTTTTTTTTACCTTCTGAATCCAATTTTTCCTATGCAACAAGAAATTCGGTTCTAACACACATATATTGTATCTAGAATATACTGTAATATATTTAACATGTATAAGACTGCCTGCCATCTGGGGGAGGGGGTTGGGGGAGGAAGGGAAAAAATCTGAATAGAAGTAAGTGCAAGGGATAATGTTGTAAAAAATTACCCATGCATATGTACTGTCAAAAAAAAAAAGTTATAATTATAAAATTAAATAAAAAATTAAATTAAAAAAAATAAATAAATCCATCTGACCCTGGGGACTTTTTTTTTGCTTAGGGAGTTGATTAATATCTTGTTCAATTTCTTTTTCTAAAATGGAACTATTTAATAATTTATTTCCTCTTCTGTTAACCTTGTGATCAATATTTTTAGAGATATTCTTCCCTTTCATTTAGATTATCAAGTTTATTGGCATATAGTTGAGCAAAATAACTCCCAATTTCTTCTTCATTGGTGAAAAGTTCTCCCTTTTCATTTTTGAGACTAACAATTTGAATTTGATTTTCTTTTCTTCTTTTTCTTTCTTTTCTTTTCTTCTTTCTTTTCTTTTCTTTTCTTTTTTTCTCTTCTTTCTTTCTTTTCTCTTCTTTTTCTTTCTTTCTTTTCTTTTTTTCTCTTCTTTCTTTCTTTTTTTCTTTTCTTTCTTTCTTTTCTTTCTTTCTTTTTTTCTTTTCTTTCTTTTTTTCTTTCTTTTCTTTCTTTTTTTCTTTTCTTTCTTTCTTTTTTTCTTTTCTTTTTTTCTTTTTTTCTTTTCTTTTCTTTCTTTCTTTCTTTCTTTCTTTCTTTCTTTCTTTCTTTCTTTCTTTCTTTCTTTCTTTCTTTCTTTCATTGCTGAGGCAATCAGGGTTAAATGACTTGCACAGGGGTCCACATAGCTACAAGTGTTAGGTGTCTGAAATCAGATTTTAATTCAGGTCCTCCCAACTTCAGGGCTGGTGCTCTATCCACTGCAACCACCTAAGTGCCCCCAACAAATTTGATTTTTTCTAAAACAAATTAATAAAGGTTTAGCTATTTTTTCATAAAACCAACTCACTTTTATTTAATAATTAAATAGTTTTTTCTTATTTTCAGTTTTATTAATCTCCCCTTTTATTTTCAGAATTTCAAATTTGGTATTTAATTGAGGGTTTTTAATTTGTTTTTTTTTCTAGCATTTTTATTTGTAATCCCAATTCATTGAACTTCTCTTTCTGTATTTTGTACAAGTATGCATCTAGAGATATAAAATTTTCCCTTATAACCATTTTGGCTATATCCCATAAATTTTGGTGTGTTGTCTCATTATTGTCATTCTCTTGGATGAAGTTGTTGATTGTGTCTCTGATGTGTACTTTCACCCATTCTTTAGGATTAGATTATTTAATTTCTAATTAAATTTTGGTCTATGTTCTCCTGGCCTTATATTGCATGTGATTTTTATTGCATTATGATCAGAAAAAAAGATGAATTTACTATTTTTGCCTTTCTGCATTTGATTTTGAGGTTTTTTTATGCCCTAACATGGAGAAAAAAAAAGTGTATTCCTTCCTGTATTCATTCAATATTCTCCAAAGAACTATCATACCTAACTTTTCTAATATTCTGTTTACCTTCTTAACTTCTCTTTTATTTGTTTTGTGATTCAATTTATCTAATTCTCAGAGAGCAAGGTTGAGATCCCCAGTATAGTCTTGCTGTCTATTTCTTCTTGAATCTCTCTTAACTTCTCTAGGAATTGGATGCTATATTACTTGGTACATGTATGTTTAGTATTGACATTGCTTCATTATCTATGGTACTGTTTAGTAAAATATAGTTTCCTTTATCTCTTTTAATTAGGTCTATCTTTGTTTTTACTTGATCTGAGATCAGGATTGCTATCCTGGATTTTTTTTTTACTTTACTTTTTTACTTTTTACTTTTTACTTTACCTGAATTGAAATAGATTCTGTTCCAGCCCTTTTCCTTTACTCTTTATGTATTACTAGGCTTTAAATATGTTTCTTGTAAACAAACTGTTATAAGATTTTGTCTTGTAATCCAGTCTGTTTTGTCCATTTCTGTTTTATGGGAGAATTCATCCTCTTTACATGAACAGTAAAAATGTATTTGCTGCCATCTTATCTACCCTGTGTTATGATTTTCTTTCCTTTCTCCCTTCCCTCCTCCCAGTATTTTGACTGTGATGACTACCTCCCTCAAACAGTCCTCCCCCTTTAGAGTACCTCACTCTCTTTTACTCCTTTCCCCTAATACTTCTGTTTTCCTCTCTATTAGTCTTTATCTTTCTTTTCCTCTTTTCCCTCAAACTTCCTTAAAAGGTGAGACAGGTTTCTTTGTGAAAACAAATATGATCTGTTATTCTCTTTTTGAGCCAAATCTGAGGACAGTAAGATTCACACAATGCTCATCCCCCTCCTTTCTATCCCTCAATTATAACTTTGCCTCTTCATGAGATGTAATTTCTCTTATTTTACCTCCTTTTTCCTCCTTTTCCAGTATGATCTCCTTTGTACCTTTAGTTTCTTTTTTCATATTATCATAATAAAATAAAATTATACCTGTACTCTCTAAGTATAGCATAACAGAAATATAGTTCTCAAGAATTCTTTCTTTTTTACTTTTTATGTTTCTCGTGAGTTCTGTGTTTGGAGATAATTTTTTTTTTTGTTTTGTTCTCATCTTTTCATTAGAAATAGGTGAAATTCACTTATGTCATTGAATGTCCATATTCTTCCTTGAAAGAGAATGCTCATTTTAACTGAATAGTTTATTCTTGGCTGAAATCCAAGTTCCTTTGCCTTTCAGAATATCAGATTCCAGGCCCTTCAGTCCCTTAAGGTGGAACCTGCTAGGTCCTAATTGTGGCTCCTCAGTATTTAAATTATTTCTTTCTGGCTACTTACAATATCTTTTCCTTGGTTCTATAGTGCTAAAATTTAGCAAATTTAGCCCCAATCCTTGGGGATTTAATTTGAGGCCTCTTTCAGGAAGTGATCTGTGAATTCTTTCAAAGGATATTTTATCTTCTGATTCTAAAATACCAGGGCAGTTTTCCTTAATGATTTTCTGTAAGATAATGTCCAGGTTCTTTTTTTCATCATGGCTTTCTAGAAGTCCAGTAATCCTTAGATTGTCTCTCCTAGACCTATTTTTCAGGTTAGTTGTTTTTCCTAGGTGGTAGTTAATATTTTCTTCTATTTTTTTTTCATTTTTTTTGTTTTTGTTGGACTGATTCTTGAAGTTTTATTGAGTCATTCATTTCCATTTTTTTCAATTCTAATTTTTAGTGTATTATTTTATTCAGTTACCCTTTTTAGCTCCTTTTATATTTGGTCAATTGAATTTTTTTGTTTATTGCATTTTCTTCCATTTCACAAATTTTGTTTTTCAATGAATTGGTATTTTTTTGGACACCTATTTTTTTTCCATTTCATCAAATCTATTTTGTAGGGGATTATATGCTTTTCCCATCCCTTCTTGCAAAGATCTCATTTACTTTCCTCATTTTTTCTAACTCTTTTAAGGTCCTTTATGCAAACTTCCAAAAAAGCCTCATGAAATGGGGACCAACTCATATCTCCTTTTGGGGCTTTATCTGTATTTGATTTGCCTTTAGAAACTTCAGAATTTGAGGGCTGTTCTTCTTTCTTCATAAAGGGTGTCAATGGTGAGGGTTCTTGCTTGGTTTTTGCTCCTTTTTAAAGGATTTTGGTCTGTTCTTAATGCAACAGCTGATTTAGTTTGCCCTAGGCCAGTTCTTCTGATTGACTTCTGATGCTAAGTAATTGTGGCTGGGTGCTGAATTCTTCCAGGGGTCAGTGGTTTACAATTTGCCTTTTGTAGAAAATCTGCCAAACCACCTCCTTGCAATTAGGACAGAAGTGTCTCACAGAAGATTCCCAAGTGTGTGGAAGCTGCAATATTCTGACTCCCCTCCCCAGCTCCTTGCCCTGGTCTTCCAGAGATGCAGTGTGGGTTCAGCAGACTGTCTCTCTCTGCCTGTTTGAAACATACCTCTTCTGAAGTTCTTTGAAGGTATCTTCTGAAGATGTGTTGTACTCCAAATATTTGTGGGTTCTTTGACTCCAAACCAGTTTAGAGTCTTAATCCAGTGTTGGCTTGAGAGAAGGTCAGAAAAGGTCATCTGTCTGATGTCTGCCATATTGGCTCTGCCCCACCTCTCTTTTACTTTTCAAAACCTTTACTTTTTGGATGTTTTTTATATATTGACTCATTATATGTTGCTCTACTTCTGCAACTTGTTATTTAATCAAAGTGATCTTTTCTTCTGTTCCTTATGAAATGCATCTCCCATTTCAGTGACTTTCCATTAAATGTCTCCTATTACTATAGTGATCTCTTCTTTTTCCTTTTAGAATCTTTCTTCAAGACATAGTTTAAACACTACTTTCTGTTTCAAAATTTTCCAATTACATGCAAAAGCTATTTTAACATTTTTAAAATTTGCATACAACATTCTTTCCCTTAACTGTTATGGGCCAGAACTCTGAAATAAGGATTCTTACAAGATGTTAAAGTCAATAGAATTGATGAGACAATGGTTATCTAGTTCAGCATGGTGCTTAACAGTTCTCTAGTTCAGTACATGTATTAGTACTTAATATAGTTCTACAAGATTCACACCTATGATAATATAATTATAAGAGAGCTTATAAGCTTGGAGAAACTTAGTCAGAGTGAGAGCCAGAGAAGACAAGTGGACTAGAAGCAGGAGTCCAAGCTTTGGAAGCCAAGGAGAGACAGATTCATTCACTTCATCTCTCAGCACTGTGGGGGCTGGCCTCCTGCACTTCCCTCACTGAGACCAAGGCCTGTCAGAGCCAGAGACAGACTCAGAAGGGCTGGGAGAGAGAGACTCAGAAGGGCCAGACACAGACTTGGAAGGGACCCAGAGCCAGATTAATTCATTCCATCATACACCCTATGGTGGCAGGCCTGTCCTACTTAGTATCTCTACTGAAACCAAGGCTTCTGAAAGATTCTCCAGAAAGCTGGCCCAGAGCTCCAGACAAGGAAACTATATTGTGAAGGAGATAATAAAGGATTTGGACTTTAACACCTGCCTATTCTTGTGGTGATTACTGAAAGGAAGGATGATCCAAGACCTCCAGAAAACCAAACAAGAACATTGCACCCCTTCCCTTCACTGAGATGGCAAACAATCTGAAATAAGTTATGTATATGCAGTTGTGCAAAATATATTTCCCTATTCATGTTGTGAAAAAACCTAGACCAAAAGAAAAAAAATAAAAGGAAAAACAGTAGTAATTTTTCAACATTGACTCTTCCAAAACACTCTATTCCATAAATTTCCCTCTTTATCCCCACCCTCTCCCCTGGATGGCAGGTAGTACAATACATGTTAAATTTATTAAAACATATGTTAGATGGCGGAGAAGAAACACACGACTCAGTGAACGTCCTCACTCCCTCACAACCAATTAGATAAATTAAGTCTCAAAATTAGCTCAGGACTGATAGATACCACAAGGACTGGAAGCACGACTTACCAGCTGAAGAGAATCTGGAGTTTCAACAGGAAAGGTCAGTTCTCAGGGGAGGAATAAGAAAGACCAGCACAGACGGTGGGGTAGGGGCACACTGCGCCCATTGCGCTGGGAAGGGCTCTGGGATCAGAGAAGCCACTGAGGTAAAGGAATCTGGCACAGGCTGTTAGCTCTTCTCTGCTAATTATTTAGCAGTTCAGAAGAGAAAGCCAAAATATTTTAAAACTCAAATTAGATTTTCCCCTGATCCGGGGGGTGACTCAGCAGATCTGGGCACCAGGGGGTGTGGCCTCAGCTACCTCCTGAGAATAGTTAAGAGACTGACAAGTGGGTGGATACGGCCCAAGGCAACACACACTGCCTAGCTTAGCTGGAGGGAGTGGAACTCAGCTCCAGGAAGTCCCAGAGAAGCGGAACCTTTGAACTAGGGACCGCGGTTTCTGGCAGACACTTCCAGTTTGAGCACAGGGGCTTCTCACGTCACCTGCTGCAGACATCCACTCCCCACCCGGACACATAGGCTGGGCTTCGTGCTGTCTTCACTATTCTACACCCTCGAAGCACAGTAGTGCTAATCACCTCTGAGGCACTTCCAGGGAGGGGGTGGGGAACTCTCTCCCAGAGCTCTCTCTTAGCTCAGGCTCAGGAGCCGCTGCATCCATCCGGTCTGGGAGGAAGCTGGTAAAGAAGTAAATAATTTCCTACCCCAGGGACAGACCCCAAAAGATTTTTTTAAGTATGAGCAAAAAAGCTAGAAAAACCATAGATTCCTTCTATACAGAGAAAGAGCGGGTATCCAACCCCAAGGAAGTTGACAGCAGAGAATCAACAGACAACAACCTAAAGGGGAATGATTCCTGCCCCCCATAACATAACTCTCTCCTAGAAGAAGCTCTTAAAAAATTGAGGGAGATCGAAGAAAAATGGGGAAAAGAAAGGGAAGTTATGATAGAGAATAACAACGTCCTGAAATTGGAGTTGGAAAAAATAAAGAATTCACAGGAGATGCAGGGAAACAAAATTAGTGAATTAGAAAAGGTTAAAAAAACACAGGAAAGTAGGATTTCTGAATTGGAAAAGATAAAAAAGTCTCAAGAAAATAGAATTTCTGAATTGGAAAAAGAAAATAATTCTCAAAAAAAAATTAGGGAAATGGAAAAAAATTCAATAGAGCAAAATAATTCATTTAAAAACGAAATTGGGCATTTACAAAAAGAACTAAAAACTGTGAAAGAAGAAAATAACTCCTTAAAAGTCAGGATGGAACAAATAGAAATGAATGATTCACAGAGAACCCAAGAATCAGTCAAACAAAACAAAAAAATGAGAAGCTGGAGAACAACGTCAAATACTTACTGGGAAAATCTATAGACCTGGAAAATAGATCTAGGAGAGATAATCTGCGGATTATTGGACTTCCAGAAAACTATGACCAAAAAAAAGAGCCTAGATTCTATTTTACAGGAAATTATCAAAGAGAACTGTCCAGAGATAATAGAAACAGAAGGGAAAGTAGATGTGGAAAGAATTCATCGAACTCCTTCTGAAATAGACCCTAAAAAAAGAACACCACGGAATATTGTGGCTAAGCTGCAAAATTACCACACAAAGGAGAAAATCCTGCAAGCAGCTAGAAAAAAACAATTTAAATACCAAGGTGCCACAATAAGGGTCACCCAAGATCTGGCTGCCTCCACATTAAAAGATAGAAGGGCCTGGAACCTGATATTCCGAAAGGCAAAAGATCAAGGACTGCAACCAAGAATGAACTACCCAGCTAAGTTTAGCATCTTTTTCCATGGAAGAAGATGGTCATTCAATGAAACAGAGGAATTCTATATGTTTCTAAGAAAAAAACCAGACTTAAACAAAAAATTTGATCTACATCCACAAGACTGAAGAGAAACAGAAAAAGGTACACAGAACCCTTGAGAACTGTAACTCTGTTGTGGGTATATAAAAAATACTCAAGGATAATTTGATTTTACTGATATAAAAGAAAAAAAGGGGGGTGTGGTAAAGGGAAGGAGGTCGGTTCAGAAAAAGGGGAAGGAGTGATAAAAAGAGGGAAACTACATCCCAGGAAGAGACATAGAAAATACACCATATCTGAGGGAACTTAGTGAGGGGGAGAATCATTGTGTGAATCTTACTCTCATCAGAAGAGTCTCAAAGAGTAAATAATTAACATATTTGTTTTTCAGAGAATTTTCTCTCACCTCATTAAAAGGGGGGAGAGGAAAAGGGGAAAGGAAAAGGAGAATAAGTGAAGGGACTTGGAGGGAGGGGGGAGGGATCCTAAAAAAAAAAAAAAAAGAGGGAGGGTTGCGCATCACAAGGGGGGTCTGTAAATTAAATATCGGAGAGGGGGATCAGGGGGGTCAAGGGAAAAAAGTATAATCTGGGGATAATACGATGGCAGGAAACACAGAATTAGTAATTTTAACTGTAAATGTAAATGGGATGAACGATCCCATCAAACGGAGACGGATAGCAGATTGGATCAAAAAGCAGAACCCTACAATATGTTGCCTACAGGAAACACACTTAAAGCAGGGAGATACATACAGAGTAAAGGTAAAAGGTTGGAACAGAGCCTATTATGCTTCAGGTAAAGCCAAAAAAGCAGGGGTAGCTATCCTTATCTCAGACCAAGCAAAAGCAGAAGTAGATCTCGTTAAAAAAGATAAGGAAGGAAACTATATCCTGCTGAAAGGTAGCATAAATAATGAAGCCATATCAATATTAAACATATATGCACCAAGTGGTATAGCATCTAACTTTCTAAAGGAAAAGTTAAGAGAACTGCAAGAAGAAATAGACAGTAAAACTATAATAGTGGGAGATCTCAACCTTGCACTCTCAGATTTAGACAAATCAAACCACAAAACAAACAAGAAAGAAATTAAAAAAGTAAATAGAACATTAGAAAAACTAGGTATGATAGACCTTTGGAGAAAACTGAATGGCAATAGGAAGGAATATACTTTCTTCTCAGCAGTTCATGGATCCTATACAAAAATTGACCATATATTAGGACATAAAGATCTCAAAATTAAATGTAGGAAGGCAGAAATAATAAATGCCTTCTTCTCAGATCACAATGCAATAAAAGCTACATTCAGTAAAAAGTTAGGGGTAAATAGACCAAAAAGTAATTGGAAACTGAATAATCTCATCTTAAAGAATGACTGGGTGAAAGAGCAAATTATAGAAACAATTAACAATTTCACCCAAGATAAGGATAATGATGAGACATCATATCAAAATCTTTGGGATGCAGCTAAAGCAGTAATAAGGGGAAACTTTATATCTTTAGAGGCTTATTTGAAGAAAATTGAGAAAGAGAAGATTAACGAATTGGGCTTACAACTTAAAAGGCTAGAAAAAGACCAAATTATAAACCCCCAACCAAAAATTAAACTCGAAATACAAAAATTAAAAGGAGAAATCAATATAATTGAAAGTAAAAAAACTATTGAATTAATAAATAAAACCAAGAGTTGGTTTTATGAAAAAGCCAATAAAATAGATAAACCTTTGGTAAATTTGATCAAAAAAAGAAAGAGGAACCATATGATCATCTCAATAGATGCAGAAAAAGCATTTGACAAAATCCAACATCCATTCCTACTAAAAACTCTTGAGAGTATAGGAATAAATGGATTATTCCTTAGAATAATCAGGAGTATATATTTAAGACCGTCAGTAAGCATAATATGCAATAGAAATAAACTACAACCTTTCCCAGTAAGATCAGGAGTGAAACAAGGTTGCCCACTATCACCATTACTATTCAATATAGTACTAGAAACGCTAGCCTCGGCAATAAGAGCCGAGAAAGAGATTCAAGGAATTAGAGTAGGAAATGAGGAAATTAAACTATCACTTTTTGCAGATGACATGATGGTATACTTAGAGAACCCCAAAGACTCTGCTAAAAAGCTACTAGAAATAATTCAAAATTTCAGCAAAGTGGCAGGATACAAAATAAATCCACATAAATCCTCGGCATTTTTATATATCACTAACAAAATGCAACAGCAAGAGATACAAAGAGAAATTCCATTCCAAACAAATGTTGAGAGTATAAAATATTTGGGAATCCATCTACCAAAGAAAAGTCAGGAATTATATGAGAAAAATTACAAAACACTTGCCACAAAAATAAAATCAGATTTAAATAATTGGAAAGACATTCAGTGCTCTTGGATAGGCCGAGCGAATATAATAAAGATGACAATACTCCCCAAACTAATCTATTTATTTAGTGCTATACCAATCAGACTCCCAAGAAACTATTTTAATGACCTAGAAAAAATAACAACAAAATTCATATGGAAGAATAAAAGGTCAAGAATTGCAAGGGAACTAATGAAAAAAAAAACTCAGAGGAAGGTGGTCTAAGTGTACCTGATCTAAAGCTATATTATATAGCAGCAGTCACCAAAACCATTTGGTATTGGCTACGAAATAGACCGGTAGATCAGTGGAACAGATTAGATACAAAGGACAAAAAAGGGTACATCTATAGCAATCTAATCTTTGACAAACCCAAAGATTCCAACATTAGGGATAAAAATTCATTATTCGGAAAAAACTGTTGGGAAAACTGGAAATTAGTATGGCAGAAATTAGATATGGATCCACACTTAACACCATATACCAAGATAAGATCAAAATGGGTCCATGATTTAGGCATAAAGAGGGAGATAATAAATAGATTAGAGGAACAGAGGATAATCTACCTCTCAGACTTGTGGAGGAGGAAGGAATTTATGACCAGAGGAGAACTAGAGATCATTATTGATCACAAAATAGAAAACTAATCTTGCAAACAAGATTAGAAGGGAAGTAACAAATTGGGAAAATATTTTTAAAAACAAAGGTTCTGACAAAGGTCTCATTTCCAAAATATATAGAGAACTGACCTTAATTTATAAGAAATCGAACCATTTTCCAATTGATAAATGGTCAAGGGATATGAACAGACAATTCTCAGAGGAAGAAATTTGAAACTATATCCACTCACATGAAAGAGTGTTCCAAATCACTATTGATCAGAGAAATGCAAATTAAGACCACTCTGAGATACCACTACACACCTGTCAGATTGGCTAAGATGACAGGAACAAATAATGACAAATGTTGGAGGGGATGTGGGGAAATTGGGACACTAATACATTGCTGGTGGAGTTGTGAAAGAATCCAGCCATTCTGGAGAGCAATCTGGAATTATGCCCAAAAAGTTATCAAACTGTGCATACCCTTTGACCCAGCAGCGCTATTACTGGGATTATATCCCAAAGAAATACTAAAGAGCGGAAAGAGACATATATGTGCCAAAATGTTTGTGGCAGCTCTTTTTGTTGTAGCTAGAAACTGGAAGATGAATGGATGTCCATCAGTTGGAGAATGGTTGGGTAAATTGTGGTATATGAAGGTTATGGAATATTATTGCTCGGTAAGAAATGACCAGCAGGAGGAATATAGAGAGGCCTGGAGAGACTTAAATCAACTGATGCTGAGTGAAATGAGCAGAACCAGAAGATCACTGTACACTTCAACAACAATACTGTATGAGGATGTATTCTGATGGAAGTGGAAATCTTCAACATAAAGAAGATCCAACTCACTTCCAGTTGATCAGTGATGGACAGAGGTAGCTACACCCAGAGAAGAAACACTGGAAGGGGAATGAAAATTGTTAGCACTAATATCTGTCTGCCCAGGTTGCATGTACCTTCGGATTCTAATGTTTATTGTGCAACAAGAAAATGATATTCGCACACATGTATTGTACCTAGACTATATTGTAACACATGTAAAATGTATGGTATTGCCTGTCGTCGGGGGGAGGGAATAGAGGGAGGGGGGGATAATTTGGAAAAATGAATACAAGGGATAATATTATAAAATATATATATATATATATATATATATATATATAATAAAAAACATATGTTAAATACACATATATTATATACACATATGTTATATACACATATACACACATATTTATATAGTTATCTTACTGCACAAGAAAAATCAGATCTAGAAAAAGAAAATTTGAGAAGGAAAACAAAATGCAAGCAAACATCAACAAAAAGCATGAAAATGCTATGTTGTGATCCACACTCCATTCCCACAAGCCTCTCTCTGGGTGTATATGGCTTCATCACTGAATTTTTGGGACTGGTTTGAATCATCTCATTGTTGAAGAGATGTCCATTAGAATGGAGCTTTAATGTCCCAAATTTCCAATAATAAATCCAATAAATGCAAATAAATCACCTCTAACATATATTATTTTCCTTCTCTTATATGGGTGTGAGGCGATACCTCAAAGTTGTTTGTAATCTGCATTCCTCTAATCAGTAGTGATTTAGAACTTTTTTTGGCATGAATATAAATTACTTTGATTTTACTTTGAAAACTAGATGTTCATATCCTTTGACCATTTATCAATTGGGAAATGACTTGAATTCTTATAAATTTGACTCATTTCTCCAAATGTCACATACTTTTCTATATGTGTATGCATTTGTACTTACCTAGACAATTCTTTATCTCAAAATTTGTCATGGAAATTTAATTTTTACCTGGAAAATTGGGATATAAAATGGGTAAAAATGAAGTCCTAACATATATATCAATGAAGCATAGCTTCATGCAATATATATCAGATTTTATCATTATAGAACTACTCTCTCTACTGGATTCTGACATTCTATTGTAAGAACAGAGATGACTTTCTTCCATAACAAACAGCTGCAATATTCCCCCCTTTTCCTTAGCTCAGTGAAAACAACAGTCTTTCTTTGTGTATGCCTGGGATGCTTATTCTAGTCAATAATTTTCCCTTGCAACCTGTAACTGTTTGCTCAAAGGTTGATCTGTATACAATATTTGTAGATTTAATATTTTCATTTTATGCTTCTCACTGACATGTTTTTTTTCCTGCCCACATAAAAACTTAGTAAATTACAATTAGCTTTGAATAGAATAATTTAGAAATTGTCCACTGAGAGTATAAGTTCCTACTTCAATATCAGTCATCTAGGGAGAGGAAATCTGACCTTTCCTATTTATTCCAGGAGTTGCCATTATTGATGATCTATCATGCCAAGACAAAAGGGAATCATGACTGCTAACTTCAGAAATCTTAATTAACACTATAATCCTCCAAACCTGAAAAACAGGAATAGCACATAACCAAAATAGCTGTCATTCATCAATCCTTTGTGTTTTCATATCTTTATCAACCAGCAGATTTAAAAAGAAGAACCAATAGTGTTTGAGAGAAACAGTTTCCTAGTCCTTTGAAGTCTTTTTATTTGCATTTGTTATCTTTTCCTTTGCAGGATCACATTGAAAACCATTATACAATCAGAATCTTATAGTCCTAAATACTTATGATGATACCAGGTATTCAACAGAGTCTTTTATCTGTGGATCTCAAAGATCACTATTTTGATTAGGAAATAAATATGCTTCAGTTGTTGTAAGGGAAAAAAATTGGAGGTTACCTAATACAAAAATAAAAAAACAAAATACAACTCCAAGCATAATGCATCTACTTTTTTCCATTTATATAGAACCAAAAAAGAAACTTTATCCTTAAAACAATAGGTTCTTTTGCAACAGCATGATGAAATTGAATTATATTATTTTGGGCTAATAAATCAGGTTCCTTCCTGGCACCAGTCTAAGTTAGGGATATTCTTCTAACTTTTTAACTTTATTTCACTTAATTGAAGAATTCATGCAATTTTTCTCTATATTTTAATAACTATATTTGGGTAGATTCATTAAATAAATGATTGGAGGTTAATCAAAACCAACATTTGAAAGGAAAAAGAGGAAATCCACATCAAAACTTAGGTATTCACATAATATTTATTGAAGGCTATTTCTGACTTTATTGAAGCATATTGCCAGCAGTTAGTGGGATTTTCAGGAAGGCTTGGAAACCAGGGTATTGCAAATCTTCAAATCTACATCCAACACTATTCCTTTGCATGGAGAGGAAGGAGGTAACAGCTTTTGATTATTGCTTCCATGCTTTCCCTCTTTTTTCCCCTTTATGAAGAAAAGTCTTACCTCTTAGGTATTCTGGTCAAATTCTTTTCTTCCTGAAGCTCAAAGGTACAGATTAGTGGGATAACAAGGCTTGAACTCTTGTCTCTACTTACAAATCTAAACTTTTGGATCTTTGTACATATTGAAGAGATGAAGGAAGAAGAAAGAAAAAGTGGAAAATAGTCTAATTCACTCTGTGAATGACTTTGGACCTATTCTCATAGAATTAGGCATTGACTCTGATAAACTGTGATTTTTCAAGGTGGATATGATCACAAGGTCTTAAATAACAAAAGTCTCAAAGTCAATTCATGATCATTTAATCTGAATTGTTCACTATCCTCTATATGCTCTAGCACTTTCCAACTCCACAAGTTTATTTATATTATTCTACTCCCTAGAATATCCTTACCTTCCAGCTCTACCTGGCTATCTCTCCATCATTAAATTCCCAAGTTAAAGTCTATATCTTCCATGAAATATTCCAATAGTCAGAAATCATATTTGCCATCCCTAAACTTCCTAAGACTTTATATTTTTGTTATTGAAATTCTAATTCTACCTTGCATTTTACATCAGTAATGTACTTTCTACCCCTTCCCCCAAATCTTCCACAATTATGTAAGGCGGAATTATTTATCTTTGTATTATCTACAATTAGTACTATATTGGAATAAGTGCTGGACTCGGAACCAGAGAAAAAGGCTGTCTGTCTGCCTGTTTCTCTGTCTGTCTGTCTCTTTTTCCTCTTTCCTTTTTCTTCCTTTTCCCTCTCTCTCCTTCCTTAGCCTGTTTTCCTCTTACTGTTCCTTCCCCTTTCCCTCCTTCACTCTCTAAAGTGGAACAGAAATTCTTTAACTTGTCTTAATGATAAATTTATCATTCAAAAGATGAAATCACCAATAAAGAGAATTATATAATAAATCTGATTCTCATCAACAAGAACTTGTTTTAAATAAGATTAATTGTTATTCACTAATAGATAAAGGAATATAAACAGTTTTCAAGAGAAAAAAATGCAAACTTTTCCTATCATATAATAAGAGAAAAGGAAATAAATTACCTTAGTGTGGTAGAATTAACCCATTCATTCAAAAGAATAATTTGAAATGATTCAAAAAATCAATTATTCATACTCCTGTCATCTAGGAGATTATCTCAAAGAGTTAAAAGACAGAAATTTACCAAAATATATACAAAAACATTTTTCATGATAGGAAAACAAAAACTGGAAAAATAACTCAGGCCTATTGACAGAGGATTGACTAAAGACTTATGGTACATAAATATTTATACACACACACACACATATATAAGTGTATATTATATTTTGCTGTAAATATAGCAAAATATTGTTTGCATAGGAAGAAATGAGGAATATAATGAATTGAAATAGAAAAATATGTATATGCAAAACAAGGAAAGAAAATCAGCATAATAATTTTGACAATTACTATCATCATATAAATACAAAAGTTAAAACCTCTGAAAGACAGCCAAATTAGAATTAAATACAGTAAGGAAACAGTGCTACAGAGGAGAAGAATATATGAAACATGTATATGTGTTTATAAGGTCCATTTTGCCTTTATTATTTATTTATTCTAGAATATTATATATATATATTTATTCTAAATCTCTTATTCATTTATTAATAGGAAATTATTGATTAATAAAGGACATATACAAATTTTAAAAAGATTTAATAATGGGACAGTGGAAAGAAGTAAATAATTCATCTTAGAATTTCAGGTAGAGAAAGTAAATCAAGGCATATTTTAATAATAGTAGAAGAGCATAGATACAGAATATTATATACATAGTAAGAAATTATTCTATATCAATTTTTTATTTCATTATTTTTCTTTTTTACATTTAAACAGAAAATATGAAGTGTTTTCTTCCTACTAGTATTTTAGTTTCTTCTTAGTTACAAGTAAAGAAGATTTTTAGCATTCACTTTTACAGATTTTTAATTTCACGTGTTTTTTCCTTCCCTCTTTCTCAGCCCGTCATTTCAGGATTTAAGTGTGTTATAATTTATACATATACTATCATGTAAAATATTTCCATATTAGCCATAGTTATAAAAAAAGAAACAAATTAAAAGGGAAAGAACATGAAAAATATTATAGTAACTAAAATAAATGCCTTTACTTATTCAGAGTAATTTTTACCAGTTTTTAAAAATCTGTTTATGGATAGCATTTTCCTTTGTAAGTCCTTTGTAGTTGTCTTGGATCATTCTATTGTTGAGAAGAGCTGAGTTGGGGGACTTCTGGCCAAGATGGCAGCATGGAGGCAGACAGCTGCTTGAACTCCACATTTTTTCTCAGGACTTAATTCATGACAAGCCTTGGAATTAATGCTTGACTGGAAAAGAAACCCACAAATAATCACAAACAGAAGACATCCTTGAAATTCCCTAGAGAAGGTCTGTGTTAGCTTGGGGGAGGGGATGAACAGACTGGGCACAGACTGAGGGCAGGCAGTGAGAGAGGCAGGCAGCTCACACAGCTCAGACCTGATGGAGGAGGGGTGCAATCTCTTCCATTTCTGCAAAAAGACCCCAGTGAAAATGTTCCGTCTTGGCAGCAAGCCAGGAGCAACAGAGAGGGTATAAACACTGGAGGTGAAGAATAAAACCCCGGAAAACTAGTGTTTCTTGGTTTCCTTACTCCCACCTAGAGGGATTCAGCACGTTCTCAGAGCCTCAGAGCTCAGATGCAACACAGCCATCACTGTTAGTGCCTCGATGCTGTCTCCCACAGTCTCTAGAGGAAGCCTGGTAACACCATCCAGCCCCATCCCCCCCAAAAAAACAGATCAATTGTTTCTCTTGTCAATTTGTTTTCTTCAATTCCCGCTCTGACAAAAAATTTAAAAAGGCTCTAACCATTGATAGCTTATGTATGGAGAGAGAGCAGACTTCAAACACTGAGGAGACTAAAAGTAGACTGTATCCAGAGGAATCCCCTAAAGGGGATATGATCTGCTCCTCAATACATAAGATTCTCATAGAGGAAATCAAAAAGGCTCTCACAAGAGAGCTAGAAGAGAAATGGGAAAATGGCAAGAGAATCTGGAGAAGACATCCCACGCATTTAAAGACAAAGTGGATAAAGAAATTAAATCATTGAAAAACAAAATTAGTGAATTAGAAAAGGTAAACAACTCAAAGGAAAACAGGATTAGTGAGCTAGAAAAGGAAAACAGCTCTCTAAAAAATAAAATTGAAGAAATGGAAAAAAAAATTCCATAGGAGATAAAAACTCAATTGGACAATTACAAAAAGATATAAAAAAAGTAAGTGAAGAAAATACATCATTAAAAATAAGAATGGAACAAGAAGAAATGAATGAATCAAGGAGAAGCCAAGAAGTAGTAAAGCAAAATCAGAAAAATGAAACAATTGAAAAGAATGTAAAGTACCTTATTGGAAAGACAACAGACCTGGAAAACAGAATCAGGAAAGACAATTTGAGAATAATCGCACTCCCTGAAAAATGTGAGGAAAAAAAGAGCCTGGACACTATTTTCCAAGAAATTATCAAAGAGAACTGCCCAGACGTTTTGGAAACAGAGAGTAAAATAGACATTGAAAAAAGTCATCAATCACCTACTGAAAGGGACCCTAAAATCAAAACACCAAGAAATATATTGGCCAAGTTCAAGAACCATCAGACAAAGGAAAAAATATTGGAAGCTGCTAGAAAAAAAGCTATTCAGATATGGAGAAGCCACTATAAGGATAACCCAGGATCTAGCAGCATCCACAGAAGAACAAAAGGCCTGGAATATGATATTCCAAAAGTCTAAGAAACTTGGTATGCAGCCAATAATAACTTACCCAGCAAAAAGGAACACCATTTTTCAGGGAAGAAGATGGACATTTAAGGAAATAAATGAATTCCATCTATTCTTGATGAAAAAGCAGATCTACACAAAATGTTTGATCTTCAAACACACCTGAAACAGGGTGATGCATTCAGAATAAAAGTAAAAGGGTGGAGAAGAATCTACTATGCTTCAGGTGAAGCCAAAAAAGCAGGGGTAGCCATCCTCATCTCAGATCAAGCAAAAACAAAAATTGATCTAATTAAAAGAGATAAGATAGTACATTAAAGCCTGCTAAAGGGTAGCATAGATAATGAAGCAGTATCAATATTACACATATATGCACCAAGTGGTGCAGCATCTAATTCTTAAAAGAGAAATTAAGAGAGCTGCAAGAAGAAATAGATAGCAAAACTATAATAGTGGAAGATCTCAACCTTGTACTCTCAGAATTAGATAAATCAAACCACAAAATAAATAAGAAAGAAGTCCAAGAGGTAAATAGAATACTAGAAAAGTTTGATATGATAGATCTTTGGCGAAAGCTAAATGGAGACAGAAAGGAGTACACTTTCTTCTCAGCAGTTCAACCTATACAAAAATTGGTCCTATAATAGGACATGAAAACCTCAAAATCAATTGCAGTAAATACATCCTTTTCAGATCACAATGCAATGAAAATTACATTCAATAAAAAGCCAGGGGAAAATAGACCAAAAAATAATTGGAAACTAAATAATCTCATACTAAAGAATGATTGGGTAAAACAGCAAATCATAGATATAATTAATAACTTCACCCAAAAAATGACAATAATGAGACATCATACCAAAATGTGTGGGATACAGCCAAGCAGTAATAAGGGGAAGTTTTATATCTCTAGAGACCTATTTGCATAAAACAGAGAAAGAGAGGGTCAATGAATTGTGCTTACAACTAAAATTGCTAGAAAAGGAACAAATTAAAAACCCCCAAACATGAAATTTGAAATTCTAAAAATAAAAGTTGATATTAATAAAATTGAAAGTAAATAAACTATTGTTTTAATTAATAAAACTAAGAGTTGATTCTATGCAAAAACCAACAAAATAGACAAATCCTTAGTAATCCTGATTAAAAAAAGGAAAGAGGAAAAGCAAATTGTTAGTCTTAAAAATGAAAAGGGAGAACTCACCACTAATGAAGAGGAAATTAGAACAATAGTAAGGAGCTACTTTGCTCAAATTTATGCCAATAAATTCGATAATATAAATGAAATGGAAAAATACCTTCAAAAATATAGCTTGCCCAGATTAACAGAGGAAGAAATAAATAGTCTAAATAGTTCCATTTCAGAAAAAGAAAGAGAACAAGCTATTAACCAACTCCCTAAGAAAAAATTCCCAGAACCAGATGGATTTACATGTGAATTATACCAAACATTTAAAGAACAACTAACTCCAATGTTATATAAACTATTTGAAAAAATAGGGATTGAAGGAGTCCTACCACACTCCTTTTATGACACATAATACTGATAACTAAACCAGGTAGGCTGAAAACAGAGACAGAAGATTATAGACTAATCTCCCTAATGAATATTGATGCTAAAATCCTAAATAAAATATTAGCAAAAAGATTACAGAAAATCATCCCCATGATAATACACTATGACCAAGTGGAATTTATATCAGGAATGCAGGGCTGGTTCAATATTAGGAAAACTATTAGCATAATACTCTATCTCAATAACCAAATTAATAAAAACCATATGATCATCTCAATAGATGCAGAAAAAGCATTCGATAAAATCCAACATCCATTCCTACTAAAAACACTTGAGAGTATAGGAATAAATGGAGTATTCCTTAAAATGATAAGGAGCATATATTTAAAGCCGTCAGTAAACATCATATGTAATGGCGATAAAGTGGAACCTTTCCCAGTAAAATCAGGAGTGAAACAAGGTTGCCCACTATCACCATTACTATTCAATATTACACTAGAAACGCTAGCCTCGGCAATAAGAGCCGAGAAAGAGATTCAAGGAATTAGAGTAGGTAATGAGGAAATCAAACTATCACTCTTTGCAGATGACATGATGGTATACTTAGAGAACCCCAAAGACTCTGCTAAAAAGCTAATAGAAATAATTCAGAATTTTAGCAAAGTTGCAGGATACAAAATAAATCCACATAAATCCACAGCATTTTTATACATTACCAACATGATCCAACAGCAAGAGATACAAAGAGAAATTCCATTCCAAATAACGGTCGATAGTATAAAATACTTGGGAATATATCTACCAAAGGAAAGTTAGGAATTATATGAGCAAAATTACAAAACACTTTCCACAAAAATAAAGTCAGATTTAAATAATTGGAAAGACATTAATTGCTCTTGGATAGGCCGAGTGAATAAAATTAAGATGGCAATACTCCCTAAGTGCTATACCAATCAGACTCCCAAGAAACTATTTTAATGATCTAGAAAAAATAACAACAAAATTCATATGGAAGAACAAAAGGTCGAAAATTTCAAGGGAAGTAATAAAAAAAAATCAAAAGAAAGTGGCCTAGCTGTACCTGATCTAGAACTATATTATAAAGCAGCAGTCACCAAAACCATTTGGTATTGGCTAAGAAATAGCCTAGTTGATCAGTGGAATATGTTATGTTCACAGGGCAAGATAGTGAATAAAAATAGCAATCTAGTGTTTGATAATCCCAAAAATCCCAACTTTGGTGATAAGAATTCATTATTTGACAAAAACTGCTGGGAAAACTGGAAATTAGTGTGGCAGAAAGTAGGCATGGACCTACACTTAACACCACATACTAAGATAAGATCAAAATGGGTCCATGATTTAGGCATAAAGAACAAGATCATAAATAAATTAGAGGAACATAGGATAGTTCATGTCTCAGACTTGTGGAGGAGGAAGGAATTTGTGACTAAAGGAGAACTAGAGATAATTATTGATCACAAAATAGAAAATTTTGATTACATCAAATAAAAAAGCTTTTGTACAAACAAAACTAATACAAACTAGATTTGAAGGGATGTAACAAATTGGGAAAACATTTTTACAGTTAAAGGTTCTGATAAAGTCCTCATTTCCAAAATATACAGAGAATTGACTTTAATTTATAAGAAATCAAGCCATTCTCCAATTGACAAATGGTCAAAGGATATGAACAGACAATTTTCAGATGATGAAATTGAAACTATTTCCACTCATATGAAAGAGTGTTCAAAATCACTATTGATCAGAGAAATGCAAATTAAGACAACTCCGAGATGCCACACCTGTCTGATTGGCTAAGATGACAGGAACAAATAATGATGAATGTTGGAGGGGCTGTGGGAAAACTGGGGCACTGATGCATTGTTGGTGGAGTTGTAAAAGAATCCAACCATTCTGGAGAGCAATCTGGAATTATTCCCCAAAAGTTATCAAAATATGCATACCCTTTGATCCAGCAGTGCTATGACTGGGCTTATACTAAAGAAGGGAAAGGGACCAGTATGTGCCAAAATGTTTGCGGCAGCCCTTTTTGTAGGGGCTAGAATTTGGAAAATGAATGGATGTCCATCAATTGGAGAATGGTTGGATAAAGTATGGTATATGAATGTTATGGAATATTATTGTTCTGTAAGAAATGACCAACAGGATGAATACAAAGAGGCTTGGAGAGACTTACATCAACTGATGCTGAGTGAAAGAAGCAGAATTAGGAGATCATCATACACTTCAACAACGATACTATATGAGGATGTATTCTGATGGAAGTGGATATCTTCTACATAGAGAAGAGCTAATCCAATTCCAATTGATCAATGATGGACAGAATCAGCTACTCCCAGAAAAGGAACACTGGGAAATGAATGTAAACTGTTAGCATTTTTTTTGTTTTTCTCCCCAGGTTATTTTTACCTTCTGAATCCAATTCTTCCTTTGCAACAGCAACAATAACAAAATTTGGTTCTGCATATATATATTGTACTTAGTATATACTTTAACATATTTAATATTTATGGTAATGCCTGCCATCTAGGGGAAGGGGTGGAGGGAAGGAGGGGAAAATTCATAACAGAAGGGAGTACAAGGGACAATGTTGTAAAATAATTACATATGCATATGTATTTTCAAAAATGTTATAATTATAGAATTAATTTAAAAAAAGAGAAGAGCTGAGTCAATCATAGATATCCATCACACAACATTGCTGATACTGTGTACATTGTTTTTTGTGGTTCTGATCATTTTACGTTGCATCAGTTCATACAAGGTTTTCCAAGTTTTTCTGAAATCTGCCACTCTGCATCATTTCTTATTGCACATTTGCATTCCATTTCATTCATATACCAAAACTTGTTTATTCATTTCTCAGTTGATGAGCAGCCCCTCAATTTCCAATATTTTGCTAACCATGAGAAAATGTGCTATTAATATCTTTTGCACTTGTAGGTCCTTTTACTTTTTTATGATCTCTTTAGGTCATTGATATAGTGCTACTATTGCTGGATCAAAAGGTATAACTTTTGCATGTTCTTTGGGCATAGTTCCAAATTACTTTCTAGCATGGTTGAATCAATTAACAACTCTACCAACAGTATATTAGTGTTTCAGTTTTCTTACTTCCTCTCCAACATTTATCATTTTTCTTTGTCATATTAGGCAATATCATAAGTATAATGTGGTACCTTAAGAGTTGTTCTAATTTGCATTTCTGTAAGCAAAAGTAATTCAGAGCCCTTCTTCTTTTTTTTTTAAATTTTTTATTATATATATATATTTTATAATATTATCCCTTGTATTCATTTTTCCAAATTATCCCCCCCTCCCTCTGTTCCCTCCCCCCGATGACAGGCAATCCCATACGTTTTACATGTGTTACAATATAGTCTAGGTACAATACATGTGTGTAAATATCATTTTCTTGTTGCACAATAAACATTAGAATCCGAAGGTACATGCAACCTGGGCAGACAAATATTAGTGCTAACAATTTACATTCACTTCCCAGTGTTTCTTCTCTGGGTGTAGCTACCTCTGTCCATCATTGATCAACTGGAAGTGAGTTGGATCTTCTTTATGTTGAAGATTTCCACTTCCATCAGAATACATCCTCATACAGTATTGTTGTTGAAGTGTACAGTGATCTTCTGGTTCTGCTCATTTCACTCAGCATCAGTTGGTTTAAGTCTCTCCAGTCCTCTCTGTATTCCTCCTGCAGAGCCCCTCTTCTTATGACTATAGATAATTGATTTCTTTATCTAAAAATTTCCTGTTCCTATCCTTTGACCATTAATCAATTAGGGAATGATTTGTACTCTTATAAATTTAGTTCTCTATATATTTGAGAAATGAAGACTTTACCAGTGAAACTTGCTGTAAAGATTATTTCCCAGCTTTCTGCTTTCCTTCTAATCTTGGTTGCATTGGTTTTGCTTGTAGAAAAAAAAAAAAAAACTTTTTAATTTAATATAATCACAATGATCTATTTCATATTTTGTGATATTCTGTCTTATTTGGTAATGAATTATTCCCCTTCCCATAGATCTGACAGGCAGATTATTCCTTACCCTTCTAATTTGATTAGGGTGCCACTCTTCAATTCTAAATTATATGTCCATTTTGACTTTGTCTTAGAATATGTATGAGCTGTTGATCTATACCTAGTTTATATCCTAATGTTCTTCATTTTTTCCAGCAGTTTTTTTTTAACCAATGAGTTCTTATCACAAAGGTGGTGTTTATCACACACTAGGTTACTATGTTCATTGACTACTGTCCCTTGTGTATCAAATCTATTCCACTGATCCTCTACTCTATTTCTTAGCCTGTACCAGATGGTTTTGTTGATTACTACTTTAAAATATAGTTTGTGATTTTGTATTCCTAGGCCATCTTTTTTTTATCTTTTTTCCCATTAATTCCCTTGATGTTCTTGATCTTTTGTTCTTATAGAAAAAGTATGTATTTAAACATTTTATGATGTAAAGACAGAAGGTATTAAGTTTTTTTTAAATTTGCAGTTGCACAAAAATGATATTGAAAATTAAAAAATGGTATGACAAAATCTGGAATCTTTAAAGAACTTTATAATCTAGTAGAATATTTTGCTAAATCAAGTAAGAGAGAATTTAATGGGAATAAGTATAAAGTTTTATACTTATGTTCAAACTCTATTTTTACTAGTATAGGACAAAAGTAGTATGTTACTCAGAAGAAATTCACTTAAAATAATCTTGTTATAGTAAACTATTAGCTGAAAATAAGTCAGCAGTGTGGAATTACCAACAAAATGTTATCTTTGACTAAATTGAGAGGCATAGCCTCCAAGGCAAAGTTAAAATAATCTTACTACATTTTGACCAAGTATATATATATATATATATTGATTTGGTAAAAGTGTAGTAAGATTATTCGATTATTCTCACTTTAACTTTAACTTTCTCCCTCTCTCTCTCTCTCTCCATATATATATATTATATATATATATGTGTGTGTGTGTGTGGCATATATAAAATATGGCATCTAGAAGTAAACAAAATTATCTCTCTGTATATATATATATATATGTATATATATATATATATATATATATATACATATATATATATATATATGTATATTTTTTTTAGAAAGCACATTGACAAAAATGAAAGAATCCAGAGAAGAGTCATAAGATCATTCATGGAAAGATTTTATGTGGGTAATGTGTAGCCTGGAAAGATTTGGAGATTAATGGGGAAATAATAGCTGTTTTTTAAGTTTATTATAAACTATGGAAAATAGTTTAGTTGTATTCTCTTTGGTCCTTGGGAAAGAAGTAGTGAAAATAGGAGAATATATACAAGGACAAAATTATGATTGACTTTTCATTTATTTATTTTTAAATTTATTTATTTTCAATACATATTGCTTTATGAAGCATGTTGGGAGAGAAAAATAATAGCAAAAGAGAAACACTATGGGAAAGAAAAGTAAAACAAAAAAGAAATGAACATAGCATGTGTTAATTTACATTCAATCTCCATAATTCTTTTTCTGGATGTTCTTTTTCTGGATTTAGATGGTATTTTCTGTCCAAAGTCTATTGGATTGCTTTGGATCACTGAACCACTGAGAAGAACCACATATTTCATAGTTCATAATAGCAAATTCTTGCTGTTATCATGTATGATATATTTCTATTTCTGCTTGTTTTGTTCAGCATCACTTTGTGTAAATCTTTCCAGTCCTTTCTCTAATCAACCTGTTCATCATTTTTTATAGGACAACAATAAGCCATCTTCATACACCACAACTTATTCAGCCATTCCCCAATTGATGGGCATCTATTCACTTTTCAATTCTTTGTTGCCATGAAAAGAGATAATACAAATATTTTTGCACCTGTGTGTACTTTTTTCTTCTTTATGATTTTCTTGAGATACAGGCCTAGTAGTGAACAATTGGGTCAAAGAGTATGCACCGTTTTATAGCTCTTTGGTCATAGTTTCAAATTGCTCTCCAGAATGGTTGGATTATTTCACAACTCCATCAGTAATGTATTAGTGTCCTAGTTTTCCCATATCCCTTTCAATATTTATCATTATTTATTCCTGTCATTTTTGTCAATCTGAGAGGTGTGAGGTGGTACCTCAAAGTTGTTTCATTTGCATTTCCCTAATCAATAATGATTTAGAGCATTTTTCATATGCCTACAATGACTTTAATTTCTTCATCTTTCTTTCTATGTTTTGGCTCTTTCTGACTCAGATATCAGTATCACATTTGTGTCAGTAAGAATTTGGCAGGACTACTTCTTTACCTGTTTTTCCAAATAATTTACATAGTACTGGGATTAATTATTTTGTACTTGTTTGATAGAATCCATATGGCCCTGGAGATTTTTTCTTAGGGAGTTCATAGATGACTTGTTCAATTTCATTTTCCAAAATAGGTTTATTTAAGTAATTTATTTTTCTTTTATTAATTTGGGCAATTCATATTTTTATAAATATTAATTCATTTCAATTAGATTATCAGATTAGTTTGCATACAGTTGGGCAAAATAGATCCTAATTATTGCTTTAATTTCTTTTTCATTGGTGTGGTGAGTTCACCCTTACCATTTTTGATGCTGGTGATTTGCTTTTTTTTCTTTCCTTTTTCTAATCAAATTAACCAAAGGTTTGTCTATATAAGCAACTCATAGTTTCATTAATTATTTCAATAATTTTCTTAGTTTCAATTAGTTTCAATTCGGAATTTTTAATTTGGTGTATAATTGTGGATTTTTAATTTCTTTTATTCTTACTTTTTTAATGGCATGCCCTATCTACTTTCTCTGCTTTATTCATGTAGCTATTTAGAGATACAAACTTTTCTTAAAAACTGCTATGACACATCCCATAGGTTTTAGTATGTTGACTCATTATTGTCATTCTCTTGGATGAAAATTCTAGATTGTTTCTGTTTTTATTGTTTAACCCACTTATTTTTAGAATTAGATTAGTTAATTTCCAATTGGTTTTTAGATTTTCCTCTGGCCTTTTAGTGGATATAACTTTTATTGCATCGTGGTCTGAAAAGAAAGTATTTACTATTTTTTTCCTTTCTGCATTTGATTGTGAGGTTCTTAATGCCATAATACAAGGTCAATTTTTGTGTAGGTGCCATGTATTGCTGAGGAAAAAGTGTATTCCTTTCTGTCACTATTCAATTTTCTTCAAAGGCCTATCATATCTAGCTTTTCTAGGATTCTATTAACTTTCCTATTTTCTTTCTTGTTTATTTTATGGTTAGATTTGTCTCATTCTAAGAGGGGAATGTTGAGGTCTTCTGTGAGTATAGTTTTGTTTTCTATTTCTTCCTGTAACTGGATTAAAATATTCTCTAGAAATTTGGCTGCTCTATCACTTGATACATATACATTTAATATAATTACTACTTCAATGTTTATGTACCATTTATCAAGAAGTATTTTCCTTCTTTAGCTTTTCTATTTTTACTTTTGCTTTCTCTGAGATCAGAATTGCTACCCGTTTTTTTTTTTTAATTTTAGCTGATGCATAATAAATTCTGTTACAGCCTTTTAAGCCTTTTACCATTACTCTATATATGTCTCTCTATAGTCAAATGTGTTTCTTGTAATCAACATATTAAAGGATTATGTTTTTAAATCCACTCGGCTATTCCTATCAATTTTATGGGACAGTTCATTCCATTCACATTCACAGCTTTGCATTTCTCTCCATCCTATTTTTTCTGCGGTATTTACTGTTGCTCTTTCTACCCTGTCCTTACTAGTGTTTTTTACCATCCCATCCACTACCTAATCTTCTATCACCATTCCCCCTTCTTTTACCATTTTTTCTAGTGTTTCTGCTCTCACTTCTATCATGTCTCTCCCTTTTCTTGCCTTTTTCTTCTCTTCTTTATAGAGTTTGATAAATTTCTTTAACTGAACTGAATAATTAGGTTATTCCCTCTTAGAGCCAAAACTGATGAGATCAAGTTTCAGACAATGCTCATCCCCTTCCCTTCTTTCTCTTGATTATAATAGTTCTTTTGTGCTTTTTTGTGCTTGTTCATGTGAAATAATTTGTCCCACTATATTTCCCTTTTCCTCTTCTTCCAGTACCCATCTTATTCAACCCATTAATGTCTTTTTCTTTGGTATCATCACATCACATTCATTCACAACCACACCCTCTATTCATGTGATGTCCCTCTCTGTCTGCCTCAGTAAAAGTTTCAATTTTTAAGAGTTATAGATATTGTTTTCCAATTTAGGAATGTAAATAGTTTATAATATACATATATATATATATTTCTGTTTAATTCTGTTTTTATTCTATAGAAATGATGGAAAATCTTTTATTTCATTAAGTTCCATAGCCTCCTCTGAAAGGTGATGCTGAGTCATAATGGGTAGTTAATGATTTGTTATAACCCTAGATCCTTTGCCTTCTGTAATGTGGTATTCCAGGTCCTCCAGTCTTTTATTGTAGAAGTTGCAAGATCCTGGGCAGTTCCAACTGTTGCTCCTTAATATTGGATTTTTTTTTTTTGTCTGACAGATTGAAGTATTTTTTCCTTGATATTGTAATTCTGAAGTTTCCCAATAATGTTCCTTGGGGTTTTACTTGTGGGATCTCTTTCTAAAGGTGATTGACAGATTCTTTCAATGAGTATTTCTCCCTCTGTTTCTAGAATATTGGGGCATATTTCTTTCATTAATTCTTGAGGAATGCTGTCACAGCTTTTTTTTTTTTTTTTTTTTTTTTATCTTGACCTTCAGCTAGACCAATAATTTTAAAATTGTCTCTTCTGGATGTAAGGGCAGACAGAGTACATCGGGAGATTGAGGCCCAGAAGTAATTTCTGTGGATATTAGGACTGCCTTGTAGGTGGGATCTTGGCCACAATGAGATAGCTTCATAATGGGTGACTCTCTTGCTGATTGGCTGTGTGTGTGAGCTCACAGGCCCTTTATAAGCCCACTGCAGGCAGCAGTCGCTCTCTTTAACCTGGTGCTTTTCACCCTGGCTCCCTAGTCTGGGTGGCCAAGCCAAGATGGGTAGCCAAAAGAGGTAAGGAGTTTGGTAGTGAACATGTGGGTCTTCTGACCAGGTGTTCACTTGGGAACCAACAAGTCAGGGCATTAGTCAGGGCATTATGTGAGTAGGTATAATAAAGGCTTTTAAGATTACACATGGCTGTTCTTGAGCACGCTACCAGTTATTAAGCTATAGATTCAAGAGATTGTGGCCAGAGACCTTTGAAGGCCTCAGAGGAGGCGAGCTGGGTAGAGTTCACACTGCAAAAGTCAGTGGTCAAAGGTACTTTGTTGGGCCTAGGACAGACTAGTAATTGTAACTGCCAGGTGAGCACGTTACACCTGGATTTGTTTTTCAGCTTACATATTTTTTTTTAGATATTTCACATTTTCTTCCATTTTTTCATTCTTTTTAGTTTGTTTGACTGATTCTTGCTCTCATAGTCATTAGCTTCATTTGCCCCATTCTAATTTTTAATATGTGATTTATTTCTGTTAGTTTTTGTATCTCTTTTTCTGTTTGGTTATTTCTACCTCTGAAGATATAGTTTTCTTTTAGATTTTTTTTTTTTTTTTTACATTTTTGGCCAATTATATTTTTAAGGGGTTATTTTCTTCAGTCAATTTTTTCCTTCCTTTTCCAAGCTGTTGGCACTCTCTTGCATGTCTCTTTTTCATTTTTTTTTCTACTTCTCTTCTTTGCCTTTTAAAGCTTTTCATGATCACTCCAAGAAGCAACTTTGGGCTTGAGACCAATTCATATCACTTTTTGAGATTTCTTCTATGGACATTTTGTCCTTGTTGGAGTTGGACTTTTGGTCTTCCTTGCCATCTTAGTAGCTTTGTATGGTCAAGATTCTTTTCTGTTTCTTGCTCATTTTCTTTTCTTTTCTTTTCTTTTTTTTTTTTTCTTTTTTCTTTTTTCTTTTTTTTTTTTTTTTTTTTTTTTTTTTAACTTTTATGGTTGAACTCTGTTCCTGGGGCAAAGGGGCGCTGTTCCAAACTTCCTGTGGAGCTTTAAGACTTTGGCTTTGAGCACAGGGACCTCTTGGTTTTGAAGGGAATAGCTTTGTCTTCTCTTTTCAGGAAACAGAGTGGTATTCCAGAGTCTGCCTTCTAATGTTGGGACTGGAGGCTGCACTAATGTGCTTCTCTCCTGAGCCAGGACTGAGGGTCTCAGTTGCTAATTTATTGTGATTAACATCCTCTCACTAGCTTTCCCAGGGTCTGTCTGAGCTGGGCTGAACACCTTTTTCTTCCCAATGAGATTGACTTTTCTTGAAGTTTTTCCAATCCATTTTGAGTTGGAGTGTGCATTCATTCCATCAGACTTTGTTCAGAGGCTTGGTTTCATATGGTTTTGAGGGAAACGGAGAGATCAAGAAGCTTCCTGGTTTTACTCCACCATCTTAGCTCCCTCCCCTTCCCTAGAGTTGAATCCATGATTGACTTTTTAACAACTAAAACTATTCTATTGTTACTACTATGTCAAGTGATTTAGAGGACTTTTCCTTATTTAAAGACTCCAAGTTAGTTGAATGGTATGTTGTAGAAGGATATCCCATCAGCATGCAAGGCCTGAACTTAAATACTAGAATAAGCAAGTATAACAATAGCCAGAAATAGAGTCTGCAAAATAATTGAAGTCCAAAAACCAATTGAAAAAAATCAGTTGACATATCTGTTAATCATATAATTCGAAGTCTGATAGGATACTTATATCCTGGGAAACCTCTTCTCTAGAAATTTTTTTTTCCCCAGCAGTCCACTTTAATAGCTAAGGAGTTAACTCTTTATATTGTAATCTCCTTCAGGACAGGTTTTATACTTTTTTCATATTTATATTCCTAGTGTTCATCACAGTGCCTATCACATAATAGATACTTAATAAATGCTTATTGACCGAGGTTTGTGTCAACCAAGTAATGATTTACCTTTCCATGTTGGTGTATTCTGAACAAAAACTAAATATATCTACTTGATCATTACTCACAAGACTCATAGGAATATTGTTTAAATGACCTCTTTTCTGTGGGACTGGGTTTAGTTTTAGGTAATTAATCAATCAATTTCTTCCCTACTTTCATTGTAACAAATATCTGCAAATAGCCTTCTCTTAATATCTCCTTGTTATGTGATAGAGCTCCATAAATGGTTAGTAATGTCTAAATTCTTAGAAACCTTTCCAATAAATAGCCATAGTCATTGCAATTTGCTCCATGGCTTCAAATGATTATGATTCAACATTATCCTTCTCCTCCTTGTTTTTATAATTATTGAATTCCCTTCCTTTTTTTTCTCATACTTTTTCCTTCACTGCTTAGATAATAAAATCTAAGGAATTAGAGTTAGACAAAATTTATCCCAAGATAGCTAAAATTATATATGTGCTATAGTACCAGTTTTTTTTTTTTGTATAATTACCCTGATTTGAGTTTTCTAACCCTGGAGTAAATATTTTTATGTTGAAAATAGATTTTTATAGTTTTGTAAAAAGAAAAATGTGGCTCAGCCAAAAGGCTGTAGAAGACTTACAAGTAGCAATATAAAATATTTCCCATAAAATGTTAGGTTGAAAGTTGTTTGTCATATAGTAAAAACAAATAACAACAGATAGCTATTCAGAATCCTTTCCTGGGACCCCATAAAATATAAAAAACACAGAGGATGACCTCTAGGATATTAGATAGACTTATAGGAGAACTTGGGAAAGAAGTATACAGAATGATAAGGCATGGGAAAATTCCAATTTATAATGCTGTATTGATAAAAAACATTGAAGTCTTGAATAATTATTAGAGAAGGAATACCAAGTATAAAAAAATCTACTTATGTCATTTGCTAGGTCAATTGTACTTTTGTATATAAATTGTGACTCATCTAAGACTGTTGTAAGATAAGTAAAAATCTTAGATAAGCATCTTATTTAAATAAAAATTAGGTGAGAGAGAAAAACAAAAGCCAAAGAAAAGTATCTTCAGCATCCCATCTAATACTTATAAACCAATGACTACTGATTTATGGTTCATGTAATATCTAGCTCACATGACATTTGAGTAAGTTATTTTCTAAAATTGAGGTGAATTTTATCCCAATTTAAGTAATAAGGATCAATTGAGAAAGTAGAAAGATTAAGAAAAATTATGACTATGTAATTTTCTGATGAAAAGTTCAACACATTAATTGGTTATTTTTTTGGGGACTAAATCCCTTAATTTTCTTGGAATGATAGTAACAGTAGATAACATTTATATAGCTCTTTAAGACTTTATATATTTTTATAGAAATTATCTCATTTGATTCTGATGAAAGTGAATTTCAGGCTACTTGTTCTGCAATAGTCTAAGAGAGTTTCCAGAAACTGAGAGATTATTTACTCAGCATGTAACTGGCTCAAAATAACATGACCAGTATATGTTAGAATGTATAAATATCAAAGATGGGTAGTAGCTTGAAAAAAGTCACAAAGCCTGAACTCCAACTCATCTCCCAATTCTTCATTCCACTATTAAAGCCTGCTATCCAGTCAACATAATTCCTGGAATTCTACTACCATCTCCCTTCCTTAAACCTATGGAACAAAGAAATATATAACTTTACATTACTACTGGGACACATAACATCTCAGGAGATGGTTATCTCTCACCTTTCATTCTGTTCATTCATTGTACAGTTCTATGATCTGTCTCTAATATAATTTTTTCCCCAGGAAAATACTTTAGTACCTTAAACTGTCCAAAACCCATTTGATGTCTAGACGTTCTTTTTCAATCATCCAATAACGAGTCTCTAGAGGAAACACATTTCATACTGATGTAGGCAATGAGTTGTTCCTGACTGTTCTCTTTCTGCACCAGTAATGCTTCTAATACCACCTCCACTTTCTCAAAGTCAGAGTTAATATAAGCTTTCTATGTTAAAAGACTTGGTAATTAATTTTTATATTTATACAATTTAAAATCTTCCCAGGTAATATCAATAAAATATATATTTTACTAATTACAAAGTCTAATATCTCAAAAATATGTATATATATATATATATTCAAAATATTATTTTTCTTCATTCAGAGTCATTTTCAATTTACTATTTTATACAATCTCTTCATTTTCTATAAAAAGCCTTCTTTATGTAGATTTTCCTTAGATTTTATATAAACATAATTCAAGTCTATCAAAAGTTTGTTTTTATAGTTATGATTTTATTTTTTCTTTTCATATATTTCTAGAAATTACTAATAATATATTTTAACATTACTCAGCTGAAAATACCTTTCACTGAAATACCTAGAAACAATGGAACAGGTGTTAGATGTATGAATAAAACAAAAATAAACACCAATTTTTTTTAATTTAAAAAAAACTTCTAAACAAATTTTAAAAATACCTTCAATAATAGGGCCAGAGATCTTCATTTTAAGCTGTTAAATGGATAAAATTATTTTACTTAACCATATAATAAAAATGTTATTAGACATAGTTTCAAGTATGGTGTTAAGTTTATATAGCAAAAAAAAAATAAATGTAACTTATTTTTGTCAATTTATGTCATTATTTTGAATTAAGTTCTCTTCCTTACCCTTTACACCCTTGTTTAATATCATAAACATATAGAAACCTTTTGGGCAGTTATAAGACTGTTCAAGTATGATGTATTCTAGACAGAAGTACGTTTGGATTATACAGGATATTAGGAAAATATGGAAAATATGATTACAAGACAGTATTACTACTGATGATTCCAGGAAATCAAGAAATATATAGAAAATATATATGAAATAAATAGACAATACATATGAATTACATAGACCATATATAATAAAATAGTAGAAATATTCATCAAACTTTAATGACTCTAAGAAGATAACCATTTATTTCCCTGTAGCTTATTTATGGATCCAAATTTTCAAAGTTATTCTTCCCTTTTTGTTAGACGATTCATGATTCTTTACAGAAGATAGAGTAACAAAAGAAGAGAAAAGGTCAATAATACCTAATAACTGATCAATCAATAAATAACTATTAAGCATCTACTATGTTTCAGGCATTGTATTAAGCACAATTTCTACTCTGTTATCAATGAGAATAAAGATCCATGAAAGTAGCATTGGATTTTTTATTTCATTTGATTTGTTTTTTGTCTTTTCAATTTTAGAGACTAGCACAGTGCTTTAGTTATAATAGGTCATTTACTAATTTTTGTTCAACTTAATTGAATCCATTTAAATCAAATTCTGTGATATGATCTCTGTACTGTGCTATGTGTAACACTTTATGCCTCTAGGCAGTTTGCATCAACATTGGCTTTTTAATTGATAATTGTAATTCAGTTGAAAGATACCTGGGCATGAGTCCAAATCAAGTTCATTGATTGATTGGCCTAACACTGAGTCCAAAGAGACTGGTGGAAATCTGGAACAGGGAGAAGTTTAATGGTCTAAGGCCAGCTTTTGGGGATATATTATCTAAAGTAAAATCTAGAAGGAAGTTTAATGTTTTGGATTGGAGAAATTATTTGCCATGTGCTAGTATCTTCTTCATTTGGTCTTTAGTGTTATTGTGACTTCTAATCAGCTTATGACTTCATGGCAATAAGGCTCAATGGATCTAGAAATCAAATGTCAGGTATCTCCACAGTTTGTCATTCTAAGGCCCTTCTCTTACATGTCATCATGAAAACATCTGTAAACACTTCCCTAACATCCTCTATGTGGAGACACAATCTGATTTATTCAGCACATGCATCAGGTGTCTATTGCCAAGTTACTTTAGAATAAAAAATCCACCTCATTGATTTCAGTCTTTCCAGTGTGTGCTTTGTCTATGACAACTAGGATTGCTGGCTTTATATCTTTGGAGCAAATGGAAAGAGGACTCTTATATAATCTCCTTCTATAGGGTCTCTGAATTTTTCCTGCTGATTTCATTCCTTTAATGGACATTATTTATTCCCACAATGCATTCCTATTGTTCCCTAGATTAGTCTTTGCTGAATTCTTGAGTCCAGAGTACTGGATTGTGGCAGTACTGTATGTTTTGTCAGGACTGAATACTAGGTACATTGGAGCCCCTGCAAGCCTGCATGGTACAGAACTGTACTGCCATTGCACCTGGTGCCATTGCACTACAGATTTCTCTCTATTCTGGAGATTTCTTGTTGTACTAGTGCTTTCTGAGGATTTCTTAGGCTTTCTTCTGCTATTGCACCTTCCAGATACATAACCACGTCCATATTTGATCAGGTCAGAGGATTCTTGGGGTATCTGCCCACAGCAGTATTATTTTTGCTGCTTTTAGCAGCTGTTTTCCTTTGCTATGAGTTGTCAGGTGAATGTTTCTCATGGTATTTTTTTATCATTATTTCATAGGATAAAAATTGGGGGTTTTTACCATACAGGGATGTGGAAGTTGGGCAGGCTGCCCAAATTACTTCAAGTATCCATCTTGGTGAGAAATGTCCTTGTGCTCAGGTGGCCAGTTTATAGGAAAAAAAACTGTGACCGTAGCTTCTTGCCCTGAAAAGATAAACAGGGTAAGTGGGAGAATACTAGTAAAGAAAGCAAGTTTGACTGTGTTTTTACATAGAGTTGGGAAGTTGTTGGTTTTATGGAGGAAGAGTATGTTATAAATTAGGGGAAAGGTAAGCATGGTAATGGAAAGAAGAAGTGAAGAATTTATTAGATAATTAATTACTTCTATTTGGAATTGCACCAAAATTTTTGGTTCCTAAGACCAATGGATGACTATTATCCTTTAAAAGTAAGAAAGCCATGGGTTTAGGCATGGGTTCAAGAATTAGCAGTTTTTATAACTTTCTTGGGCATATAAGGAGGTTTGAACTCCTAACTCTAGATTCACAATCTAATGTTTTTGTTAAACTATATTTGCAATATGTGGGGCCTAAGATGAGCTTAGGTGAGATGGAGATAATTAATAAGGGTAACAGGTGCAGTGCTATTAGTACATGTTCTCCGGTGAATGTGGGTTTGATAGGGTTTATGTGGTGGGTGAATTTGCCTCGTTGAGAGGTGATTAGTATGTGGAGGGAGTATAGGGCTGTGATAACTGTATTAATTCCTAGGAGGATGATGGAAAAATTGGATCAAGAGAATGTTGTTAAAATAACTGTAAGTTCTCCTAGCAGGTTAATAGAGGGAGGCTGAGCTAGGTTTGCTAAGCTGGCAAGTAGTCATCAGGCACATATTAATGGTAACACTATTTGAAGTCCTCAGGTAAGGATTAAGGTTTGGCTGTGAACACGTTCATAGTGTTGGTGAGAAAGAAGAGTATTGAGGAGGTGAGTCCATGGGTAATCATTAATACAGTTGCTCCTATAAAACTAAGTGGTGATTATATTAGGGCTGCGACAATTACTAAACCTATATGGCTTACAGATGAGTAGGCAATGAGAGATTTTAGATCTGTTTGACGAAGGCAAATAGAGCTAGTTATTACTATTCCCCATAGGGGAAGAATTATGAATGGGTAACATAGGTTAGTTGTTATAGGCTCGGTTAGAGTTGTGATTCGCATAATGCCATAGCCTGGTATGACAAGAATTACTGGATTTTATTCTTTCTTCTTTCCTTTACCAGTCATTGCGTTTCCTTAGGAAAGTCATTGGTTTCTACTTCTGTCAATAGTCTATTGATACTTATGTTATCAATTTCATAGGATTTTAATGGGTATCACTGCTGATATTACATTCAAAGTCAAATAGCATATAAAAGTACACCATTTTAAATTTAGATAACTCTCAACTTTTTTATAAAAATATTAAGTTCTTCTCTGTGTAAAATGGATACTGTATTAGATTTGGAATAAAGGAGACTCAAGTTCCAGTTCTTGTATAGATTGTTACTGGTTATATATCTCTGGCCAAAATCATTTAATTTCTCTTGACCTTGGTTTGCCATCTGAAACTGGAACTGGGCTAGATCTGAGGACTTCTAAGATCCCATCTTGCTCTAAATGAAGATCTCATGAAAATTGCTTTCCATTCAGATGATAATTCTAAATTCAGTGCTGATATTTAAGCATATTTTTTTCAGTCAAGCAAAAAAAAATTGGGGGGGGGAAACAGGATAGAAGTAGGGGAGAGTAGATGATTCATGTGACTTTCTTTATATGTTTGTGTAATTACCATACTCATTCATGGAAATAAAGGGGGGAAATCAAACAGTAAAATATTTTCTCACTGAACAAAATATAATTTAATCAGCATTTCTCTGTTTCATTTGAATAATATACTAGTTCTCTTATTTTCCTAGATATAATTCTTATGATATTTTTAAGTGAAATTGCCCTGACTTCTAATAATTAGATTTTTGGAGATTGGCACAATTTAATTGTCTGCTTATTCATATTTACTGAAATTGTAGGTCTCTGAGTTTCAAAATTATATTTAAAACAACAAGCTTCGGGTGCATTTGTTTTGTTTTGTTTTGTTGTTTTTTTTAAGCAGGTGCTTTCATGTTAGAGTGCTCATTGTAAATTGGTATTTTGAGAGTTAGAAAAGCTAGATGCTAATTAGGAAGCTTTTTGGCTAAAGCTCCTCAATTAGTAGGTTAGCATTTATTTAAGTAAGTTTGAATAGGGGAGTTTTAATGGCTTGACTTCACTTTTGTAGTTAAGCTAATAAACGTGTCAAGTCAAAGCACAGACCTAAAGAAACTTTTTCTAGACTGAATGTAATACCATCCTCACAATAAATCCCCTTCACAATGATATCCTTTCCTAACATCCTCTCTATTTTGAAGCAACACCTACTATTTGTAGTCACAAGGGTACAATAACAAGATTAATTTCTTTCAGTTAACTGTTATTTCCTGAATTATGAGCCATTCCTCCTTTAAAATTGCTTCACATTAATTTTCATTTTTTGTGGCACTGCCTTAGGATTTGTGCAGGCTGAATTAATACACAGTAGAATCTTTAATGTGAATAGTGAAGGCTCTGTGTTTTCATCATGACAAGGGATTCCTTCCATTTTCACCTACTGACACCTATCTGCAAATTAGAGGGCACTGTGATGTACTGGGTAAGATACCAATCTTTAAAAGCATGTTCCACTACTATGCATCTGGCATTGTGCTAAATGCTATTTCAGTGAACAACTATCCACAGAAGTAAACAAACAAGTTTGATGTTGTATACAATGCTTAATCAACATAATCTTTATAAGCAAATTAACAGTACACAATAACAATAAAAATAATGCAATAAGAATGACCTCAGTTCTTCTGGCTCTCCCACAGCCCTGAAAATTCTCAGGAATAAGACCAATACAAATTTGGAAATTCTAATAAATGTATGTTGTGCTCTACTGTAAATGAGTAAAATTGCATAGGTCATGTTTTCAAGAAGAGCAATATTTAGATGAAGATATGGAAATTCCTAACTCTGGATCTGGCTTAATCTAGGGAATAGAACTTGAGATATGGTGCCAGTTGTGGCTCATAGAGGTTTGGTGCTTTCACCATTCTCAGATGTCTGAATGGTAGCAAGTACTTTCAACAACTTCCAGCCAACACTTGTCTGTCATAGTGAAGGGTGAATGAGTTGAGAGTAGTCTCATCCAATGCATCTCCTATCTTGAGAGTAGCATCTTTTTTTTTTCCTCCAGTTGTATCTTTCTGCACTTCCCATAGCTATTTCCTTGGCAAAGGCCTACACACCTTAGAAGTTGGACATGGGTGGGGTATACAGAACAAGAAATATCCTATATCACTAGAACAAAGATTGGATAAATACATGAATACAAATCTTAAAATGGTCATCAGAATTCATGCACAAACTAAAGAATAAATAAACACTGTGAAGGGTCAGGTGAAGTTGGAACAAGGGAAGTAGATTTTTTTAAATTGAGGGGCAAGGGAAATCTAACTTTTCTTCTCAACCTACTGGCTGAACTCACTATTCAATGTAGTGACAAACTTTACAAATTCAAAATACTTGCCTCCTCAAGATTTCTGAGTTAACATCATGAATACTCAGTACAGATACTTCATGGCTGCATAGGAAAATATGCTACATATCCCTGACTGCTAATGAGACACATACTAAGTTTAGGCTCAACTTTTATAATATGTGAACTCTGCATAATAATATTAGCTTATACAATATACTCAGATATATCAGCTAGACTTTTTCCCTTAATTTTAATCTATTCTGTGTGTGTGTGTGTGTGTGTGAGAGAGAGAGAGAGAGAGAGAGAGAGAGAGAGAGAGAGACAGAGACAGAGAGAGACAGAGAGAGAAACAGAGAGACAGAGAAAGAGACAGAGAGAGAGAGAGAAACAGAGAGAGAGAGAGAGAGAGAGAGAGAGAGAGAGAGAGAGAGAGAGAGAGAGAGAGACAGAGAGAGAAAGAGAGAATGCATGCATGTGCATAGTCCCAGATTTTATTCTTTCACAAGGAAATTTCCTGGAAATAATGTTTGGCAATAATGACTAAAGTAACATTGCTTCTACTGTGTTTAACAAATACACAAATACAGCCAATACTAAAGTGCTGGCTGATCAAATATTATTTTATGTTAGAAAGTATTTAGAAAAGAGATAGATTGTTTTTACATATTGTTGAAATTAATTGCCCTCAGAGTTCATTTTTATTGTTAAAAATTATCTAAATATTGACAAAAGATAAGGAATAACTTTCATTAACTTTGAAAAAAAACATTCAGAAAAAGATTCCTTTCCTCCTCAAATACTAAAAATTATCTCAAAAAGAGCAGAAATTTTAACAGTTTTATTCAATCATTTTAGTTGGTCTAACTCTTTATGTTAGACCCATTTGAGGCTATTTTTTAAGCAAAGTTACTAGACTGGTTTGTAATTTTTCTCCAGCTATTTTTTTTAACAGAAGAAGAAACTGAAGCCAATAAGGTTAAGTGACCTGCCCAGGATCTCATCACTAGAAGTGTCTGAGGTCAGATTTAAACTTGAGAAGATAAGACTTCCTGACTTTAGGGCTGCACTCTATCTACTGAACCATGTAGCTGCTACAACATAATTTTAGGTTGGACTAAGTAACTTGAAACAATGAGATCTAATGGAAAATAAATTGAAATCAGATTGAAGAGAGCTGTTTTTTTTTAATTAAAGCTTTTTATTTTCAAAACATATGCATGGATAATTTTCAACATTCACCATTGTAAAATCTTGTGCTTCAAACTTTTTCTCTCCCTTCCTCCCAACCCCTTCCTTAAGATGCAAGTAATCCAATATATCTTAAATATGTACAATTCTATATTTACACAATTATCATACTACACAAAAATCACATCAAAAAGGAAAAAAATGAGGGAAAATGCAAACAAACAGCAACAAAAAGAGTGAAAATTCTGTCTTGTGATTCACACTCAGTCCCTACCATCCTCTCCCTGGGTGCAGATGGCTCTCAGGAACCAGTTTTGAATTCTAGGTCAGATTTTAATTAAATATATGAATTTAAGTGAGTCTCATACTATCTTTCTTTTTTATATAAAGCTTTTTTTATTTTCAAAACACATGCACAAATAATTTGACAACGCTGACTCTTGCATAGCTTTCTGTTTCAAATTTTCTTTTCTTTCCCCCCAACCCTCCCCTTAATTGGCAAGCAATTCAATATATGTTAAACATGTTAAAATATAAGTTAAAACCAATATATATATATATATGTATATATATATATATATATATATATATATATATATATAAACATATGTATAAATTCTCTTGCTGCACCAGAGAAATCAGATGAAAAAAGAAAGTAAATGAGTAAGAAAGCAAAATGCAAGTGAACAACAACAAAAAGAATGAGAATGTTATATTGTGATCCATATTCAATTCCTATAGTCCTCTCTCTGAGTATAGATGGCTCTTTTCATCACAAGATCATTGGAACTGGCATCAATCATCTCCTTGTTGGAAAGAGTCACATTCGTCAGAATTGATCATCATATAATATTGATATTGTCCTGTACAATGGTCTCCTGGTTCTTCTCATTTCATTTAGCATCAGTTCATGTAAGTCTCTCCAGACCTTTCTAAAATTATCCTACTGATCATTTTTATAGAACAATAATATTCCATAACATTCATATGCCATAACTCATTTAGCCATTCTCCAACTGATGTGAAGTTTCTTGCCACTTGCCACAAAAAGGGTTGCCACAAACAGTTTTTCACATGTGGGTTCCTTTCCTTCCTTTAAGATCTCTTTGGGATATAGAAACAGTGCTGGGTCAAAGGATATGCCCAGTTTGATAACTTTTTAACAACATTCTAATTTGATCTCCAGAATGGCTGAATCTATTCACAACTCCACCAGCAATGTATTAGTGTCCCAGTTTTCCCACATCCCCTCCAACATTCATTCATTTCATAATGACAAGTTTCCTGTCATCTTAGCCAAACTGAGAGCTGTGCAGTGGTATCTCAGAGTTATCTTAATTTGAATTTCTTTGAACAATAGTGATTTATAGCACCTTATCATATAATTAGAAATAGATTTAATTTATTCATCTGAAAATTATCTGTTCATATCCTTTGACCATTTATCAATTGGAAAATGGATTCAGTTCTTATAAATTTGATTCAATTCTCTATAAATTTTGGAAATGAAGCCTTTATCAGAACCCTTAAATGTAAAACTATTTCCCCAATTTATTGCTTCCTTTCTGATCTTATTTGCATTAGTTTTGTTTGTACAAAATCTTTTTAACTTAATATAATCAAAATTATCTATCTGGTGTTCCATTATGAGTTCCTTCCTTTCCCACAGATCTAAGAGGTAAACTGTTCTATGTTCCTCTAATTTGCTTGTCATATCTCTCTTTATGTCTAAATCATGAACCCATTTAGATCTTATCTAAGTATGTGGTATTAGGTGTGTGTCGAGCCCTAATTTCTTCCATACCAGTTTCTAATTTTTCCAGCAATTTTTGTCAAATAGTGAGTTCTTATCCCAAAATCTGGGGTCTTTGGGTTTGTCAAGCATTAGATTGCTATAGCTATTGTCTATTTTGTCCTGAGATCCCAACCTATTCCACTGATAAAGTATTCTATTTCTTTACCTTCAAAATGGTTTTGATGACCACTGCTTTGATGACCAGGACTGGCAGAGCTAAGCCATCTTCATTAGTATTTTTTCATTAATTCCCTTGAAATTCTTGACTTTTTGTTCTTCCAGATGAACTTTGTTACTATTTTTTTTCTAGATCTGTAAAATAATTTCTTGAGAATTTGATTGGTATGGCACTAAATAAGTAGATTAATTTAGGTAGTATTGTCATTTTTATTATATTTGCTCGGCCTACCCATGCGCACGTGATATTTTCCCAATTGATTATGTATGGCATGTATGGCTTTATTTGTGTGAAAAGTGTTTTGTATATGTTTTCATATAGTTCCTGACTTTCCCTTGGCAGATAGAATCTGAAATATTTTAAACTATCAACAATTATTTTGAATGGAATTTATTTTTGTATTTCTTGCAGCTAGATTTTGTTGGTCATATAAAAAAATTGCTAAAATTGTGAATTGTTTCTAATAGTTTTTTAGTTCATTACCTAGGGTTCTTTAAGTATACTATTATATCATCTGCAAATAGTAATAATTTGGTTTCCTCATGACCTATTCTAATTTCTTTAATCTCATTTTCTTCTCATTGTCAAAGATAGCATTTCTAATACAATATTGAATAGTAATGGTAATAGTGCTACCCCTGCTTTTTTTTTTTTTTTTTTTTTTAATTTCACCTGAAGTATAATAGATTCTGCTCCAGCCCTTTACCTTGATTCTCTATGCATCACTCTGCTTTAAATGTGTTTCCTATAAACAATCTATTGTAGGATTCTGGCTTTTAATCCAGTCTGTTTTTATCTGCTTCTGTTTTGTGGTAGAATTCATCTCCTTCACATACACAGTTAAAATAACTAATTCTGTATTTCCTGCCATATTATTTACCCTAAGTTATACTTTTCTCTTTCCTTTCCACTTTCCTTCCTCCCCAATATTTTGTTTTTGATGACCACCTCCCTCAAATAGTCCTTCCCCTTTAGAGACTCTCTCCCTTTTTTACACCTCTCCCCTAATACTTCTGCCTTCCCTTTCCCTTCCACTTCCCTATAAGGTAAAACAAGTTTCTCTGTGAAACCAAATATGCCTGATATTTTCTCTTAGAGACAAATCTGATGAGAGTAAGATTCATACAATGCTTATTTCCTTCCCTTCTTTCCCTCAATTATAATAGGTTTTCTTTGCCTCTTCCTGAGATGTCATTTCCCTTATTTTACCTCACTTTCCCTCCATTTTCAATACGATTTTCTTTCCACCTCTACTTCCTTTTTTATATTATCATAATAAAATCAAATTATACCCGCATTCTCCAAGTATATCCATAACAGAAATATAGTCCTCAAGAGTTCTTTCCTTTTTACCTTTTTATGCTTCTCTTGACTTCTGTGTTTGGAGATCAAATTTTTTGGTCAGTTCTCATCTTTTCATTAGAAATAGGTGAAATTCACTTATATCATTGAATGTCCAGCTTCTTCCTTGAAAGATAATGCTCATTTTAGCTGAATTGCTTATTCTTGGCTTATTCTTTTGGAATATCAGGTTCCAGGACTTTCAATCCTTTAAAGTGGAAGTTTTTAGGTCCTGAGTAATCCTAATCTTGGCTCCTTGGTATTTAAATTGCTTCTTTCTGGCTACTTACAATATCTTTTCCTTGGTTCCATTCTGAAATTTAACCATGATATTCCTTGAGCATTTAATTTTGGGGTCTCATTCAGGAGGTGATCTGTAAATTCTCTCAATGGCTATTTTTCCTTCTGATTCTAAAATATCAAGGAAATAATTTCATTTAAGATAATATCTAGGTTATTTTTTATCATGGATTTTTGGAAGTCCAATAATCTTTAGATTGTCTCTCCTAAATCTATAGTCCATGGTAGTTGTTTTTCCTAGGGGATATTTCATATTTTCTTCTATTTTTTTTCATTTTTTTTATTTGACTGATTTTTGAAGTTTTATTGAGTCATTCACTTCCATTTCTTTAATTCTAACTTTTAGTGTATTATTTTCTTCAGTTACCTTTTTTTAGCTTCTTTTGTAGTTGACCAATTGAACTTTTTGTTCAATGCATTTTTTTCCATTTCACAGTAAATTGGTGTCTTTTTTCATATATCTTTTGTAGGGCATTATGTGCTTTTTCCATTCCTTCTTAAAATGATCTCATTTCTTTTCCCCATTTTTTTCTCTCTTTTAAGATCCTTTATGCATTTTTCCAAGAAAGCCTTGTGAAATGATTACCAGTTCATGTCTTCCTTTGGGGCTTCATCTGAAGTTGCTTTGCCTTTAAGGAACCTCAGGATTTGAGGTCTGTTCTTCTCTTTCTCCATAAAAGCTGTCTATGGTGACAGTTCTTTTTGGTTTTTCATTCATTTTTAAGGCTTGAGGTCTGTTCAATGCAAAGGAGTGACAGCTGCTTTCATTTTCCCTGGGGCTGTCCTGTTGATTAATTTTCATTGTTGGGTAATGGTGGCTAGGTGCTGATTTCTTCCAGGGCTCAGTGGTTTACAATTTGTCTTTTGTATCAAATCTGCCAAACCACTTGCTTGCAACCAGAACAGAGTGTCCTAAGAACCTTACTGAAGATTCCCAGGTGAGTGAAAACTGCTGCCCTCTGACTTCCTACCCCAGCTTCGTGCCCCTAACCTTATGTTAATGAGCTTAGCAGACTGTCCCTCTATGCATTTGAAATAGACCTGTTCTGAAGGACTTAAAGGGTATCTTCTTCTGAAAATGTGTTGTACTCCAAACATTTGTGGATTCTTTGACTCCAAAACAGTTAAGTGGCTTAATCTGCTGTTGGTTTGAGAAAAAGTCAGAGGAGGTCACAGAAAGTCATTAATGCTCTCTGCCATCTTTGCTCCACCTCACTGCATAAGATCTTTCTAAGACTCACTCTCCTTACCATAAAGGAGGTTTAATTTTATGATCTAAAGCAGGGGTCCTCAAACTACGGCCCGCAGGCCAGATGTGGCCCACTGAGGACATTTATGCAGCCTGCTGGGTTATGGCAAAATCAGACTGGAAGTGAAGTTCTACCTAAACTTGCCTTAGCAACACACACTTCTGGCACTGGGCTGAGGTGGCAGAGACAGAGTTTGAGACTCTCCAACAGTCTGAGGGACAGTGAACTGGCCCCCTATTTAAAAACGTTTGAGGACCAGTGACCTAAAGGATCTCTCTTATTACTAAATTATCTGAAAGATGTCTAAGTATTTTCCATATTTTAAAGTTCTATCAAACTTATTATTTATTTTACTGAAAAGTAATTAAAGAAAATATATGGTCTATATAGTGACTATATGGAATGATTAAATTATCCCTCACATACTGAAAATCTACTTTTCATTGTGGCAAGGCTATAATCCTGCGTTGTCAAAAATTGTGCTGGCAAACTCAGTGCTGACAGAGCAGAAAGCTTTTAAGTAAGGATCTGGCAAATAAAAAAAAAATTGCTGGGCTTTGGGTCAGAAAGATCTGAGTTCAACTATTGTCTCTGCTACTTACTAGCTATCCCTTAATGTCTCAGAAAATCACTTGCCCCATCTGCAAGATGGGGATAACTTAAAGGTTTTATTTCAGAGAGGTTTTTATGAGGTTTGGATAAGATGAGTAAAGTCCTTTGCAAACTTTAAAGTTCTATATACATTAAGATGGTGGTGGTGATAATGATGATGACATTCAATTTCACTAAATTTAGAGAGTCTAACATTAGAAAGTTGACCATGAAGTACTGATTTCTTTCAACCACAAGTACTCAAGAATATTGCCTACTTAGGCTTGATCTGTGATGAGAGAGTACCCATATGATTGCAATTATAGATTATTCAAATATTAAGGAATAGAGTGTTTTCAATTTAGGTAACCTTAGATTCAAATTTCTTTTAAAAAAACCCAGTGACAAGAATAAAGGTTTTCAAGGTCTTCAACTTATCAAAACTTTTCACACTTATTCTATTATTTTGGATTGATTGATTAAATGATATGTGCTCCAAATGGTTTCACAGGAGGAGAGTCTCTGGTTTCAATTGTATAAGGAACTATCATTGAAACAATTTTTCTACAAATACAAGTTGGCATCTAATCTTAAAATTATAATAATAGAGTTTAATGGAATACAAAATGGAAAAGAATTACACAAAGTATGTCAAGGGCAGAATTTGAACCTTTCTTCTTGATTCTGTGGATTGCTATCTATTCCCTAAGGCATGATACCTCTTTAGATAGATGCTTGCATATATATACAGGAAGCGAAGTGATTTCCTCCTGAATTAAAACTCTAGGAAGTTCAAAGAGGTAGTATAGTAAATAGTGCCCTTGAAATAAATCCTCCCAAAGTAAGACTTCTAGAATATGAAAGCACAACAAATGTCTCATCACATATTGCTCTGCTCAGGGGTACTTTTTATTTTGATCTTTAGCCTGAAAGCATTAGAAGAAAGCACAAATGGTTAAAAGGAGATAGTTGGGAAAATTCATGTTTTAGGACTCATCCCTATAGGCATGTATCCTTGATGTTTTGCTGAGTTAAAGCAAACTAAAGACTCATAATTGTATGTTTCCTAGGGCCTATTTCTTTCTGTAAATTATTTCTCTTCATGTACTCTACATATTCTGTATTCTGGCCAAACTAGGCTACACCATAGAAGAGAAGTCTTTCCCAATTCCTCTTAATTTTAGTGCCTTACCACTGTTAATTATTTCCTATTTAGTTGTATATGTTTGTTTTGTATATATATATTTATATATTGTATTTTTATTGACAAATGTTATCACCATGTCCTGAAATTTTAATAGGGTGGTGGGATTTAGACTTCTGATAGTAGGAATTGGGTTAATTAAGTAATACCATGAGCAAAGACAGAATTAAAAGATCATCATAGCATGTTTTAGGGAATTACCAATAGAAAAAAGTAAATATATCCTACTTAGATATAAACTGCCTTTTTATTATTTCACATTGGTCAATCATTATATACCTTATTTAAAATAAAGCATTATTTTTGAGAAACATTATTTTTTTCTTATTTTGTATAGTACTTTGATAATATGTAAAAATATATCTGTGAAAAGGAGTGTGTAGTCTCTTTTTCTTCTCTTGCATAAGGATGTTTCCTATTCTGATTTATACCAATTTCGGCATGTTTTATGTTAAAAATTACATTTTCCATTGAATTTCCTTTGGGAAGTCATAGAGATTGGTCAATGAACTTGCCTTGTTACTTTATGTTCATTTCTGTATCCCTTTCTGTTTTCCTTTTTTTTTCAGCCCTAGGCATTGCTGTCTGCTCAATACTTTCTACTCCAATAAAAATGGAATAATATGACGTATTATTTTTTTAAACATAAACCACACACGACTCAAGCTCAGTAACTCACCCACTCTCACTTGATCAGTGAATTATTAAGTCTGACATCAGTCAGTGCCAGTTGTGTATTTTTGATAAACCGCAGTTGTCTGGCATGTACTGTAACATCTGTATATTTCACACCAGGGGCATCTGTCTTTTTCAAGAAAAAAAAAAGAGAAGCAAGTTTAAAAACTGATAGAAATGATACCAGTTATCACTCTAAATACAGTGTGTCTTTGTCACTATGATAACACATGACACATTTGGATCAATTTTTAATCAGTAGTCAACATACTTTTATAGAAAATATGTATTTACCATCTATACAACCCAAGCAAATAAATTTAATATTAAGAACATAAATCCTAACAAACATTACTTCTCATATTTATCTCAAAATTTTGTTTTGTTGTAATATTCTATGTTGAAATGTCTCTTTTGCTCAAATATATTCTGTTTGTAATGAAATCTGGGTTCATTTTGGAAGTCTTTAAAATATTTTATTAAAATATTATTACTATTCTTATGATTACTGAAGCTTAAAGTTACAAAGGACCTTAAAAGTTACTTAATCTGATCCAAATATGTGATAATAACTTTTAAAATCACACATTAGGGGGCAGCTAGGTGGCACAGTGGATAGAGCACCAGCCCTGAATTCAGGAGGACCAGAGTTCAAATGTGATCTCAGACACTTAACACTTCCTAGCTGTGTGACCCTGGGCAAGTCACTTAACCCCAGCCTCAAAATAAAATAAAATAAAATAATAAGTAAAATCACACATTAAAATTCTCATTAAATTAAATTTAATTTTGAAATCAATTATTTTTTTCCTTCAAAATGTATTACAAGTTATTTTGAACACAAATCAAGTTTTGTGTACAACTTCTAATCAGTCTTTCCTAATTCCCTGGATAAAGATACTTGGTAAAATTCTTGTTTTTCTAAAAAACTTTCATTTTCAATCTTTCTATTCACTTAATCATTTTTAATTGTGTTGTATGGATATTGACATCCTTGTATTATCATGGACAATGAGTCCCCAGTTTTTAATTTTTGAATCTCCAATGTTTTTTGGAACATCTTACACACACTAAGTGTTTAATGAATATTTTTAATTAAGTGAAATTTAATTGAAATGATATAATGGATATGAAAATATTTGGTAAAATATAAAATATTATGAAAATATTGTTGTTGATCAATTGTTTCAGTAATTATCAATTCTTTGCGACACCATTTGGGGTTTTCTTGGCAAAAGATCCTGGGGTTTGCCATTTTCTTCTCCACCTCATTTTACAGATGAGGAAACTGAAGCAAACAAAGCTAAATTATTTTTTTATGGTCACCCAGCTAGAAAGTATACAAGACCAGATTTGAATTCAGAAAGATGTTTTCCTGACTCCAAGTCCCATACTCTATCCACTGCACAATCTAATATTTTAATTATTATTATTATCAAAAGCATCAAAACAAACTAGATACCATTTTTTATTTTAATGAACAAATGACCTTTCATTAATTCTTTGAAGCTTTTGGTTTTCACAAATGGGATGCAGTTATATTAATAGTGGAAGATATTTTTCACACTTAGCCAAAGACAAGTAACAAAGTGATGTTCCATGGAAAATCAGATTGCTCAAATCAGTTACAAAATAAATAAATTAAGGTAGGATCATTTACATAATAAAAAGGATTCTTGACTGAATAAAAAGATTCATCACAGGATTTCTTTAAGTAATCAGTTTTCTTAATGTATTTAAAATATTGTTTTATTTACAAATAATCAATTTATCTCTAGCATCTGTATTTACTGTTTGATGAATTTAAAAAAAGTCATAGATCATATTCAAGTTACTACTTCACTATGAAGTCTTAAAAATTATTCAGTTATTTCAAGAAGAATAATTCTTCAAATTTCCTACAATTATCCAGGGAGATAAAGCATATCTTTCTGCCATGATTTTTCTGGGTGATTTTGCTCCTGTTTGGATTAGAACCATAATGCCAAATGACTTGTAGAGATCCAGAAATAAATATACATGTCTTCCTTTTTTATTTTTGTCAAAATTGAGATAACTATAAAAGACAAAAACTTTATATATAATGAAGACAGAACTATTCCCCATGCTTTTAATATCCCCTCACTTCCTCATCTCTTCTTTGTGTTTCTTTAAGGCCCACATCTTGGGTAAACATTTTCTTGACAACTTCCGCTTGTGAGTACTCTCTCCTTCCTCATTTTCCCTCTTCTGCCTATTTACAAATATGTTTTCTCCATACCTTTCACCCTAAGTGGAATGTTAGCTCCTTGGGGACAACTGTGCATTTCTTTTTCTTTTATCTTCAAATCCAACATACTTCCTTGAACAAAAGAACACCATAAACTTTTATCAAATTGTATTGAATTAAATTAGAAGAATAAAACTATTTGTCTATAAAAGTGAAGTGGAAAATGGAAAAAAAAAATGTTTGGATGACTGTTTTTAATACCCTTGCCATAATTCTGAATATTTTCCTTTTATTCTTTAGGGTCCTGCATTATTAGAATAATTACTTTGATATTTCAAAAACTTAGTGAAGTTATTGTGTAACAGAAAAAAATTTTAGATTGGATCAAGATGTCTGGCATTAAGTCACAACTTCATGACTTGGGCAAGATTGTCATTTGAGCTCACTGGGCCTCAGTTTCCTTCACTGAAAAATTAAGAGATTTCCTATAGATGTTCCCAATCTACATCCAACATTCAAAGACCCAAAGAGACCCAATGAAGTATAGAAAAGCAAATTATTTGGTGCTTTTTATTGGTACAACCCATTTAGACATTAACCTACAAAACTCCTTTTCTCTGAAAGGAGTTATCTCACACTGACATATGTAGAAAGCTATTCAACTTTTCTTTGAGTTTTATTCTCATCACCATAGACTAAATTATCTAAATTTCACATTAGGAACAGACTTTATGGTTCAGTTATCACTTCAATGTGAAAAATATAATTTGATTGCTATCTGTCTCCTCTCTCTTTCAATGTCTCTCTACTCTTTCTTTTTCTTTTCTTTCCTTTCTACATATATTTTATGTGTGTATATGTGTATGTATATATTAAACATACACATGCATTCATACAAGTATATGTACAGATATATGTATGTTTAACATTGTGTAAATGAAGATGAAAAAAATTGAAATTGTAAATATCTGCAGGTTTGACCTTGACATATCATCAATAACAGTATATTATAGGCTGCTAATAATTAGAAAGGGTTTGCTATGGTTTTCTAAATGTCTTTTGGCATTAAAGAACAGTTTATCACAAAGGATGTTATTGTTGTTAGTGTTTTGCTTTGTTTTGTTTTATATTTTCCCTTATTTTCAAGAGTAAAGTCCAAAAGGATTAGGAAGCTACACAAAGAAAAAAATGATGCGCCAGATGAAAACATATAGTAAAAGTGGAAGGATATAAAAAAGCAGAGGAATGTGACTGGGGAATAATAAAATCGGAGAGAAGTTAAACCAGTGACCCTTGTCGACAGTGAAAAGCGGGAGATTAGAAAATGTTTCATGCTAATTTCCATGGAGATTTCTTTAATTTATCGAAAATTACTTTCTTCTGCTTTGATTTGTCCAACTGCCTGCCCCCTCACAGTTTTTTCGGGGTGGTCCTACCCGTCACGCCATGCTGAATATGGGCCTCATGTGCCCCCACACTGGGCCCAAGCGTCTTGAGATTACTGAAGCGGCTCTGACGTCTCTATCAGCTTGCGCCACCACAATGCCCTTTTCCATTTCTCTCCCTTGTCCCCCCTCCTCTTCCTCTTCCTCCTCCTCCTCCTCCTCCTTCTTCTTCTACTCTCTCTCTCTCTCTCTCTCTCCCTTCCCCCCATTGTCCCTCTGTCTCTCTCTCTGTTTGTGTCACTCTGTCTCTCTCTCCCTCTCTCTTCCTCTCTCTCTGTCTCTGTCTGTCTGTCTCTCTCTTTTCCTCCTTCTCTTCCTCTCTGTCTCTGTCTCTCTGACTCTCTTTTCCTTCCTTTCCCTTCCTCTCTGTCTGTCTCTGTCTCTGTCTCTGTCTGTCTGTCTCTCTTCCTCCTTCCCTTCCTCTGTCTCTTTCTCTCTCCCCCCATCCCCATCTTTCATTTTGCAGCTGAGACTTAGAATTCCTGTCACATGATGGCTTCATCGGGCCCCTTGCTGAAGCATTTTCACTTTCCTCCTGATCCTTTCATCAAGGGTCTCTTTGCTGCCTGGCATATCAAAGGAGATTTGTGGGTCACTGAGCCATGGACACAGAATATAAAGTCATCAGCCTGCTTGGCACCACCTCTATGATTGACCACATTTATCTTTCTAGAAGCAGGATATTGTTGGGGCCTTCTATTAGACAGATTATTAAATTAAGTACAAATGTTAATGAGTAAAGCAAATTTTAAAAGATATAGATAGATGCTTGTAAATGATGCATATTAAACATTGGCAAAATATTTTTATAGTGTTATGGGACTAATACTCCATTATTATGTAATTTCAAACTGTCCTATTTTTTATATATTATTTTTTCATCATTTAACTAACAATTTAGTTATTTTACTCTTGTGCCAAAAATATACTTAATTGGTCATGAAAGCACAAATGATAAATTCTATGTACTTGTATATTTGTTTTTTAAGAAACATGATTTTAAGCCATATACAAAATTTGGATTCAGCCACCACCAACAAAAAATAGTAAAACATAAAGTGTGTCACATGCTTTGTCTTATTTTTATATATTATCTTTTTGTCATAGGAACTCTATTTAATGTACATATAAATATGTATACCCATATATTTGTATACATATATTAATAAACATATTCATAAAAAGTAACCTTGAGATCATGTCTATCACGTATTTTGCCTGTACATATACATAAAGATATATGTATGTATGTGTGAATTGTCTACATCCAAGTATGTGCTTTTCCATTAATATTTATATGTACAAACTATATCTGAGTATATACATAAATATAATGTTATAAATACATATGCAGACTTATTCTTTTCAATCTAACCTTTTATATACACATATGTGTATAGAGACTTGTTTACCTTTATATAATCTATTTGTAAATATTATTAAAGATATTAAATATCATATATGCATATTTTACATATTTATACATTTATAGTATATCAGTCATATGTAAACAAACATACAAACACAAACTACACACACACACACACACACACACATATATATATATATATATATATATATAACCCAAATAAACCATTAAAATTTTTAGCATTTTAACATTACTTAATGAAAATTTCTCATATTTAGAAAAAAAGTCTAAAGACAGAAATTCTCTCCCTGTGACCTCACTGATTCTCTTCTATCTCTACAATACATTCTTCTTATAACCAATGGGCACAATTCCCATTGAAGTTAACACTAAAGCCTGAGGCATTGACTTCAATGGAAAATTTGTTAGAGTAAAAACTATTCTACCAAGTTGTTATTGATCAAAGATTTTTACTCAGCAGCTTCCACATCTATATTCTGCCTATTCTCAGATGAAATTTCTCTTATAATTTACTTAAAACAGTCTGGGCCATATTTCCAGCACTACACCACTAAAGTATTTTTCTCATTGCAGAGGTGGTTTTGTCAATATACTATGGTTATTCACCTCCTTGAAGTACAGGACAAATTGCTTCTGAATTTCTTGTCAGAATCAAAATTTGGACTCTGAAAAGTGGCAGTTATCTTTAAAGAAAAAGTCTTGTGAAAATTAGGAAATTATTGTCTATTCAGTATTCTCATGGAATTTACCATAGACAACTGATTCCATTTCAGAATAAATTTTATTCAATAATCTGACTTATTATTCATACATAATCCACTAAATGAAATCAACACATTGATCATTTAACTATATATAATATGAATATCTATATATTTAACAACCATATCAAATATATACTGTTTGCACAATAGCATGCTAGGTGCAGTGGGAAATATAAAAATGATTACATTTGGTCCCAGTATTGATCAAGTTTATGACCTAGCAAGTAGCACATAAAAATAAATAGTCAAGAAATTATAATAAATATTTATATGCATATAGGTAAGCAAAAATGTATAAAATACATTGTGAATTTTGATCAAGAGAAAATAATTACAGTTCTGCAGTATCAGATTGGCTTGCTAGAAGAAATTATATTTGAATTGGACTTTGAAAATGGGACAGGATTTCAGTATGTGAAAATGAAGATGGAAATAGTGGGGTGAAGACATTCCAGGAACAGGCACAAACAGAAGCATAGGGGAAGAGAAAGTCCTGATTGTTCTTAAAATATGGTAGATATTCCATTCTGGCCAGCAGTAGTGACAGTGGAGGGAAATAACAAAAATACAGCTGGATGGATGATGAAAAATCATGTTGTAAGAGGTTTTGAATGTTAGACTAAGAAATCTGGCCTTAATTCAGTACGTAATAAATTGCCATTGAAACTTATTGAACAAAAAAAAATCAGGCAATCAACAAATATTTATTAAGCATCTCTGTGTCTCTGTTTACCCTTAAAAGCCCTACACTACATAGCTCCAATCCATCTTTCTTTTTTTTTTATTATAGCTTTTTATTTACAAGATATATGCACAGACAATTTTTCAACATTGACAATTGCAAAACCTTTTGTACCAACTTTTCCCCTCATTTCCCCCCCTCCCCCAGATGGCAGGTTGACCAATACATATTAAATATGTTAAATTATAAGTTAAATAAAATATATGTATACATGTCCATACAATTATTTTGCTGTACAAAAAGAATTGGACTTTGAAATAGTGTACAATTAACCTGTGAAGGAAATAAAAAATGCAGGCAGATAAAAATCAAGGGATTGGGAATTCTATGTCATGTTCAAACCATCTTTCAAGCCTCTTTGGATTTTATTTTTCTTCTGTACTCTGAGATTGTCAAACTGATCATCTCTCTGTTCTTCACATTAAAAATAAATAATTAAGCAAACAAAAACCTTATATATCCCATTTCTAAGCTTTTGTACTACCTATCTCCTACAATGCACTGGCAGATAATCAAATAGTATTTAATACATGCCTACTATGTGCCAGTCTCTAAGTAAAATGCTTGAGATACAAACACTTCCTCTACCTTCAAAAAAAAAACCCTGTTCTGAAGAAGCTCATAGTTTAATGGGTTGAGAAAACATGGAAACAACTTATGCATAGGTAAGATATATTGAAGATAAGCGGAGACTAATTTCAGTGAGAACATATTGAGATAAGATGATTGGGAAAGACAACTTATAGAAAGTGGGCCTTTAAAAATTTGAAGGAATCAAGGGAAGCCAGGAGGCCAAGATGGAAAGGAGAGTGTTTCCGGCATGTGAGAAGGACAGTGAAAAATCTCAGAATCCAAATATGGAATTCCAGGAACAGAAAGGAAACCAGATTTACTAGACTACAGGATATGGAAAGGTTATAATATTGCTTCCTTACTTCTGCTTCATAACATTCCTCTCTTCCTTTCAGATGTACCTCAGTCACCATTTTCTTCCTTCCTTCCTTCCTTCCTTCCTTCCTTCCTTCCTTCCTTCCTTCCTTCCTTCCTTCCTTCCTTCCTTCCTTCCTTCCTTCCTTCCTTCCTTCCTTCCTTCCTTCCTTCTGAGGCAATTGGGGTTAAGGGTCACACAGTTAGGAAGTGTTAAGTGTCTGAGGCCAAATTTGAACTCAGGTCCTCCTGACTTCAGGGCTGGGGCTCTATCCACTTCACCACCTAGTTGCTCCTAGGAACCATTTTCTATGAGAAATTTTTCTTAATTCTCCTCAAGCCCAAGTGCTTTCTATCAAATGGCCTTGTATTTACCATACATATAAATGTATGTATATATGTATGGTTTGTTTTTATTTATGATGTCTATATTATATATACTTATCTCCTTTCCTATTAGAATACAAATTCATTTTTATTCTTTGTATTTGTTACTCAAGTTCTTAGCACAGCGCTTAGAGCATGGGGGGCATTTATTGTTGATTGATTGAATAAATCCCAGGAATATAAATACAAAATATCAAATAATCTTTACTTTAATGAAGCTTATATTCTATTAGGGGAGACAAGCAGTATAGATATATGTATATACACACACAGAAAGATGCATGAATATATCCATGTTCAACATGTATATAAGAGCTGGAATTGAGAGACATACTTGGGAAAGGAATATGGTATTTGAATTATGAATTATTGAATATGGTTCAATAGAGTGGTAATAATTTACCAAAGTAATTTTGGTAGGAATTGAAAGGAAGGAAAAAAATTCAATACATCCAAAAAATAAAATTGACAGAAGTTTGTAACTGACTGATAATTTATAGAAAGTGAAGTAAAGGGAGAAATCAAATACAGTGTGAAAGACCTGGAAGTTGGTATTACCTTTGACAGAAAAAGGGAGTTCTGAAGGAAAAGGTGACTTTGAGAATAGTATCATAAACTTTTGGGGAGAATTCTCAGTTTGAGGTACAATTGATGCATCTTTGGTGACATTTAGGAAATGTTAACTTTAGACAATAGAAGGAGAGAGGTCAGTGTTGGAGATTATAGACTAGAATTGCCAAGAGAACAGGTAGAGGTGAAAGTAAGGAGAAAAATGAGAATGAATGACTTTACTATCTATATCTATAGACATTTAAAAGGATAACATTTTTGTAAATATATGTATATAATGTACATACATATCTATGCATATCTATAAGTGTATCTATGTGTACACACACATTATGGTATAAGTTAATGTGCTTTTATATATTTGTTTTATTTAATGACTACATTAAGACATATCCTTAAAATTTAGTTCTCAAAATAAAATTTGAAACATTAATAATTATATCAAGTAAAGTATTTCTGGAGACCAGAATTACTAATATGTTTTCATTTTTCCTTTTCCTGAATAACTAAAATTTGAAAATTTTCTACAATTGGTTTTCTTGAAATTAACATTACAATATTAAGTTCAATATTTTTGCATGTATTTATATATATATATATATATATATATATATATATATATATATATGCATGTCCCCACATCAAGTGACCTTAGGCATAGACCACCCTCTTGTTTTAATGGTATGTTCTGCAAAGATATTTGAAGAATGCCAGAGACTTTTTGAATCAATACTTGCATTTGTAAGAATTGTCCTGTCAATTTCAGGTTGGATTTTGAGAATGAGAAAAGACATTGTCATGCAGCATTTCCAGAGTGTAAATATTCGTTGTCTGCCTGCAGTGTCTAGATACATCTGTTATAAATTACCACTACACAGAATAGGGACTCTTAATCAATTATAGGCCTTACTGTTAATGAAAGCCTGTTTTTACCTAATCAAAATTTATATCTGAGGAAACTATTAATAACTATTCTTTTGTCTTCTATCTCTCTAAAATGCATTTTCTGTGATATTATCATATATTTTTATTTACCTATAGATATAGATGTATTAAGTGGATTTATTGGTCTAGACAATAGTATATGTAACTGAATATGAATTGGAAAATCTAACAGGATGTGAGATTCATCTTCCCTTTAAACATGTCAGTGGACTTGGGACGCTATTGCGAAAATAAGCCTTTTGCTGACATGTTGGAAAAAGAGATCAATTTCTTCCCTTTCTCCCAATTAGTGGCCTGAATTTAATATATAATCTGGCTTCCTATGTTTCTATCTCGCATTTCTCTTGCATTTAAATCTGGGCTTTTAATGATTTCACATTCCTACATGATCAAATACCATCATGCAGTTTAAAGTTAGGAGAAATGTTAAGTGTTGTATAATTAATTGCATAAATGTGAAATAGCAAAAATTAACTATTAACTGGTAATATCTATATTCCTAGGATATTAGATAATTCACACTTTTTAAGAAGATTTTCCAAAGGTATTTTTTATTTTTCTTTGTTGGAGGATTGTATGGATTGTCAAGATAGGGAATGGGTAAAGAAGATTTTATGCTATGTCTCAGTGCCCAAGTCAGATGTCACTATTTTCTACTGTAGCAATTTCCTAAGCAACATTCTTCATAGAATCAGAGTATTTATGATGTGCTTTGATCTTCCTGTTAATATGATTCTTGTAAATGAAGGTTGAGATGTAAGTCAAACACTGGCATATTACATCCTTAATGTCATTAGCTTTACTTGTATAAGGTTTCAATATTTAGTCAACATATGATTGAATAGCTTTTCATATCATTTTTCTCTATTAAAGCCTTGTATTTAGCATATAATTTGGTCTCCTATATTCATATCTCTTTTTCACTCCTTACCATTTCAGATTTTTCTTTCTTAAGTCTTAGCTTAATAATTTCACACTATCACATGAACAGTAGAGTTGTAACCTATCTAGTTTGCTGTGAATATAGTACAAAATCCTTTTTTCATTTCTTACCTTGATGATTTATAATCTTCCTAATTTGAAGCTGTCTTAGTGACTTGCAAATTCTTCATGATTTTCATGATGTAGCTAACTTTTTGTTCTTTAACTTCTAAGAGTAGAAGATGGAATACAATGCTCCAGTGTAGTCATTTAAGAGTATTAGAGGAAACATTTTAAATAAGTGTCTGTATTGTTACTAAATACAAAATTTATAAAGGTCAAACTACCTGAGTTTGAATTAGAATCTTATCTCTTCTGCTCTATCTCACCACCCTGTCCCTAAATGGAAATTTTGAACATTGAATATCAGAAGTTGAAAGGACATTGAATTCAGTAACCTTACTTTCTAAGTGATGAAACTAAAGATGAGAAGTTCCTAAACTTGCTTCAAGAAAATTGGTGACCAGATCTTATGTCTCCTATGGCCACTGCAGTATTCTTTTTTTTACTACACCATACTGCCCCTCTCTGGAATGAATTGTACATGCCACACATAACATGTTTAGGATTGACCTATTCTTTCACCCTCCAAGTCTTCCTACTGAATTCTTTTAATGTATAACAGAAGAGAATAAAGGATCTTCCATGAATTGAATTATTGCATCTACCCAGGAGCTTATCAATATGTCTAATTCTTAGTTCTCAGTGGCTACCAGTCCCTGAAATAGAAAGTGATAGGAGAGGAAATAAGCCCGAGAAAAAGAGTAGTCTAGATATAATGTCATGTTACCAAGAAACAATGCCTTCTTCATTGACTATTCATTCATTTGTCCACTGGACAAATATTCATGGCATATTTTCTATCTGTAAGGCCTCTTAGCTAAGCACATTAAATAGGAACTAGTATATACCCTCAAGGAGCCTTCTTGATTGGGAAGATAAGGCAAACAATAAAATAAAATAGAAAATACCTAAATTGAAATTCAAAAGAATGATACAATAAATATTACATGTCACTATGCAATCAAAGGCCAAATAAGGATATTTAAAACAACAACAAAAAATGTATAGGAGGAAAAATCCCTGATAGTTGAAGTAGTCAGTGATAGCTTCTTCAAAGAAATGAAAATTACACAACACTTTGAAGCATAGCTACTAAATGAAAGGAGAGAGAGAAGGAAAAGGGAATACAAGGTAGGAGGAAGATGGGAACTAAGATGTTGAGACAAAATTGAATGCCTAGAATTGTGAAGTTAGTGATTCATAAGTTTGAGCTTCAACTTCCCTTTGGCTTAGATGAGAATCATCCAGTAAATATGAAACATTTTATATTGACCTCTATCTTTAACACTGTCTATAGCGGTATAAGAGAATTCAATTAAGGACTATTTTATAGACTATTATCTTTCCAGGCAATTTGGAAATTTTGGTTGATAGAAATGTCAGATTATCCAGTGTCTTTTATTTCAGTATGGCATATATTTTGCTGGTTCCTAAAGCTCTGGGAAAAAATGCTGACCTTTTGAGAGCAGAAGGAAGGTATGTAGACACATCGTTAGTGCCAATATTTCCTACACTCTTCTGTGGTTGGTTTGCTTGTATATAAAGAAAATTTGGCAGAAAATGAGACTTTGCAGTGGGAGTGTGCAGGATTTTTTCATCCACAATAGGCAGCTAGCAGCTCATTGTATTTGGATCCTCTCCTGATTCATTACAGTTTTTCTATTCTGTTTTCTCCCTCATTCTTCTTGGGATGGCTAGCATCCCATTTCAAAGGAGAAAGATGAATCTCATTTTCTGTTTTTAAACCACTTAAAATGTGGATACATATGGATGCCTGGACATATTGTGACAGCAGCTTCAACCTCAAAAACCCTGAAGGGAATAATGTCTTAGCATGTTGCATGTCTCATCCAATGCCTAGGAGGCTATTTTTTCATGGACATGTAAACTTCACAGTGGGGGATGCAACTGACAAAACGACACATCAGAAGATATAAATTCAGGGTAAATAAGGCATAAAATGACTGGTAAAAACTATTTGCTCTTGCTTAAGCCTTTCCTCATGAAAATTAAAGAATGTGGAGTTACAAACATAAAGTAAACTATGACAGAAAATAGGTATTTAAAATTTTCCATTTTTCTGGATAATATAGAGATAGTCACTCAATTTCTTGAGCATTAGTTTTTTTTTTTTCCATGTGAGACAGTTAATATGAAGATTTAACTAATGAATGATTATGAAACTCTAAGTAAGTGAGAAATGATTTCTATATCTTATAATTGCTATACTAGAGACTTTAACAAAAATTAAGATATGAATGTCCTATTAATAATTATTCTTTTTAAAAATTTCTGCAGGAGGACTTTCCTAGAACTTTCTTCCCAGTCTCAGCTATTAGAGACTTGGCTTCTATGATTATCTTCCAGCTACTTTCTGTATTTATATCTTTCTGTGTATAATGTTATATTGTATTTTCCATTAGTATTTAAGCTTCTTAAGGGCACAGAGTGTTCATGCTCTTTCTTTGTATGAAAATGGAGTCAAATCATCCTCCATTTTGCCCACTGCAATAAGCTTTCATACATTTATAAAGTGAGAATATGGGTAAAAGGCTTTGTCAAGTATTTTGGGACCTGCATAAAATCATCAAGCTAATTGAAATTGTTTTGAGTAAAAGAAATCATATCTATATAAGCTGGTAGATTGTTAATTATTTGGTTGATCACATAGGGCTTTCAAAAGTTGCTCATCTATATTAACCAAAGTATTATACTTAACTTTCAACAAAATCTTCAGATACTACATTGTGATATGATATTTAATTCTCAAAAGTTAAGCATGCCAGCTGGATTTAAATTCTTTTAGGTTCTACCAAGCTGGAGGGATTTCAAGAATAGTGTGAACACAAGCCATGTAAAATCTACTATAAGAAGAGGGAAGCTCATCACCAGTAAGTTAGACCAATGGTTAATAATTTTTTAAATCAGCACATCATGAAGAAACAACAAAATAATGTAAAATTATTGTAGTCCTATACTTCTCTCTGAGTTTTTCACTTCTATAGACATAGTAGGAAAGGGGTCAGAGATTCTAAGAATCAAATTGTTCTGAGGCCCTCTATGAAAATTAGCACATCTAGATGGCATAGTAAATACGATGCTGGGTCTAGAGTCAGGAAGACTCATCTTCCTAATTCAAATCTAGCTCCTGACACTCACTAGCTGTATGACTTTGGGCAACTCACTTAACCTTATTTGCCTCAGTTTTACATTTGAAAAGTGAGCTGGAGAAGGAAATGGCAAACCACTCCAATATCTTTGCCAAGTAAATCCTAAATAGACCAATGAAGAGTTGAACATAACTGAAAATGACTGAACTGCAAATAACATTTGATTTAAAATTTGGATACCAAAGATAAACTTTGTGTTAGAAAAATTGAATAAATCAGGCAGGGGGGATCTACTTAAACTTGATTTGTATTGGACATTCTGCTAAACAATGAAGATACAAAGAAGAAAAATAGTCCTGGAACTAAAGGAACGTAACATAGAACCTCTATTTATATGGAAGAGCGTTGACACATATACAAAGCGATATATGTAAGTAAATGTAAAATACTTAGAAAATACCTGGGGAGACCAAAAAAGTGCTCCTAGAAAAAATAGCTATTGCCATATAGATAGAAACACACACACACACACACACACACAAATATATATATATATATATATATATATATATATATATATATATATATATATATATATATATATATATATGATTTATTTTCTTCCTCCTACTATCTTTCACTCCAATCCTCCTATCCCTTTCTTTTGCTGGAAAAAGAAAGAAAATCTGTGCAACAAACATGCAAAGTAAAAAAAAATAATAAATTCCTTTATTATCCATGTCTAAGACTCTGTCTTCCTATACCCTGAGTCCATCAACTCTCTATTTAGGGATTAATAGGCTTTATCATCATTATTCTGGAATAATGGTCAGTACCTTCATGGATCATTGATCATAATTGTTATATCTATTCAAGATGTTTGTCTTTACATAGTTCTTATATAAATATTTTTCAGGTTCTGCTCATTTCACATTATTGCAAATGTCTTTCTATGTTTATCTAAAACTGTTTCTTTAATCTTTTCTTATACCATGATAATATTCATTTGAGCTATTATATGAATATTTGTTATGATATTCCTCAATTTGTGGATTAATTTAATTTCTAAATTAAATCTGTAAGTTTCTAGTTATTTCCCACCAAGAGGAGTTACTATAAATAGTTTTAGTACAGTTTAAACCTTTTTCTATTTACTTGATCTCTTTGAATTATAAGTATAGTGGTAGCCATAAGATATGCAAGTTTAGTAACTTTGGGATATTCTTTCAAATTGCTTTGCAGAAAGGCTAGACCTATTCTTGACTGCCCTAACTGTCTATTAATTTGCTTGTTTTCTGTAATCCCTATATTAGTAAAATTTTTATGTGTGAATTTTGCTAGTATGATGAGTATTTGGTAGAGCCATAAAATTGCTTTATTTTGTAATTCTCTAATTATTAAAAAGTTGAAACATTTTTATTGCTATTGTTAGTTTAGATTTATTCCCTTGAGCTGCATCTTAAAGGAAACCAGAGATCTTAAGAGAGAATACAGTCTCATAATAAATAAACCCAAATTATAGCAGGAAATTGAAAATAAATGAAAGGCTAATATTTTTATAAAAGTATTATTAAAGTCAGTTTATTTCATATCTTTACAGATTAAAAAGGTAATAAGAAATATTTCATAGGATATTTTGTTATCTTATTTTGCTATATTCATGATAAACATATGTTCCATGAAAATAATTGTCACTTTTGCATCAACATTTAATACCAAAAATAAAAAGGCATATAAATTAAACAAATCAGTCATCTATTATATATCAAGCCTAGTGCCAATTCCTGGGAATATAAAGATAAAAACAGAATAATCTTACTTTCAAAATGCTTACATTCTGTTAAAAGAATTTTATGCACTTTCCATAAACTAAACATGTGAACTTTAATGTAAAAGCAGTCATAGGAGAGAATGGCAAAATTATATGTAAAAATATGCCTTAGTTTTGAAAATAAAAGAAGTAATTGACTCACACATTATTTCAAAGATTGTATATCACAAATAATTTATTTCAGAAGCATGTTTTAAAATGGTCAGCAATAAACAAACTAACAAGATAAGACATTGACTATAACTTAACAGATGGGAAATGACTGGTTATTGATGTGGGAGTCATTTCAGACAGCTGCCTATGTGTAGTCAGACCCCTGCCTAGCCAAAATAATGGTCAAATCAGCATAAAAATAAAAAGAGAAAAAGAGAGAGAAGACATCGTGAAATAATTACAACAGTTTTCTTCTGACCTATTCAAAAAACATCAATGATGAAAAACTGGAAATGGAAATAAGCAAAATTATTTTTTTAATTTTTTGTGAAATCTTAACTAATTTAAACTAACTCTTACAACAAAGAATAGAAATGATCTATTGGTAAGAAACATTTGAAGTCTTGACAAATGAAGAGACTTAACAGGCTACTATGACACTGGTAGAATACACAATCATTGGTTAAATACTCTGGAGAAATACGGTCAAAGTTTATGAAGTGTATTGTCTCATAAAACTGAAATACAATGGAAATGAAAATAAGTTTATAGAAAGTTTAGCTTGGAAATCAATTGAACCAGAATATTCCAAAAGTATTGACTTCGATAAAATTGACAGGAGAACAACAAATGAATATATTTGTCCACTTTTCTATGATGATGTGTTTTCACTATCAATGGCAAAATTATCACAAAATTTGGATTCTACACAGTCATTGTGCAATGAGCTATATTAATCAGTAGTACTTAATAAGATAAAGTAGATGATCCAGACTTGATAAACAAACAAACAAACAAACAAACAAACAAAAAAGATATGATGCAGATAAAATCAATGAAGGTTGACTCTAGAAGTTACATTCTGGATGGAATGATATCAAGAGAATGGGAAAGTTATAAGATCCAACATACCAAGAGACCTAATTCAGTAGATGGCTAACCCCTAATCTTTATAATAAGATGCTAATTTAGTATTGCCTCCCTCCACCAGCCCCACTGATGTGGCAGAGTGATACAACCCAACCTATGGTGTTTGTATTTTAAGATTGTTGTTGCTGATGATCAGGCATTTAATTAGGTCTGACTCTTCATGAACCCATGGACCATAGAACTCTAAGACTATCTATCATCCACTATTTCCAGAAGTCTGTCCATTATTCATTATTTCCATGACACCATCTATCGATCTCATCCTCTATTGTCCCTTTTTCCTTTTGTTTTCAATATTTTCCAACATCAAGATTTTTTCCAGTGAGTCCTGTGGTCAAACTATTTAAACTTCAGCCTCAATATTTGGCCTTTCAATGAATAACCTGAATTAATTTCTTTAAGTATTGAGAGATTTGATCTCCTTCTTGTCCAAGGGATTTTCAAAAGTCTTCCCCAGAATCACACTTCAAAGGTGTTGATTCTATAGCATTCAGCTTTCTTAATCTTTCAACGCTCACAGCAGTATATTGATACAAGGACAGTCATGGTTTTGACTATGTGGACCTTTGCTGGTAAAGGTGATGTCTAAGTTTTTTTAGTGTACTGTCAAAATTTGCCATAGCTTATCTTCTAAGGATCAAGTGTCTTGATTTCATGACTACAGTCCCCATCTGCAGTGATATTTGAGTCCAAGATTATTAAATCTGTCACTGCTTCCATTTCTCCCCCTCTATTTTTGAGGAATTAATCACACCCATTACAAAATCTTAGGGGACATTTTTGGTGTTAAGCATCAAGCCAGTTTTTATACTCTCCTCTTTTACCTTCATCAAGGGACTTCTTAATTTTTCTTCATGTTTTGCCATGAATTGTATCTTCTTCATATTGAAATTTCTGGGTTTCTCTGACCAATTTTAATTCCAGCTTTTGATTCAGTTAGTCAGACATTTAACATGAGACACTCTATATATAAATTAAACAAATAAATGACAATATACAGTCTTATTTTACTATTTTTTTCCAATCTTAAATTAATTAAGCTTCCATGTTTGGTTCTAATTCTTGTTTCTTGACTTGCATACAGTTTCTTTAGGAGACAATTAACAGGATGTAGTACTCCCACATCTTTGAGGACTTGCCACTTTTTGTTGTAACTTACCCAATCAAAGGCTTTAATGTAGTCAATGTGCTTAAGATCCATTCAACAATTACTGTTACAGTCAACACTAGTAACCTTACTACCCCACTTTCAACCACAGATCTCATACTATCATTATGAGGCAGAGAGCAGCAAAATTCAACTGTCTCTTACCACCACCTCCAAACATATACCCTATACAATGGAGATGGAAAAGTAAAAAAGCAGGAACGTTGTTCTTAGGGTCTCAGGATATCTATTGTAATATAGCAGTACTAAGCCTGGAATAATAAATAGATGGAATGGGATAGTCATATGTAAGTTTCCACTAGATCGGAAGTAAAAAAAAACAAGCATCCAGCTGAAGCTACTTCTCTCCCATTTTCCACAGAAGCCACTTGAAATAAAGACCAAGGTTAGTGAAAAATAAATTTCCCATTTTGGACAAAGACAGAGATTCAGCCTTCAAGAGAACTACCAAGAAAGAGAGTCAGAAAATGAGCAAGAGGGGGATATAAGAAAAAAAGCAAAAAACTGAAATTGTCAAAAATCTTGGGAGAAAAACAATTTAGTTAATAATAATTAACATAAATAAATAAACCAAAGAGAAATAGTAATAATAGGGTGAAATATACTCCAGATTATTTGAAGGACTAAACATGAGATAACAGAACAGAAATGAATTAAGAAAAACTGACAGACATGTCAACCCTGTGTAATAGTACATGTAAATTTATGTATGTATGCTTCCCATCTCTATTGAGAGAAGTTTGATTTCTCATCTATATTTCAAGATCATGATTTGCTATTACATATATTCTAAAACTAGTTATCTTTTAGTGCTGTTTTCATTCATAATGATAAATTAATATTATCATCTTGATATTACTTTCATCCCTCAGCCTCAGTTGATATACATTTTCCCATAATTCACTGAATTCTTCATATTAACTATTTAATATGGTGCAAAACTTTATATTACTTTCATATGCCATGCCTTGTTGGATCATTCACCAACTGATATAAAGTTACATTGCTTATAGTATCTTACTACTGAAGAGGTCTAACATAATTATTTTAATGATTGAAAAAGCTTTCTTTTTTTTTGGTTTTGATCTTCTTGAAGTGTATAGCCAAAAGTGGTCAAAAGTTGTGATAGGATTTATAACTTATTTCACATTATTCTAAATAAATTATTTTGCTAAATGGCTTAATCAATTTATAGTTTAATTATTGTTATATTTATGTGCCAGTTTTCCCACAGATCCTCCAGTACTAATTATTTCTATGTTTTACATCTTTGACATTTTGAAGATGTGAAATTAAACTACAGAATTCATTTAATTTAAATTTGTCATTAATTATTTGGAACATTATTAGATGGCCATTGATAGTTTTAACATCCTCTTTTTTGAAACCTGCATTTTTAATTTTATTAAAGATAAATATCCCTACATGTCTAGGAAAACAACAAAACTAAACCAAAATAAACCCTTCATATTCTTAAGTTTACTGGAACAGCTAGATGGCATAGTGGATAGAGTTATAAGCCTGTAAGTCAGGAAGAACTTCCTGAATTCAAATCTGGTCTTAGACATTTCCATATGATTCTGAGTAAATTATTTAACCTTTTTGCTCAGTTTCCTCATTTGTAAAAAAAAATGAGCTGGAGAAGGAAATGGTAAGCTACTTCAGTATCTCTGCCAAGAAAATGCCATAATAAATTAAAGTTGACTGAAAATTAACTAAATTAATCTTTAGCTTGATTGCTAAATTCAAATGATGAAATGTGTCTGTCTTACATAGATGACAAAAATCAATATGATGTGCTTTGACCACTTGGTTAGGCAAAGACAATTTCATACCCATATGGAGAAAGCTGGTGACAGTGAATAGAGAACTTGGCCTGGAGTCCATAAGACCTGAATTCAATTTCAGGCTTAGATACTTATGAGCTATGCTGAGCAAATCACTTAATCTACCCCTTATTTTACTGAACTGTAAAATAGAGGATAATAATAGCATTTATCTCCCAGGGTTGTAAGATCAAAAGAGATTAATATTTTTGAAAGCATTTAGTGTAGGACCTGAAATCTAGCAGACACTATAAAAGCTTATTCCCTTCTCCTTGCAGACCTTATAGAAGGATATATTAGTAGTTACCAATTCTACTAAGGAAAGGATAAACTCATTGAGGTTGGAATTTTGACCAAAATCTATTACTCAAATAAAAGTTGTAGAAAACAAAAGTTCTAGGATTTGATCACTTGTGGTTATTTTTTGAGGAAAATGGGTAAGGATTTGAGGAGAAAGGATTTACAAGATTTTCTTCCTTCTTTGCAGGTTTGTCTGTGTGTATGTGTGTGTGCACATTGGAGGAACCTGTCTGTATATTTTTGCATGGGGATTGGATGTCCTTTTCTTCTAGTTTTCTTTTAGGATGAGTATAGAAACTCTAAGTTTTAGCCTTTGATTACTTTCCATAAGGCAAAAAGGAAAATGACACGATCCAATATTATAAAATTTTTGAAAATGTAGTCATACATAATTAAAATATTCCATGGCAAATTAAAATTCTAGGTTTCAGAAAAGTGTCACATTAATGATGATGGCTTACTTTGGGAATCAATCTAATGATACAGAACTGAAAATCTTCCCTGAAAATAGAGGCACTGAAATTTCAATCAAGATAATATTTTCTACAAAAAACAAAAACAAACAAACAAACAAAAAAAAAACTAAATTAAACTAAAACTTATCCTTGAATTGTGAACCCTTCTCATTTCTCTCTCTTCATTTTAAATTCTGACTTTATACATAGGTAATTGAAAAGAATTATGAGTGATCAGAGAGCATGCAGGTTATTATCTACCAGCAATTCAAATACCAATAACAAAAAGATATTGGCTTCACTATTTGCAGTTCATTCATGGAGGAAGACAGAGTTGTCTTCCACCATACAGCAATTTTACAAATATTGTTCACAATATTAATATGGAGAAAAAGAGAAGGGTGAACCAACTATGCTAAATTTTTTCTAATTTTTTTATAGAGCTAGAATTGGAATTATACAGGAAAAATGTTCTATTTGCAAAATTAATAGAAATATCATGAGTACAAAGAAATTTCAAGAAAGCCTTTTTTACCTTGATATATTCAAGAAATCTTTGAAGACTCAGTTGATTTGTGCAGCATAAATTCTTGGATATTTACCTCTACTAGTAACCTCTAAACCTTTTAACAACTTATCCATCTCTAATTGATGAGTTATGGATCCTTCTTGTACTCTCACTAGTTCTTAGAGATTTCTTTGACTATATTTTATTTCTTTAGCTAAGCAAATTTCATTTCATGTTTTCTTTGAAAAGAAAAACAAATTGTAAAATATTAAATTTTCTTCTTTCTCCTGGATATCTAATTCTTTGGTTGGCTTTTCCTTTATTTTCCTACAGCAAGTGAAACTCACTTAAGTTAACATGTTTTAAAATGTGTTTAGGTTCAATTTGTCAATGACTTTTTGAAATAAATTATTTGACAAATTAAATTTTAGTACAATTTAACTTAGTATTAAAGCACTTCTCTGGGTCCTGAATTTTTTTCCTCTACTTCCCCTATGTCTCCCTTTTAGTCTTAGCATGTTTGAATGTATAAAAGACAGCTTCTTGGTTGAGTCCTATAGTTGTTTGTCCAATTTATGTACTGTTGCAAAATACCACTAATAGTTACACTCTATATGCACAAAGACAGGATATGGTTATTCCATACTTTTAGCAAGTGGCACTTAAAATTTTCTAGATGGAATTGGAGCCATGGTGTCTAGAATACTATACATTCTGATAATCTTCCTTAAGTGCACCAATTGGAGTTTCATAGATACATACCCATGGGGCTTGTATGCTAACAACATCCTCTGGCATTGGGGCTATATGATAGGAATGTCAGAACAAGTCTAAATTAAATGGTCAAAAACCCTTATGCCATAGGTCTTTGTGGGATATCAGTACAGAGACAGGGCCTCTGTGAAGAAAAAAAAACAACTCCCTTGTGAAGAAAAAAGTCAATGTACAGGATCTGTATAGAATTGATTGTATCCATAGTAAGACATTGGCTACATATAGTATCAATTAGAGTTTTATTAATAGGTGCAATTTCAAACCTTAGATTGACATTAATTTTAATGAGGAGATATATCAATCAAAAATTAGACCCTGGTTGTTTGCTATTGATTCTATAATAGATACCTATAATAAATTACTATAGCATTGATTCTCCATATATATATTTTAAAAAGGAGGGTAAATTGTTTATTGTATGCTTTTCTTAATGTAATATTACATGCAAGTAATAGAAACATAAAAATTGTCTCTTTACACAGAAGAGGTGGTTTTAAAAAGTTAGGTGTATTATGTTTTAAGTTGCATTATATATGTATATTATATAGGTACATGTATGGTGTTTATAAGTACATATGTGATATATAGTTTTAAAAACTTAGGTGTATGATATTTTAAGTTATATTATATAATGTATATATATATGTGTATATGTGTGTACATAAATATGAATACGTATGTTTTTCAAAGTTAGGTGTGTTATGTTTAAATTATATATGTATATATATGATGTTTTAAGTTTATATGTATTTATACATTCATACACATATATTGCAACTTAAAACATCATAGCTAGATATTAAGAGAGCCAAATAGTTAAGTGACACTTGTGATGAATCAAGTCGTAATTACTTTAAGTATTTTGTAATAAATATTTTGTAGATCCCTTTGTAGAATTTATGGACTTGGGCAAGAGTTGGACAGTAAGTAAGGTCCAAGTAAGTAAAGAGGTTAAGAAAACAAGATTTGGGTTTGGCTTCCACAAAAGATGTTTATTGTCTATGGATTCAAGTTATTTAACTTCTCAGTTTCCTCTTCTGTAAAATGGGGATAGTCATAAAGGCATTATCTTTCTCATAATGTTGTAGTGTTTTCTGTTGTTGTTTGAGGAAAATATTAGAGACTATGAGTTCTTATCATTTTGCAAAGTACAGAAGGCTTTTGAGTTTTAAAAAAATACAAAAAGAAGAACCTCTCCCTTCTCCCTTTTATTCTTTTCTGATACTTATTCTTATGAACACATTTACTTTTCTTGAAATAGTACATACTCATAAGTACAACCAGAGATTTGTTCATGGTAGATATGTGACATATCATAAGCTTACAGCACTATACACTCAGTCAATTAATAAACAATTGTCAAGCATCTACTATGTGTCAAACATTGTGCTGAGTCAAAAAGCACTCTTTGATCTATTTAATGGGGAGATAACATACAAAAAATGTATACAAGCAAGCTTTTTAAAGAATAAACAGGAAATAATGAACAGAGGAAAAGCACTGGAATGAAGAGGGGTTGAAGAAGGCTTCTTGTTGAAGATAGGTTTTTACTTGGAGCTTAAAGGAAGCCAAAAAAATCATTCATTAAAGGAGAGTGTTTTTGGCACAGAGGACAGCCAATTATACTAAAGTTAGAAAAAAGTTGTCATTAAAGAATTCATAATAAAATATCTTGCAAAAAAACTGTTGTTAAGTGAGATAATGTACATGAAAGCACTTTATAAACTAGAAAACATTATACAAATGTAATGTATAATTAAGCATGCACTGAATAACACATACATATCTATTAGTTGAAATTAAGATTGCACATGTGGGGGCAGTTTTAAAATAGCTCTTAACTAGGCCTGAGTTGCCATTTGCAATTTTTTTCTACTTGCATTTGTTTGTCCCTGAAAATGCAAGTTGTAACAACTGCTCAAGGAAAATGGAAGGTAACTCATTATAAGTTTTGCCCACGAGATTTTTAATGAACACCATTTAAGAGTTTTGGTCTTCTCTATTCAGCTTTACATGCCCCATTTGCAAAATAGGTGCTTACGTATACAAGATTTCCCTTTAAATGTAATTCACAGCTCAGCTGCTATTCTTCTGATTAACCAACACTCTCTTAAGCTACATGGAGTCATGAAAGTTTATTTTTTGTAACATTCACTCAAGTATAAAACAAGCATTGCAAACAGTTATTCAGGCATGCTTCTTTTATTCCAGGTTTATCACGCAAACTTGCAGATGTTGTTTACATGAAAGACATATTTTTGGAAAGAAGGTAATATTGATAGATAACATCTGTTTTAAGGGACAATTCTAAAGTATGTTTTAAGGCTAATTCCATTTCTTTAGCTATAATTTTCCTCAACTGCAACTGGCTTAGTAATGAATGTTTAACCCATCACTAGAATGTTATTCCCTCTAAGTTACTTATCTCTTAAATTTAAATTCTAGTATGCAAGAACACAATATATTTGACCAAATTGATAATTGAGTCCTTATTGGATATAATAAACTATGTGAATTATAAGAAAGTATGCCATAATACCTGCTCTCAAAGAACTTGCAATCTACACTAGTGGCTAATAAAAATGAAAATATAGCTATTAATATCATTCTGTGCAAAATGATTAGTCAGAGGTTAGATAAATAGATATCACTATGGGTCAGATTAGTCTGATTAGGAAAGGTTTCAAAGAAGAGGTAGACTTCAATTTGGATCTCAAAATAATAGAAGTATCAAGTTATAATGAAAAGCATAAACAAAGATTGAAAATTATATGCACACACATTTAGTATAATATACATGTATGAATGTATACATACATTATTTGAATATTATACTAGTTATATTGTTTTAATATTTGGGGGATATTTGATTTCAACATTGTGATTACTGATAAAAATCTATTCCAGTGTCCTTAAGCTGTCCAACTTTTGCCCAAGTCCATAAATTCTCTAAAGGGGATCTACAAAATATTTTGGGACCATATTTTAGATCTGTGAGTTCCAATCAGTAGGAGAGTTGTGTATCTGCTTATTTATTTTCTCTTGATATTTGATTGGTTTATTTTATTTTCTCATATGATTGCAATGAGTTCTACACTCATTACTTCCACAACCACTATCACCACCATAATCAGTATTATCACCAACTACTACTACTGCTGTTGCTGTTGCTGCTGCTGCTGCTGCTGCTACTATTAGAGATACAACTCTAGTTGTACAATATCTAAAATTTACAAACTACTTTACAAATATCTTATTTTTATTCTTATAAAAGAATGCTAGGAGTGAGATGCTATTAATGTCCTCTTTTTATATATGAGAAAACTGAAGCACATAAAGACTAAATGACTTCTGTGCAATTTGTCACTTGTAGTATGCCTTGATGTATTTAAGCACTATGCACTTATTCATCTCTCCATTTTCATTTGGATGACCTACAAGATTGTATCTCAAGATGGTGCCTCCTGTCTTAGACCAGATTGAGTATGGGGATGCTTACCAGCAGCAGGTTGGCCATAAGCACATGATTACCTGTACCAGCTCATTAAACCAATACATTATGTTGATGAAAACATAATTATATAGATAAAGATCCTATCAGACAATTAGGACAAAGCTCACATAAGATTCTACTCTCACTATATCCAATATATGTTAAGAAACAAGCTACATGACTAAGAGAATCTATTTGTGGGAGATTGACCACCAAATGTGATTGAGAGAGAACTTTCTTCTTAATGATCTATCATGTTTTCATATGTGAAGAGCAAAATTAAAAGCCTTAGGATTCCCTTATTTACAGATTGTTTTATTTATTAATTCTTTTAAATGATCCTGAATATGGACATTTTTGTAGCATAGTACATGTTATACTAAGGCAAGTAGGCATGTCTCTATGGGAATTTTTACTTAGGAGTAGATAACGATGATTGCTAGAGGTAAAATTCACTGGGATTATTATGGAAAGGGAAGACAGATCACAGGATACCCCCAACCACTATTACCACTCATTCTAATTCTCTGCTCTAATCAGTTAAATAGCTGATTCTGTATATTTTCCTCTGATTACAAAGTCTCACTTCTTACCCCCCCAATTCATTTTTCCTAGCATTTCTTGCTATACTCTCATTAGTATAGAGCTTGAATCTATTACTCCCTGGAATTGTGTTATAACTCAACCATGGAATTGATACTTCATCTCATGTCACAAAATAGAAAGCTAATTCTCCCTTTAAACTTTCTTTCTCCAGAAGTCTCCAAAGCCAAGATCAAAGAATGACCCATTTCTGCATCAATACTCACAACCCAGAGAGATGGTATATGATTTAAAATCATTACTCTTAATTCTGGAAACAATCATTACAAGTATAGCTTTTCTGAGGTGTTTACATGATGAAGAGAGTAGCATGATTTTTCTATAGAAAATCATGTTTGCCCACTGGCTTACCCTAATGTGGAAATGGCAGTGGGGAGTCAGGTTCTGGGAAAAATTGTGTGAACAGAGTTGTGGATCAATTAATATTGAGGAAGGAAAAAGAGGGGTTTAGCTCCCCTCTTCATCTGTTTATACCTCAACTTTTTTGCCTCAAGTGAAATAATTTGGAGGCTTCTGAGGAAATAAAGTTGGAAAGGAGAGTTTGCCTTTTATTTTGCTATATTATTAATGATTTTAGAAAGAGTCAAATACATTGAAACTTATATTGAATATATTTATTCATTTAAATATATTATATTGAATACATTTCATAGCAAGAATAGAACTGACTACAGAGGATGACCAGTATAGAATTGGCCTTCAAGTCAGGAACCTGGGTTCATGTTTCACCTTAGTTTAATACTGATTGTGAGATCTGGAAAAAGTAATAGTTATGGAATCAGGCAACTTTCTAAGATCCAAAATTGTAATGAATTTTTCAGAGAAAGTTGTTTTGATAAAATAAATTCCTCACCAGAACTTTCTTTACACTGGGCCTAGAGTCCTGGACTTGGAGTAAAGATGACTTTAGTATAAATATGATCTTGGATACTTACTAGCCATGCGATGCTGAGAAAATCACTTAAAAATTCTCTGCCTCAGTTTCCTTGTCTGTAAGATAGGGTAGTTGTTACCAAGTGAGATAATATTTGTAACGTATTAACACAAAGTCTGATGTTTTAAATCACAAAATATATTTGTACATGAGACTGACTTCTAATAAACCAGAAGCTTATTGTGTGGCCAGTGCTTTGAGAATTTGAGAAGAGGAGATGTAGGGAATTTGCTATAGAATTTGAGATTGAAAATCAATCTTTTGTTTTGCTTTGTTTTGGTCATATCCTTTGTTTCTTGGGTTATTATTGCTGATAAATTCTACCAATTAGTAAAATTTCTGTCTTTCTCTTGTTCCAATTATTTATATAAACAAGGTAAAAATCAAGCACTTTCTCAAACTTCAAGAGATCATTCCATTTTAGGGAATTGCCTTTGTTTCTTCATTTGGCCACTCTAAGTATTATTTTTTTTCTGTCTTCCATTCAGATATTTTGCTGACTTTCATATACATGTACATACATATTTGTATACACCTCTCTCTATAACAATAATTGTGTATAATAGGTAGTCATATAGTAAATAGAGAACAAGCTTAAGTTTTCTGAGCTCTTGAATTGCACTTTTGGGCCCAAACCATCAAAGATGACCAGGGATTTTCTAAAATATTGTAGCTCAACTCAACATCAGACTACTAATTAGTTCATTTACTTGGATATTAAACTCATCTAAGAAAAGGGGCAGTACCTAATTAGAAAAACCTTGAAGGATATTAGACTCTAGTCTTTAAAGTTACATTGTTTCTTTAGAAAAAAAATAACAGAGTCAACATGGGTACTACACCCAAGTGTTCTGTGATAATTAAACAAGACTTCAGTAACTGATGACCTGGTTCTGAGAAAGTAAAAAGCAAACAAACAAACAACACAATAAACTCCAACTTGACCTCCAAATAAACCATGTACTTCTTTTCCATTATGGTATAAAGCCTGATGAGAGGCACCCAACAGAACTTAAGGGGCTGGTGAGGAGAAAATGGTTTCATGTATGGAGATTCTTCTCTAATGTTTTCCCTCTTTTTTTTTTGTTATGCTTTGATTCTCTGAGATATCATAGTATGTTCTATGGGCTTTGTATTCTTAGTCTAGTGAATTAAATAGCTACCAAAAGAAGTTGGTGAGAAGGTATGGCTAGTGATGTTGCAAAGTACAAATATATTCAATTCAGTTTAGCAGACAAGTTACTATTTTGAAATAATTGAGGTTAGAAGAGCAAAAAGAGAGAGAGAATCAGAGAAAGAAAAATAGAGACAGAGAGACAGGGGGTGGAGAGAGAGGAGAGAGAGAATAAGGGAGAGAGAGAGATAAAGGTAAATAGACTAGAGTTATTTGTTATTTTCAAATGTGTTTGAAATCTGCACTGGTGGAGAGAAAGAGGAAGAAACTTGAAAAGTTGTTATAATGAGATGATAATTGTAAAGTTCTTTGCACAGTACCTGGCAGATAGTTCATGCTAAAGTAAATTAACAAATGAATAACTGAATGAATGAATAAATAGACAAAAATAAAATAAAATATTAGCTATATTATTTTATCCACATATAAAGTAAAAACCCTGTAAAATCCACCTAGGTGCAAGACATAGATGTGCTATAGGAATTACTTGCAAGGTTAGCATGTTTCTTTTTATTAAATTTATTTATTTAAAATAGAATAGAACAAAGAATAATAGAAAAGGAAAATGAAACAAAACAGAACATTGTCAAGTGTTCAGCAGAATATCAAGGAGTATTCAAAATATTTAATAATAAATTACCAGTTCAAGAAAGGATATGTAATAGTAGAAGAAATTATATTCACATATGACCATCTTTTTTGTTCTTTGTAGATTATTCTTTTTGTTCTCTGCTGTGTACTTCTACTTTATTTTTTCCCCTTTCATCCCCCTACTTTTCCCAAGCAGACTATAGTTAAGTAGAGTATAGTTAAGTATATAGGTTATATACCTATGTAGATATATGGATATATACAAATGTATATACACCCACACATAAAGATACATGCATACCTACTCATATATACATGAAGCTATATACATGCATATATAGAAAAACATGTATACATATACTCAGACATATAAATATGTGTGTTTATATATACACATGCATTTACCCATATGTAAACATCATCGAAAAGAATATTTTTATGGCTGATGTATAATGTAGATTTTTCTCTTGATTGAATCTTTAAGTTTGACTTATTTTTTCTTTCTTATCCATGCTAAAACTTCTTTTTAAAATTCTGTTCTTTAATTTGGCTTTCTATTACTTAATCTTGTTCTAATCATTGTTCCTGCCCTTATCTTCCTTCCCCATCCTTTGTTTTTAACCTGTTAATCCCTTCCCTCTTATTTCTTTATAGATTTTGGAGGATGCTATACCCTTCATGGTATATATTATGTTTAACCCATTTCCACTCTGAATAGGTTTTCAGAACTATGAACCTTCCTCCCCTTTTTAATAGACTCCTCTGTGTCTATTCTTCCTCTGTACCTCTTTTATATAACCTAATTACATTTTTACCTTTTTTCTAGGTGGGTTTGCTTTTGAAAGTCATACAATACTCAATTCTGCCCCAATTTTTCTTTTGAGCTACCCAACTGCTGATATCAAACTTAAACATATGGTATATCTTTTTACATTAAAAAAAACATAATTTATCCATATTAAGTTTCTTGATCTTTGTTATTGACTCATTTTCTATTGGGTTCAGGAGCTATTGAGAAAAAGTCCTGAAAATCTGTGAATTCACTGAATTTCCATTTTTTTCATTCAATAATATAGATAATTTTGCTGGATATACTATTTTTGATTGCAAGCCTAGTTCTTTAGGTTGACAGTATATATGGTTCTAATATATATGATTCAGTCTATTCTTGTGGCTGCTGCTAAGTCCTGTACAATTCTAATTTGTAGCTTCAGTATATTTGAATTTTTTTCTTGTTTCTTGCAGAAATTTATGTTTAATCTGGGGGTTTCAAAATTAGGCAATAATATTCCTATGTGTTTTCCACAAAGGATCTCTTAATGTTGATGATTGTAATCACTAGATATTTCAATTTCTACTTTTCCTTTCTGAACAATTTTCTTGGATTTTTTTTTTGTCATAGATTCAGGAAGTCGAATTATTCTTATATTTTCTTTTCTTGATCTGTTGTCTAGATCTCTTGTTTTTTTCTCATAAGGTTTCACATTCTGTTTTATGTTTTCATTCTTCATATTCTATTTTGTTATATCTTGGTCTTTTTTTAGCTTCATTGGCTTCCCATTGTCCAATTCTAATTCCCAAAAAGTTATTTTCGCCTTTAAGATTTTATATCTCCTTTTCTACTTGGCTAACTTTTTTTCATAATTTTCTTGGTTTTCTTAGATGGTTTTTCTTGTTACATTTTTTTTTAGTTTTCCTCAATGTCTCTAATTTGATTTTTAAATTCTTTTTTGAATTCTCTCTTTGCCCAGGGAACCATTTAACATTATTCTTTGGGGTAAAAGAAGCTTTTTTTTTTTTTTATTCCAGTGTCCTCCTCTGAAGATTAACCCTGGTCTTCCTTATTCCCATAAAAAAGTTTCTATAGCTGTGTTCTTTCTTATTTGGTGATCCATTTTTTTTTAAAATGAGAAGCATAAGTGTAAGCATCTCTATTCATGGGGTGGGGGGATGCTGCTTCATTTCAGCTTTTCCTTCTGACTTTGACATTCAAACCAAAAGCTCCATCCTCTTGCAAGAGCCCTAGTCAGCACTTCTGCCCCCAAAGTTTCTTAAGTCCTGATTGTGCTGGTTTCTTCTCATCCAGGGCAGAGATGATATAAATAGACAAACCCTTAGTAAATCTGATTTAAAAAAGGAAAGAGAAAAAGCAAATTGTTATTCTTAAAAATGAAAAGGCAGAACTCACCACTAATGAAGAAGGAATTAGAACAATAGTTAGGAGCTACTTTCCCCAAGTTAATGCCAATAAATTCGATAACTTAAATGAAATGGAAGAATACCTTCAAAAATATAGCTTGCCCAGATTAACAGAGGAAGAAGTAAATAGTCTAAATACTCCCATTCCAGAAAAAGAAAGAGAACAAGCTATTAACTAACTCCTTAAGAAAAAATCCCCAGGACCAAATGGATTTACATGTGAATTCTACCAAACATTTAAGAACAACTAAATTCAATGCTATGTAAACTATTTGAAAAAATAGGGATTGAAGGAGTCCTACCAAATTCTTTTTATGACACAGACATAGTACTGATACCTAAAACAGGTAGGCTGAAAACAGAGAAAGAAAATTATAGACCAATCTCCCTAATGAATATTGATGCTAAAATCTTAAATAAAATATTAACAAAAAGACTACAGAAAATCATCCCCAAGATAATATACTATGACCAAGTGGGATTTATACCAGGAATGCAGGGCTGGTTCAATATGAGGAAAACTATTAGCATAATCGACTATATCAATAACCAAATTAACAAAAACCATATGATCATCTCAATAGATGCAAACAAAGCATTTGATAAAAACCAACATCCATTCCTACTAAAATCACTTGAGAGTATAGGAATAAATGGACTATTCCTTAAAATAATAAGGAGCATATATTTAAAACCATCAGTATATATCATATGTAATGGCAATAAACTGGAACCTCTCCTAGTAAGATCAGGAGTGAAACAAGGTTGCACACTATCACCATTACTATTCAATATTGTACTAGAAATGCTAGCCTCAGCAATAAGAGCCGAGAAAGAGATTCAAGGAATTAGAGTAGGTAATGAGGAAATCAAATTATCACTCTTTGCAGATTACATGATGGTATACTTAGAGAACCCCAAAGACTCTGCTAAAAAGCTATTAGAAATAATTCAGAACTTTAGCAAAGTTGCAGGATAGAAAATAAATCCACATAAATCCTCATCATTTTTATACATTACCACCACAATCCAACAGCAAGAGATACAAAGAGAATTTCCATTCAAAATAACTGTTGAGAGTATAAAATATTTGGGAATATATCTACCAAAGGAAAGTCAGCAATTATATGAGCAAAATTACAAAACACTTTCCACAAAAATAAAGTCAGATTTAAATAATTGGAAAGACATTAATTGCTCTTGGATAGGCTGAGTGAATATAATCAAGATGACAATACCCTAAACTAATCTATTTATTTAGTGTTATACCAATCAGACTCCCAAGAAACTATTTTAATGACCTAGAAAAAATAACAGCAAAATTCATATGGAAGAAAAAAAGATTGAGAATTTAAGGGATGTAATGAAAAAAAAATCAAATGAAGGTGTCCTAGCTGTACCTGATCTAGAACTATATTACAAAGCAGCAGTCACCAAAACCATTTGGTATTGGCTAAGAAATAGACTAGTTGATCAGTGGAATAACTTAGGTTTACAGGACAAGATAGTGAATAAAAATAGCAATCTAGTGTTTGATAAAACCAAAGATCCCAACTTTTGGGATAAAAATTCATTATTTGACAAAAACTGTTGGGAAAAATGGAAATTAGTATGGCAGAAACTAGGAATGGACCCACTCTTAACACCACATACTAAGATAAGATCAAAATGGATCCATGATTTAGGCATAAAGAATGAGATCATAAATTAATTGGAGGAACATAGGATAGTTTACCTCTCAAACTTGTGGAGGAGGAAGTAATTTGTGACCAAAGGAGAACTAGAGATCATTATTGATCACGCAATAGAAAATTTTGGTTACCTCAAGTTAAGAAGCTTTTGTACAAACAAAACTAATGCAAACAAGATTAGAAGGAAGGTAACAAATTGGGAAAACATTTTTACAGTAAAGGTTCTGATAAAGGCATCACCTCCAGAATAGACAAAGAATTGACTCTAATTTAAAAGAAATCAAGTCATTCTCTAATTGATAAATGGTCAAAGGATATGAACAGACAATTTTCAGATGATGAAAATGAAACTATTTCCACTCATATGAACGAGTGTTCAAAATCACTATTGATCAGACAAATGTAAATTAAGACAACTCTGAGATACCACTACACACCTGTCAGATTGGCTAAGATCACAGGAACAAATAATGATGAATGTTGGAGGGGATGTGGAAAAAGTGGGACACTGATGCATTGTTGGTGGAGTCGTGAAAGAATACAACCATTCTGGAGAGCAATCTGGAATTATGCCCCAAAAGTTATCAAACTGTGCATACCCTTTGATCCAGCAGTGCTATGACTGGGCTTATATCCCAAGGAAATACTAAAAAAGGGAAAGGGACCTGTATGTGCCAAAATGTTTGTGGCAACCCTTTTAATAGTGGCTAGAAGCTGGAAAATGAATGGATGTCCATCAATTGGAGAATGGTTGGGCAAATTATGGTATATAAATGTTATGGAATATTATTGTTCTGTAAGAAATGACCAACAGGAGGAATACAGGAGGCTTGGAGAGACTTACATCAACTGAATCTGAGTGAAATGAGCAGAACTAGGAGATCTTTATACACTTCAACAACAATACTATATGAGGATGTATTCTGATGAAAGTGGATATCTTCAACATAGAGAAGAGCTAATCCAATTCCAACTGATCATTGATGGACAGAATCATCTACACCCAGAAAAGGAACACTGGAAATGAGTGTAAACTGTTAGAGTTTTTTTGTTTTTCTCCCCAGGTTATTTTTACCTTCTGAATCCAATTTTTCCTTTGCAACAATAACAACAACAAAATTCAGTTCTGCACATATATATTGTAACTAGCATATACTATAACATATTTAATATGTATGGGAATGCCTGCCTTCTAGGGGAGGGGGTGGAGGGAGGGAGGGTAAAAATTCAGAACAGAAGGGAGTACAAGGGATAGTGTTGTAAAAAATCACCTATGCATATGTACTGTCAAAAAATGTTATAATTATAAAATTAATAAAAAAAAGAAAATTATCATTTAAGTGATCTCAGGAAATTAAAAACATATATGTCTGTTTATCAATCTATATATCTAGTTAAGTATTTTTCTATCCATCTATCTATCTAATCTAATAACAATGGAGAAATTCATTGACTCCCCAAAATCCTTCTATTATAAATGCATTACTTCTAATAGTTTAAAAGGGAATAAATCTCAAAAAAGATTAGCAATGTTTTATTCAGAGGTTACAACTGTCTCCTGGATATGGTTCTACTTTTTGATTATACACTTTTTTCCCATCTTTTCACTGATGTTAGGTTCTTTCCATGAACATGCTTTTCTTCAGTTTTATATCAAACACATTTTTTCCCGTATCCTCTGATCTCATAATATAGGTTAAAGATGGGGACTTTCTTGAAAATGACAATTCATCAGTGGTAATTCCAGTCAAATATTTGAACTTTGGAAATTCATACTTCAAACATGGCTTTCCAACAGTGGGATTTATTCAATGCTAACAAGAATGTAGCCTGTTCTATTATCAGTAAAGCTACCCCTCCCCACCTTCAGTTCAAATTTTCTTGGCAATATCCAGGTGAAATACAATACCCATTAACCCTCATTAACCCTGAAGAATCTTCTGTTAGGGGGAGGAGTTCCAAGTATGATGAGAAGAACTCAGGTTGTGATAAGAATATACTGCTTGTTGAAAATTCTTTAAGATCAAATCTAAAGTGGGAGTGGGGGTAGAAAAGGGGAAAGAGATGAGAGAGAGAGAGAGAGAGAGAGAGAGAGAGAGAGAGAGAGAGAGAGAGAGAGAGAGAGAGAGAGAGAGAGAGAGGAGAGAGATGGCATTGCTGCAGCAAATGCTAATTTTATTGTTGTTTACCTCAAGCATGGTAAAGCAGCTAGGCATGTCTATTTTGCTTAATTGTCTGGTTGACCTCAGGAAAAAAGGAAAGTTGAAGTTAAATGCATAACATTTCATCTCACCATATTTTCCCTTCCCCCAGTTTCCTTTCTGAGTAGTACCCATGTGGTTTCTCTGTTTCTGAGCAGAGAGAGAGCCATAGCCATTTTAATAACCCCAGAGAAAGTGCTTCAGGACGTATTTTCAGAGCTGAGGTTGCCATGCCACAGTCTTGTCTCCTTACCATGCTCCAGATATTGAACCTTCCCGTAACTACAATTACAACATAAGCCACAAAATGTAGATTTACAGATTGTTTTCAGCAACACCCATTCAAATTTACTTATATTTACACTAGAAAAATTAGGGTAAGTGCTATTGTGACCAGAGACACAGACCAGGATCAATAACCAACCAATTCTTGGCTAATAAAGCACTTCTCTAAGGTCTATGGTTGCTTTATTCTGACTTTGAGGTTGGCCTCTAATGTCTTATCCATTGACTTTTCCCGTAAATATGTCTAATAGGGGCCATGCAGGACTCTAAAGAGAAATGATACACTCTGTTTGGTAAGAATTGCTAATTTACTAAGTATGTAAAACCTGTAGCTACTTATTACTATAAGTATTTTTTCCTGTGGTGAAATCTCATGCATGATATGAGTAAGAAAGTCAAATGTTAAATTCTGTTCTATAGTTAGGCTTTTAAAAATATATTTAAAAGCTCAAAACAAATCTTTTTTTAAGCTAATTTTTTCAGTTCCCTCCTAATATTTCCTAAAGTTACCAGACTGTATGCCTTTGAATAGCACAAGTTAAAATCATTTGGCCCTTTTTATGCCCATTATCCTATAGCTACAAATATTAACAACACTTCAAAAAGGACAAGTATAATTAATTTCATTCCTTGTACCTTTAAATCATTAATATGGGACAGGTATTATATATTATATTTTATTATATATAACAACTTTATAATCAATCATAAAAGAAAACATTCTTTGAAATATACACCAGACAGTGAAAATAGCATATGGCTAAAAGTAAAGGGATCTTTAAAGCATATATAAAATAAATATACATATATATATATATATATATATATATATATATATATCATACAGAAAATATATAATGCATAATATATTAAACATTAAATATTTAATATAACATATGTAAAACAATAAAACTTTCTGTAGCAGTCTATTGAGGAAATGTCTGAAAAATTAATTATTTTCTCAATTCAGTGTTCCTTGATGGAATTCTTCACTTTGCCACATCCAGCCTCTTGTATTTATCTCTATGAATTTTTGCCTTGGTTAAGTAGAACATGATGTGAAGTTTCCTTAATTTGTAAATTCTAGGAGCATTTAGTTTTAACTACCCAAACTCCTTAACATTAGCAACTATTTCACACATGTTTGCTATTGATCATAATGATTATATGAGAAAGATTAAGTCTTTCAATTCTAGTCTATCATTTCTTCTAAAAAATATTTCCCAAAGTTTGCTTTTTACTGATAGATTAGGATTGCTGGACAAATAGAAGCTTTTAATAAATGTTTGTTTAATTTGATGTAATTGTTTCCATAAAACATATAAAAACATATTTTTTTCCATCTACCTTTTCTTCATTAATGTAGAAGGTCAGATGTTGATTGGTTTTATATAGTTCCTGGCAAAAGGTCTAGACACTGTATTTGACATATCCTTGATGTAAGTCAATATTTTAAGACAGAAATATGGCTGCCAAAAAGGATATCCCCTTTAATTTAGGAAATAATACTGAGAGTGGAATATACAGGAAATATGGGATTTTCTTAATGAGGAAGGTCACATTTTGAGAGAATGTTGACTAACACAAGAATCTAACAAAAAGAACCACATTGATTTACCAACCAATCATGATAACATCACCAATAGAAATGGTGTGGAACCACAGAATATGCCACATGAAAAATGGTTGAAAGAGGAAGGGATATCTAACTTAAGAAAGAAAACTATAAAGGAAATATCAGTCTTCAAATATTTGAAGGTCTGTCAAATAGATGAGGGAGCATGCTTGCATTATGATGCTGATGTTGCTGTAGACACCAGAACCAGAAAAAAAAATAGAGAAACATTATAGGAAAATAACTTTCTGCTCAAGACAATGAAGAATTAACATTGTAGCTATTCCAATCATTTATTCCTTGAGGCAATAGGGTATTTATTAAATGGTTACTAAGTGTAAGATACCATTTGACACCATTGAAATATGAAAATATATAAAACATAGTTCTTTCCTTCAATGAATTTATCTGTTCTAGTAGAGGAGAGTCCATATATACAAATAACTATGATATATATGACAAGTGCCATAGGTACAAATAAAAACAGTGGCTTCCTAATAAGGAAATATCACTTTCATCTAAATCTAGCAGGGAAGGTATATCAAGGAGATGATACATGTTTAAGAAATGGCCTATAGAAAATAGTCAAGGATAGGTCTGACTACAAAATAAAATAAGCCAGACATTTAGTAAGAATAAGAAATGAAAGATGGACAGTCCAAGTATTATAGCTATTACTTGTAGAATATTTTAAATATGTTTTAAGATATCAGTAAAAGATTTTAAAAGGAAGCCCTCACCCATGTTTAATAGAGTCTTTAGTGGATTGATGAGAAATGTAGACAATAGATGAAGAAGATGAAAAGGTATGGCTGAGTTGTGATCAGCAAAACTATGGACCTATGGAAGTATCCAAGGTCATTTGACTACTTAAGTACTATATGGGTTTTTTTTTCATTTTACAAGAGTATGAAAATAATGTTTAATATGAGCCAGGAAAAATAATTTTAGCACTGAAATGAGGCCTACTAGGTTAGGGAAAGCTACTGGAAAATAAAAACAATTGTTTTGAAAATATAACAGTGCTTTATGGCTTACCAGAATGCTTTTCTACCAATGATCATTTAAGGTTGATGGTGAAACTATTTCTACATATTACAGATGCCAAAAATGAAGCCCAAAGAGATTAAGACACTGGGCAATGACCATGAAGTTAATATAAATTCAAGTTTCTCCTTGCTTCAAAGCACCAGAGCTCTTTGGAATTCATTGTGTGGTTTTAGGATTGGGGAGTTGTAAAAGACAATGCTAAGAGGATAGACAAAAGTTATACTGAGCCTCTGATAGAAGGAGGTAACAATTGATCTTTCCTATGATACAAAACTTTTTTTTTTTTTTTTTTTTTTTTTTGGACAAAGAAAAGTAGATTGCTAAATTTAAGAAGTGCCAACAACAATCTACAAATTAATCGCTTGGAAGTTCTCTGCATCACCTCTCCCCAATCACTGTCCCTAATAATTTTCTCTCACTCACAGAATATTTCAAATATACAGTAAGGAAAACTAAAGTACAGTGTAAGGTACAAGAGTATTCCAAATAGCATTCTCTTCTTATTGTAGGATAGCATAATTTACATGCCTACAAAAGCCTGTGAAGTTTTAACTGGAACTGGTAGGCATCCTCTGACTGGTTACACTTGCTTTCAATCCAAAAACAGCAGGATAAAGTTCAAAGATCATAAACAGCTATTACAAATGCCTTCAATTACATGGAATTTCTTGTTAGAAAGAATTGTTTGGTACTTAGTCAATTTGAAGGACCTGATGAAAGACCACATATAAACTGATCTTTTACTTCCATGCAGAGTACCATATGATCAACAAGCATGTCATTCTATGCAAATCCTTGCTGTTAACATGAAGGCTTGAGGGTTAGAAGGTTGTTTGGTTTTCTTAGTTGCTGTTAAAATTGCAGTTGATGAATGTAGGATTCTCACAGTTCCGTGGATTTAGAATGAGAAGGATTCATCTATTCCAAACCCTTTATCTTCTTATTTTTTTCAATCTCCATGTTCCTATTTTGGGCCAGAGATGTTAAATCATTTTCCTGATGTCATACAAATAATAAATGATAAAAATTAGAAGTTGTCTCTTTTAAACCAGAACTCTTTTTCTTGGTACTATAGCATTCCACTGTGTTGATCAAGCATAATAATAGTAATAAAATATTTCAATGACAATTATAGTTTTATATATTTTTACTTAGTGTAACATGAAAGCAGAGGTTGCTGTTACCCATTAGTAGGGCCCAAAAGATTCCAATTATATCAGAAATTTCATTTAGATGCAAAAACTTTTGGATTATAAAAACTATAAAATGCTCTTCTAAGTTACCTAACAATATTGTGATCTTTTGGTTTTTTGGGAATGAGTTAAGCTTTGTTTGTTTGTGTGTTTGCTTGCTTCTTCTATATCTCTTCAAGAGTACAGGGAGACTTCCGGCCAAGATGGTGGCATGGAGGCAGACAGCTGCTTGAGCTCCACGCTTTCTCTCAGGACTTAATTCATGACAAGCCTCAGAGTTAATGCTTGACCAGAAAAGAAACCCATAAATAATCACCAAGAGACGACATCCTTGAAATTCACCAGAGAAGGTATGTGTTTGCTCAGGGGAGAGGGTCGTACAGACTGGGCACAGACTGAGGGCAGGCAAGCCAGAGCGAGACAAACAGGTCACACAGTTCAGACTGGAGGGGGGAGGGGGAAGATCGCTGCCGTTTCTGCAAAAAGACTTTTAACCCAGTGTGGATATTCCATCTTGGCAACAAGCCAGGAGCAGCAGAGAGGGTGTAAACACCAGAAGTGAAGATTAAAACCCCAGAAAGCTAGCTTCTCTCAGAACTGGCCACCCCCACCCCCACCTGGAGTGACTCCGAGTTCTCAGAGCCTCAGAGTGCAGACACAGCGCAGCCGTCACTGTCCTGTTAATGGCTCTCTACTGCCCTACCCCCAGTCTGTAGAGGAAGCCCATTAACACCATCCAGCCACATCCCCCAAAAAACAGACCAATTGTTTCTCTTGTCAATTTGTTTTCTTCCATTCCGCTCTTGACAAAATGAACAAAAAATTCAAAAGGGCTCTAACCATTGACAGCTTCTGTATGGAGAGAGAGCAGACTTCAAATACTGAGGAGACTAAAAACAGACTGTCCCCAGAGGAATCCCCTTAAGGGGGATATGAGCTGGTCCTCAATAAAAAAGAGCCTCATAGAGGAAATCAAAAAGGCTCTCACAAGAGAGCTAGAAGAGAAATTGGAAAAGGAAAGGGAAGCTTGGAAAGAGAGCCTGGAGAAGTCATCCAGAGTGGATAAAGAGATCAAGTCATTGAGAAATAAAATTAGTGAATTAGAAAAGACAAACAACTCCAAGGAAAACAGGATTAGTGAGCTGGAAAAGGTAAACAACTCCAAAGAAAACAGGATTAATGAGCTGGATAAAAAAAATCAGCTCACTAAAAAATAAAACGGAAAAAAAGGAAAAAAAAATTCCATAGAAGAAAAAAACTCACTTAAAAACACAATTGGACAATTACAAAAAGATATAAAAAAGTGAGTGAAGAAAATACATCATTGAAAATTAGACTTGAACAAGTAGAAATGAATGACTCAAGGAGAAACCAAGAGGTAGTCAAGCAAAACCAGAGAAATGAAACAATTGAAAAGAATGGCAAGAACCTTATTAGAAAGACAACAGACCTGGAAAACAGATCCAGGAGAGACAATTTGAGAATAATCGAACTCCCTGAAAAATGTGAGGAAAAAAAGAGCTTGGACACTATTTTTGAGCAAATTATAAAAGAGAACTGCCCAGACGTTTTGGAAATAGAGGGTAAAATAGACATTGAAAAAATTCTTCGATCACCAACTGAAAGGGACCCTAAAATCAAAATGCCAAGAAATATAGTGGCCAAGTTCAAGAACCATAAAACAAAGGAAAAAATATTGGAAGCTGCTAGAAAAAATCAAATCAGATATGAAGGAGCCACAATAAGGATAACCCAGAATCTAGCAGCGTCTACATTAAAAGAACGAAGGGCCTGGAATATAATATTCCAAAAGGCTAGATCTTGGTATGCAGCCAAGAATAACTTACTCAGAAAGGTAAGTAACAAATTGGGAAAACATTTTTTACAGTTAAAGGTTCTGATAAATGCCTCATCTTGAAAATATAAAGAAAATTTACTTTAATTTATAAAAAAATGAAGTCATTCTCCAATTGATAATTGGTCAAAGGATATGAACAGACAATTTCAGATGATGAAATTGAAACTATTTCCACTCATATGAGAGAGTATTCCAAATCACTATTGATCAGAGAAATGCAAATTAAGAGAAATCTGAGATACCACTACACACCTGTCAGATTGGCTAAGATCACAGGAACAAATAATGATGAATGTTGGAGGGGATGTGGAAAAAGTGGGACACTGATGCATTGTTGGTAGAGTTGTGAAAGAATCCAACCATTCTGGAGAGCAATCTGAAATTACGCCCCAAAAGTTATCAAACTTTGATCCAGCAGTGCTACGACAGGGCTTATATCCCAAGGAAATACTAAAAAAGGGAAAGGGACCTTTATGTGCCAAAATGTTCGTGGCAGCCCTTTTTGTAGTGGCTAGAAACTGGAAAATGAACAGAAATTGGAAAATGGTTGGGTAAATTATGGCATATGAATATTATGGAATATTATTGTTCTGTAAGAAATGACCAACAGGATGAATACAGAGAAGCTTGGAGAGACTTACATCAACTGATGCTGAGTGAAATGAGCAGAACTAGGAGATCATTAAACATTTCAACGACAATACTATATGAAGATGTATTCTGATGGAAATGGATATCTTCAACACAGAGAAAAGCTAATCCAATTCCAATTGATCATGCTGGACAGAATCAGCTACACCCAGAAAAGGAACACTGGGAACTGAGCATAGACTGTTAGCATTTTTTGTTTTTCTCCCCAGATTATTTTTACCTTCTGAATCCAATTCTTCCTTTGCAACAACAACAACAACAACAAAATTCGGTTCTGCACATATATATTGTACCTAGGATATACTATAACATTTAATATGTATGGGAATGTCTACCATCTAGGGGAGGGGGTAGAGGGAAGGAGGCGAAAAATTCAGAACAAAAGGGAGTACAAGGGATAATGATGTAAAAAATTACCTATGCATATGTATTGTCAAAAAAAGTTATAATTATAAAATTAATAAAAAAGGGTATATATACTAAACAATGTGGCACCCGTTTTACAAATATTATTTCATTTGATCACCACCACAACTCCAAGATACAGATATTATTATTATTCTCATCATACTGTTGAGGAAACTGATTCAGGCAGAGTTTAAGTGATTTTCCAAGAGTTGCACAGTTAATATCTGAGGTCATATTTGAATTTAAGTCTTTTTGACTCCAGGAGCAGTCACCCTGTTGGACTGGACCACTTAGATGACTCTAGAAGTCAGATGACCACAAATGAGCTGTTTTTAAAATTTGATTGTTTTATCTTTCTTTGGTCAAAAAGCCTAATCAAGAGCATTTGGATAATTCATCACTTAATGAACAGTAAAATGCTTTGAATTTTTTAATACTTTTTGATATTCATTTAGCACTTTAAAATTCTTTATTAATCACATAAAAGGACTATTATGCATAAATATTAAATATGGCATTGGCTATTTGGCTAAGCCTTTCTAGCAAAAGCATTTGTTTTGGCAGTAGATAAGTATAAAGCTCAAGCCTTAAGGACTTATTGTGGTTTTTAAAAGGTCATATTTAGTTGGCCATAATTTATTCTGAATGTCTTTCAGAAAGAGACAAGAGTGATTTAGTTGATAGAACATGATTATTTTTTTCCATAAAGGATTTCACAGATCATCATAAAGAGGTATAATTTTCAAGCTACATAATCATAGAAGAGAAGAAAAATCAATATAATGGATTGAAAAATGAAAAGGTAACAAATTTGAGAAAGCTAAACTAGCACACAATATATAAACCAAACCATTCCTCAACTGAAATACCTTAAGGATTATTTTTTTAAAAGATTATTTATTTCTTTTATTCCATACTTTAAAACATATAGCCTTAAAGAAATAGAGTTAAAATTAAGATATTCTTGGTTAAGTGAATATTTAAAAATGTTTAATTAATTTTGTTCCAGATGAACTATTCAAAGCAATCATTTTCAAGATCTACATGACTTAATTTGAGTAAAGTAAGCATAACCTTACATTTTTTTTAGGGGGAAAAAGGACAGTATCCTAAGAAAATTTCTGAAATTTTAAAGCATTTTGGAAAACAATTCTTTTTTATTTACAGATTTTCTTTTTAATTTTAAAATTCTCTTCACACTTTGGTTTGGCCAGGAAAAAACGAATAGTTTCTAAAGTGTCATCCTATGCTATTTCTCACCTGCCAAGAATATAGAAATGCACCAAGACCTTTTACAAAATGAATTAAAATTAAATGATACTATAACAATTTTCTGATTATGAACATGTGGTGAATTTTATTTAGAGGCAGCATGCTTTCAGTGGAATGAGTCCTGAAGATATAGACCAGTGCTTTAGAGTTTAATTCATACCTGTGTGGGCCTCAGTTTTCTCATTGGTACAATAGAAGTTGGAGGAGATTGGGGTTAGCTTCTAAGTTCTGTTACAGCTCTAAATTTATAAACCTCTGAATTATGATTAAGCAGAATGGTCTAATGAAACAGACAAGGTTGTTTAATGGAGTCAGAGACCAAGATTCAAGTTTTAGCTTGATATTTACTAGATATGTGCCCTTGTATAATTATTCAGTCAGTAAGCATTTATTAAATATCTTCTATGTGCCAGAAACTATACTCAGTGCTGAGCATATAAGGAAAGGAAAAAGACAATTCTAATCCTCAAGGAGCTCACAGTCTAATGAGGGAAATACATAAATACCTTAAACTATACATATACATATGTATATATATATATATATATATATATATATATATATATATATATATATATATATGACAAATAGGAAATTATTAACAGAGAGAAGGCACCAGAAGAGAACTTGGGAAAGGCTTCCTGCAGAAGTGAGATTTAAGCTGGGATTTGAAGAAAGCTCAAGTCGTTTTATTTTTTCAGAAACTTGTTTTTTTACCATCTATTAAGTAGAAATAATGAAATATACATTGTCTAAATTGCATGGTTGTTTTAAGAAAGAAACCTTAAAACATAAATATGATTCTATCTTCTTTGTATAATGTCTATCTAAATCTATTAAGAAGTAAAATATTCTTATATTATGATATATTTTTTTTTAATTTCATGATGCCAATGACACAGGGACTGCTTCTAACAGTAGAGATAATCCCATCTTTCCCAAAGGATGCATCTAACATTCTAAGTCTTCTAATATTGCATGAATAACTCATCTGTATCTCTAGTTCTTAATGAATTAATATTCTGCTTCCTTTTCTAATCATGCTCTTTCTGAATGACATATTTTATTCTATCCTGAATGGGATTATTTGAAGGGAAGGTCAACAAGCATTTATTAAGCACCCACTTTGTGTCAAGTAAATGTTACATACTTTACAAATATGTTATTTAATCCTCAATCTTAGGAGGTAGATGTCATTCTTACCTCCATTTTATAATTGAGGAAACTGAGGCAGCCAGATGTTAAGTGACTTGTCCATACTCACACAGCTATTAAATGTCTAGGCTAAAACTTGAATTCAAGTCTTCAATTACCAGATCAATTTCTTAATCTATTGTGATATCTAGTGATTGAGAATTTGAGTATTAGGCTATAAGAAAAGATGTAAACAATGAAAAAAAAATCATAGTAATATTATCTGTTTTTCTGAAATCTAGCCTGGCTATATGTTTGGCTCCTGCACAAAAGGCTGTCCTCAGTTGATAACATGTTTCATCACACAATCTCATAGAAACTGTTGGCTTTGGCAGAGAGAAGTACATTCTGCATCATTGGAAGAAGCACTCTACATTGATGAAATCCAAATTTCTTGAAGTATTATTACCCTGTGCTGCAACTGATTTATTTATTTACTTTGCACTAATAAATTTACTTAGAAGTCTGTCCTCTATTATTTAATGCTATAAAAATTGGTCCCATTCCCCCCCCAGGCTGGGGTTAAGTGACTTGCCCAGGGTCACACAGCTAGGAAGTGTTAAGTGTCTGAGATCAAATTTGAACTTGAGTCCTCCTGAATTCAGGGCTGTTGCTCTATCCACTGTGCCACCTAGCTGCCTCAATTGGTCTCATTTCTGAGTTTTGTATTAGTGTGATTGAGAATCAGTTAAAAATGACTACCTAAACACACATTTTAAAAGCCATTTTTTCAATGGTAAATGAAGCAATGGAAGCAGTGATTAAAATGTGTGTCAAGAATTTCTGATTTCAAGAAGTCTGCCTTGGTTTCTATACTTCCCTCCAAAACCAGAATGGGAAGCATCATATCTGAATAATAATAAAATGCTTTTGTTATTGCCCCCCAGTTTTAAATGGATCCCCTTGCCTATTCAATAAAGTACAGAACACTTAGCCTGTCATTCAAGACCTCAAAAAAATAGTTTCCAGTGTAACTTTTAACCAAGTCCTACATATTGGATTGCATGGCACCTTACGTTACATTTCTAGATGATATATTTGCAGCAGATATAGTAACTGGAACAGCTGCAGTTAATTGTTGTGCCACTAGATGAAAATCATTTGCATCTTGGTTGTTTGAACATTTTTTTTTTTTTCCTCTAATGATTGGGAGTGGGGGAGGTGAAAGGGACATCTTATAGGAACTAAAATTTTCAAAGGCTAGGAAAAATACTTTTAAAAACCAAGTTGTTTTTTTGTTTTGTTTTGTTTTGTTTTGTTTTGTTTACAAGTAGCTTTATAACTAGCTCTCAGAGAAGGAAACCAGAAACTCAAGTTTAAGGCAATATCAAAAAATAATCAAAATTACTCTGACAGGAATTTTCCATGTAGTCTCTGGTTTTCTGGCTACTGTGGGTTCTTTTATATTTTTGATGAAATACAGGGGATTCATATAAGATGTTCTACAGATAAAAATACATCAAAAGCTTCTTTTTTGTGTGTTTCTTCCAGTCTGCTTCTGAATGTTGTAAGCATCTTGCTTGGTAACTTTAACATAACATCTCTTTGCTCCTTTCCACCTCCTTAACTTATCTTGTCTAAATGCTCAGACTCTTTAGGTGCTGTTCATTAAATAATTAGTAATTGTTTTGCAAATTAGATTACTTTCATTTAATCTGAGAAGGGAAATTCATTGGAAATTGCTCCTTAACTGCCTGCAAAAGGTAAATGTTTCCTTCTTTCCTATTATTCACCTACAAGTTTTGATCATAAAATCATAGAATATCAGAGTTAGAAGTGACTATGGATAACAATATCATTCAATTTCCTTATTTTACAGATATGGAAACTGAGGACAGGAGAAGTTATTTTATCTTGGGCTAAACAGATTTCAAATGGCATGTCTTTTGATTCCCAGTGCATTGCTACTTTAAGAATTTTTTTTTTTCTTTTACAAGGATCCAAATGTCCCTCTAGCCTCTGGGGAATCTTATTGCTTATGTTAATTCCTTTACCTGTTATCACATAATTTCATTCTTTATCCATCCTTTCCTTTTAAATGACAAAAAAAAAAAACCCTAAAACAAACAAAAAACAAAAACAAACTTGTTTCCTTAGAAAAATCAGTCATTTTATAGCCCAAACTTTTAAACTATGACTTGTTAATCCAATGTAAAACCATACAACAAAATATAAACAGATATAGTTTTGTCCCTCCATTTTTCAAAGCCTCAACCAAATTTTACATTTTCTATGAAATCCTTCCCCAATCACTTGAACTCACAATTAACTTCTTTTTTCACCAAACTCCTGTAGTGGTGATATTTTTATTTTTCACTTTGTACAAATTGACTTGTATTTCTATATTTTATCACTCCAACTGAATTATAAATCCCTTGAAGAAAGGATGATATCTCTTTGTATTTTGTAAGGAATTAACAAAGCACGAAACAGGTGATACATATATTAAACATTTTTGCGTGAATTATTTTTATGTGTCATATATTTGCATGTTTGTGTTCTTATTCCTTTTCTTTATTGTGAGACTGTGTATGTAAGTATTTCTTATATCTACAATTTAACTGTGAGGTCCTTAAAGTTAGACATTATGTAGATACTCCAATCCTTTGAATCCGTTTTGTTTTTTTTCATCCTAACTCTTGTCTTAGAACAACAAATATTAAAGGATATTTTCCCTTTTCAAGTATGTGTATGTATGTACATATATATGTATATAATATCCATAATTAAAGGAAATGCCAGATTTGAATTAGAGGTTAGCAAAAGTACACACTGACACACACAGACACTAAAGTATGGAAAGCATATCTATTTTTTTTTCCATTTAAAGGTAGAACCAATGAAATCTATCTGTGGAACTCAGGTTAAAAACCCTTTCCCTAATATATATTTAAAATTTTACCTTTATTAGTCCACATTTATAACAAGCAACTGAATTAAACTTTGTTAGGTAATCAAAAGCTTAGGGAGTTCTGTCACTGGGGCTGAATCATGTTATATATAAGTCAGCATTTAGAGGAGAATGGACTAAGAATGATTTTGTTGCAAGATTTCATTTGGATTGTCCACCATTCTGGTCAATCTCAGGATGCTTTCTGTGGTGTTTTCATTGGCACTTTTGTCACAATCAAGATTTATCAAGCTCATAATGCCTAATGTATTCTAAGAACCCTAGCAGGAGGCTACACTACTGGGGTTTTGACCTTTTCACAGTTTGTGTTTCAGCTGGCTGACTGTTCCTCCCCTTCCCTTCATTCTGGTGAAATGGTTATAAAAGGGAATGAACTGAAATGGCCAGCAGTCCAATTACAGAATATTGGAAAGGTCAAAGTAGGACAGCACACTAAGGTATTTCATAAAGCATAGGAAGAAGCACAATTTTGTGGCTTCTTTCTTATTACCAAGCAATAGAATGATGAGGAAAGTAGCCAGTACTGAAATATGGAACACTGAATGCAAAATAAAAAACAAAACAAAACAAAACAAAACAAATGCCAAAACCTAAATCCTATTCTCATTATGCTTGTCAATCTGGAATCTTTAAGATTTTTTCTTTCGCTCATGTTAGTGTTGGGGTTTTTATTTATGAGCTAATATTTATAAGACCTAGTTCTTCAAAGAGCATTACATGTATGCACAAACATTTGACACTTATTAGTTTTGCAATAGTAGGAGAAACAATACAAACTTAAATGTAATTGACAGTCTCATCAGGTTCTTTTTTTTAAGTTCCTAAATGTAACTTGTGAATTTCAGAATACTTTTGGCTTTCAAGTGATAGAAAATAGAGCTGGTTCTATGACTCTCATAAAAGTGACCTAAGCATTCCATTTGAACAGCAAGGTCCTTATTTGGGATACTGAACACTTTCAAATGGATTTTGTTCCTTATAAAATTGGTAATGTTGGTAACAATGAAGAGATTTCATAAAACAATAAACAAAGCAATTAATATGTCTTTAATTTGCACCTAACAAAACAGAAAGGGTGTGTTTTTTCCATGTGACATGTAGACAAATTTTTCTTTAAAAACAAAGTTTCATGCTGTGACTACAATTAGTGTAATTGTCAGCTCTTCTCTAAAAAACAAATATGTATTAAGAGAAAAGCCAGCATTGTGCCCTCCTCTGGTGTGAAAATGAGACAATCAAAATCTATTGTAATTACCTCAGTGATATTATAATTAGCAACGATTAAGTTATTCCATGCTGCTTTATTCCTCTTGGCTACAATTAAAAAAGTATATATCTTTCTGCTGCACATTACTGCTGATCATTTTACCTCAATACATGTCTGGTAAGTGGATAAATTAGAAGTAATTTTAAAGCACAACTCCGTTAAAACATATATCTTTCTATTTAACTGCTTTAACCCTCTAGTTGCATCTTCAATCATCTCCACTTGGGGGATAGGGGTTTTTCCTTTTTTTTTCTCAGTCACAGATCTAACATATTTTTAAACTATCTTTTTAAGATACTTACTTTAAAAAATAATCACAAATTCTAAAAAAAAATGTAATTAATTCTTTGGCTATTTATTGGCCTTTCTCACAACTTGGGAATGTTTGAGTTGTTCATTAGCTATATTTTTTCAGGCATATCAGAATAAATGAATCAATGAAAATATCAAGAAACAAAAGTAAACATTTGACTATCTTTTCAGTTGGAGTGCTTATGTAGAAAAATAAACTATTTAACTAGGAAAAATTATCATTCATAGTATAATATTTTAAAGCTTACAATAGACTTTCCCCTTGTTATCTCATTAATTCACAGGCCTATTATGTAGATGACAAATTGAAGCAAAAGAGGTTAAGGGATTTGCATAGTTTCATGAAGCTTGAAAATGAATAAGGCCACCTATTTTAATGGCCATATCCAACTACATATACAAGGATCAATTCTCATAATCACCTTACTTCAAAGAAGATGGAGTTGAGTTTTATTATCTCTTTTATAAATTTACTTTCATTTTAAAGTCCCCATAGTTCAGTTCCCCTTTCATAATAAGTTCATAGATTTCTACATACAGAAAATCTCCATCTTATTTTATAGATGAGAGAACTGATGCACAAAGAATTTTGCTGGCTTGTCAGGATTAAGTATATAAGGAGTGTGCCTGAGAAATTCTTGGAATCCATGTCTCCATGATTTCCCTATCTACTGCACCATGCTACCTCCCTATCATTTCATTTACTTTGTTCTTCTGGTTCTTCCTATTTTATTTTGCATCAATTACTACAGGTCATCCCATGTTTCTTTGATTTCCTCATATCTGTCATTTCTCAGTACATAATTATGTACCCATTAATTTTGTTTGCTTTTATCAAAAATATTGTAGGACTAGTTAAAGCTGTTTTGATGATCAAATTTTAAACAATGCCACTATGAGACTAAGCAAATTTCTCCTAATAAGCCAAGCCAGTGGATAGCACAGTACCTATTTCTTCAAACCCTTAATCCTCCTTCACAGTAAAAGTGATTGAAGATGGAAAAAGTATGTTGTTTTAGCAACATACATAACAAACTCAAAAATGCATTCTTCCAAGAAGTAGAAAATATTGCACTTAATAATAAACTAAAGGAGCACTTTGTTTCTGAAACTAGAGAAATTAAACATTGAAATTGCTGCTACAAGAAATAAACATAAGTTTTAAATGATTATGCTTATTTAAAATTGATCCAAATAGCCAAAGGTCTCATTTGGAAGAGGTAAGGAACTTTTCAAGTTACTGTGGAAATTGTAGAAGGACTTTGAGTAAAAATAAAAATGGGATACTGAACTCTATTCTAAAAGATAATAGGACTTAAATATCAACCAAATAATTTGGCTACCCAATATCACTCTGCTTGGAGGACAACACAGCTGTGGGAGGAAGTTAAGTGTCAACTTTTATGCCACTATCCATCTGGTTTGGTTTAGTTAAAGCAGCCCAGAAGCAAGGAGACAATTACATGGATTAAGAGAAACTACCTTTTCTGTAATTTAGGTTTACTGGAGAAGACACTTGGGCTGGGCTAACGGAATAGTTTTAATTGATTCAAACATTTCCTCTTCTTTATCAAAGGCATTAAGCTTGTGTGACTGAGAGGATTTAGAGATATTTTTAAACAGGCCTGTAAAGTCTCATTCACAAAAACAAAAGAAAACAAAACAGAAAAAAAAAAAAAAGCTCTGGCATTGAACAGAGGGGATTCCAAATACAGAAATCATGAAATTTCTCCTATAATGATAACTGACTAATCTTGTTTAACTCTGATAGTAATATGAAACAGCATTCCTATTAATATCCATTCTCACCTGTATATGACATGTGGGAATTGAAAAGCACCTGGACTCCCCAGGAAGCCCATCAATGCCTTTGTATATATAGTAGTTCTCTCCAAAGTAAGCTGAATGGATATTTGACTGGCTCTGGATATCTTGTCACTCCCTTATAGTTCTCTGTGGTTTTGGTTAATACTTCTTACTTATTAACAAGTTGACAGCTCTTATTTTTAAATGGATATTGCTTTGCTCGAGAAAATCATGTTGCAGCTTGGGAAAGAAAATATTTCTGCCAGCATAGGTTCTTGAAATAATGTGAGATGAGAGTAAAAAGAGTTTCTGATACACTGAGACATGTAATGCACTATCATGCAATTTATTCCCTCACACATATGATAAGATTATTCACATGATATTGGACATAGAAGTTTAGTAGATGAGAGTGTCAATATTATCGTAGATAAATATTCTGAAAATCCTTTACTTCCTATAAGAAGTGCTCTTCTTCCTCTTAAAACCTAATACCTTTATACTAGCTTAAACACCCCCCAAAAAACTTTCTGTACCTTATACACTAAGCAATATCTCTTTTCTCTATCATCTTTGATTTTTCTTTGACAATCTCACCTACCTTGCATTAAATCTTCAAGTTGTTTGCCTTTTTCTTGATAAAATCCTTGTCTTTTCATTGATTTCTGTTCCTCCTTATTCTTCCTGAATATGACCATTACTCAAAAGTCAGGCTTTGTCTCACTTTGCTCTAATCTTTTAACTTTGAGATAATATCTTATTTCAAAATTACAACTGTAATTTCTATGCAAATGACTCTGAAAGTAAATGTCTTTTTTTTTTTTTTAACTAGGGTCCCAATGTCCACTAGTAAGCAGCCATTCTTTAGATATAGAGAATGAGGTTATCAATTTAGTTGGTCAATTCATACTAGTAATTCTACTCTTTTTTTAAAATTTTTTATTATATATTTTTTTATAATATTATCCCTTGTATTCATTTTTCCAAATTATCCTCCCCCTCCCTCTACTCCCTCCCCCCAATGACAGGCAATCCCATACATTTTACATGTGTTACAATATAACCTAGATACAATACATGTGTGAAAATACCATTTTCTTGTTGCACAATAAGCATTAGATTCCGAAGGTACATGTAACCTGGGCAGACAGATAATAGTGCTAACAATTTACATTCACTTCCCAGTGTTTCTTCTCTGGGTGTAGCTACCTCTGTCCATCATTGATCAACTGGAAGTGAGTTGGATCTTCTTTATGTTGAAGATTTCCACTACCATCAGAATATATCCTCATACAGTATTGTTGTTGAAGTGTACAGTGATCTTCTGGTTCTGCTCATTTCACTCAGCATCAGTTGATGTAAGTCTCTCCAGGCCTCTCTGTATTCCTCCTGCTGGTCATTTCTTACAGAGCAATAATATTCCATAACCTTCATATACCATAATTTACCCAACCATTCTCCAATTGATGGACATCCATTCATCTTCCAATTTCTAGCTACAATAAAAAGAGAGGCCACAAACATTTTGGCACATATAGGTCTCTTTCCGCTCTTTAGTATTTCTTTGGGATATAAGCCCAGTAGTAGTACTGCTGGGTCAAAGGGTATGCACAGTTTGATAACTTTTTGGGCATAGTTCCAAATTGCTCTCCAGAATGGCTGGATTCTTTCACAACTCCACCAGCAATGTATTAGTGTCCCAGTTTTCCCACATCCCCTCCAACATTCATCATTATTTGTTCCTGTCATCTTAGCCAATCTGACAGGTGTGTAGTGGTATCTCAGAGTTGTCTTAATTTGGATTTCTCTGATCAGTAGTGATTTGGAACACTCTTTCATATGAGTGGATATAGTTTCAATTTCTTCATCTGAGAATTGTCTGTTCATATCCTTTGACCATTTATCAATTGGAGAATGGTTCGGTTTCTTATAAATTAGGGTCAGTTCTCTATATATTTTGGAAATGAGACCTTTGTCAGAACCTTTGCTTTTAAAAATATTTTCCCAATTTGTTACTTCCCTTCTAATCTTGTTTGCATTAGTATTGTTTGTACAGAAACTTTTTAGTTTGATGTAATCAAAATCTTGTATTTTGTGATCAATAATGATCTCTAGTTCTCCTCTGGTCATAAATTCCTTCCTCCTCCACAAGTCTGAGAGGTAGACTATCCTCTGTTCCTCTAATCTATTTATTATCTCACTCTTTATGCCTAAATCATGGACCCATTTTGATCTTATCTTGGTATATAGTGTTAAGTGTGGATCTGTTAGGATTACTAGGTGAGAACTCAGGTTGTCTGGACAGTGACAAGGTGAGAATTCATGTTGTCTGGACAATTACAAGGTGAGAACTCAGGTTGACTTGATAGAAGGAGCAAGCTCATTGGCTGAAGTGGTTCTTCCCAGAAGCCCTTGCATTATCCCACGCCCATTCTCTGGGAGGATAAAAGAGACAACAGTGGGCCTGGAAAGTCAGTCTGCCTGGAGAAGGATAAGAGCTGGAGGAGATTCAGAGCCAGGATTCAAGGAGAAGACTCTGCACTACATCTGGCTTGACGCAGCTCTCTGCAGGAAGGGAAGTCACTTCTCTGGACAAGAGTTAACAGCAACTGCCTGGAGACAACGGTTCACTACAGGAAGAAGAATCTGTCTGAGAGATTTGAGTAGACACAGCAGATCTCTTCCCAGAGAGCGATCCAGCAGCTTCTGGAGACGACAGCTCGCTACAATTGGCGTCCACACGTGGGGCAAGGACTTTTGCTTATCCTGACAAGAGGAACTAGACCAGACCTTCGCAATTTGGTGCCCGGACACGGTCCTGATTCCAGTGGAAAAGCCTCCCATCCAGATCTCAGTCTCTCTGACCCAGAACCGTGAGTAACGAGGAAACTTTGTTAAAAATTAAGTGAGCGTGCTAATAGATAAATAAGGAACTTAACTTGTTAAGGGCTAAACCAGGAATCTCTTATAGCTGAAATGGGGCACATGTTAGCTAAATTAAATCCCTGGACCTCAGCCGACTCAACCCCAGCCCCAGAAGCAACATCAGCTCCACCCCCATTCAGGAGTGGTACTATAGAGAGTATAATCAAGATAATTGAGAAGCAGAGTTTACTTGTAACCTGGGTACAGATTGCTAAACTCTTGGCTGCATTAAGACGCACCTCCCCTTGGTTCTTAGAGGAAGAAAAGATAGATGTAGATAAATGGAAGCTAGTGGGATTTGAAATGAAAGAATTTCATGCAAAAAATGGGCCTCGTTCAATTTCTGCAGAAGTATTTTATATCTACAACATAGTTCAATTAGCCTTAAACTATCAAGCAAGTTGTAGGAGAAGGAAAAGTTTTAAAAATCAACAGAGGAGGAAGTGGGAGGAAAAAAGGAAAGATCAAGATCTTGCCCTAGTGTAGCGAGCTGTAGTCTCTAGAAACTGCCGGATCACTCTCTGGGAAGAGATCTGCTATGTCTTCTACTCAAATCTCTCCGACAGATTCTTCTTCCTGTAACGAACCATTGTCTCCAGGCAGTTGCTGTTAACTCTTGTCCAGAGAAGTGACTTCCCTTCCTGCAGAGAGCCCCGTCAAGCCTGATGCAATGCAGAGTCTTCTTCTATCTCTGGGTGTCCTCTCTTTTATCCTCCCAGAGAATGGGCGTGGGATAATGCAAGGGCTTCTGGGAAGAACCACTTCAGCCAATGAGCTTGCTCCTTCTATCAAGTCAACCTGAGTTCTCACCTTGTAATTGTCCAGACAACATGAATTCTCACCTTGTCACTGTCTAGACAACCTGAGTTCTCACCTAGTAATCCTAACACCCTAGAGCAAGAGGATTTAAATGAGGAATTATGGTATGATTCTCTTGAAGAAGCTTCAACCCTGCCTAGAGAACAGATTATTGACAGGCCCACATCAACCCCACCTTCAGAGGTGGAGGAAGAAGGAGGGGAAGAGGCAGAAACACAAACAGAATTGCCTGTGAAGCAGCCTAAGCCTATGACAAGATTAGAAAAAGCATTGGTTAAAACTAAGAGAGAAGGACAGGATATAAGTGATTTTATACATGCATATCCTGTGATTGAAAATATTGACTCTGTAGGTCAAAAAAGGAGAAGACATGCGCCTTTAGATTTGAATAAAATTAAAGATTTGAAAAAAGGTTGTACCCTTTATGGGGCTACATCAGCTTATGTTAAAATGTTACTAGATGGTTTGTCTTATGAAGTCCTAACCCCAAATGATTGGAAATCCATAGCAAGGACATGTCTGGAACCTGGGGAAAATTTATTATGGCTTGCAGAATTTCGTGAATTATGTAAAATTCAAGTCAGATGCAATTTGGAAATAGAAGTTAACACACAATTCACTTTTGAGCACTTAGCTGGTGAAGGTCAGTATGGAGAGAATTCAGAACAGATTAATTATACCAGGACAATATATGAACAAATTGCTAAGGCTGCAATAAAAGCTTGGGGTGTCCTCCCTGGACAGAAAGATTGCGGAGAGGCTTTCACTAAAATACAGCAAGGTCCCAATGAACCTTTTGCAGATTTTGTGGGACGTTTGCAAACTGCTGTCAAAAGAACTATTGGAGAAAATTCAGCTACAGAAATAATGACCAGACATCTGGCTAAGGAAAATGCCAATGAGATTTGCAAAAGAATTATATGGGGATTAGACAAAGATGCTCCTTTAGAGGAGATCATAAGACGCTGTGCTACAGTGGGAACAAATGCTTTTTACACCCGGACAATGATGAACGTGGAAAGACAGGGTCCCTCCTGGCAAGGGACTTCTAGAGAAATTCGGAGATGTTTTCAATGTGGAAAAATTGGGCATCTAAGAGCTCAGTATAGGTATGGAGATACAGTGAGAAGACGGGGTGAAAGAAGACCTAAAACCCCATGTCCAAAATGCAACAGAGGACTCCATTGGGCATCAGAGTGTAGAATAATTCAGGGAAATGGGATGAGGGGCCCAGGTCCAGGGCCCCAGGCAAAAAAAGACTTGGGGCATGATGGCAGCTGATGCTACACCCAAAGAGCCTTTAGAAGGTCAGGACTCTGATTTGATCAACCAGCAGAAAAGCAATCACATGGAAGAAAGGGATTACCTGATAAGTGAGCCAAAAGGCAATCAGATTGCAAAAATGGATTACACTTGGGGAGAATACAGGCCTTTTAAACCAACAGGGCTGTGTCCAGTGCAAACAACTCCAATGTAATTGCCAGGTGATGTGAAGAGATTTAGAAAGTGGTAAATAGAAGGAAATTAGATAGGTTGGCTGCCTGGGAGAGAGGGCTTGCTTGTATTTCTTCAGCAGGAGAAGGAATCAGATGGGTGCCAACGAGTCATATTCGCCTTGTCCATCAGAGAGAGACAGAAAAAGAGAAAGACCTCAAAATAAAGGAGAAGATCTAAGAAACATCTTACACCGAAAGATTAGATCAACTTCTGCTTTTGTTTGATTTGAGATAAGGATAGCTACCCCTGCTTTTTTGGCTTTACCTGAAGCATAATAGGCTCTGTTCCAACCTTTTACCTTTACTCTGTATGTATCTCCCTGCTTTAAGTGTGTTTCCTGTAGACAACATATTGTAGAGTTCTGATTTTTGATCCAATCTGCTATCCGTCTCCGTTTGATGGGAGAGTTCATCCCATTCACATTTACAATTAAAATTACTAATTCTGTATTTCCTGCCATCATATTATCCCCAGATTATGCTTTTTCCCTTGACCCCCCTGATCCCCCTCCCATATTTAATTTACAGACCCCCCTTGTGATGCACAGCCCTCCCTTTTTTTAGTATCCCTCCCCCCTCCCTCCAAGTCCCTTCACTTATTCTCCTTTTCCTTTTCCCTTTTCCTCTCCCCCCTTTTAATGAGGCGAGAGAAAATTCTATGAAAAACAAATATGTCAATTATTTACTCTTTGAGCCTCTTCTGATGAGAGTAAGATTCACACAATGATTCTCCCCCTCACTAAATTCCCTCAGATATGGTGTATTTTCTATGCCTCTTCCTGAGATGTAGTTTCCCTCTTTTTATCATTCCTTCCCCTTTTTCTGAAACGACCTCCTTCCCTTTACTACACCCCCCCTTTTTTCTTTTATATCAGTAAAATCAAATTATCCATGAGTACTTTTTATATACCCACAACAGAGTTACAGTTCTTAAGGGTTCTGTGTACCTTTTTCTGTTTCTCTTCAGTCTTGTGGATGTAGATCAAATTTTTTGTTTAAGTCTGGTTTTTTTCTTAGAAACATATAGAATTCCTCTGTTTCATTGAATGACCATCTTCTTCCATGGAAAAAGATGCTCAAGTTAGCTGGGTAGTTCATTCTTGGTTGCAGTCCTTGATCTTTTGCCTTACGGAATATCAGGTTCCAGGCCCTTCTATCTTTTAATGTGGAGGCAGCCAGATCTTGAGTGACCCTTATTGTGGCACCTTGGTATTTAAATTGTTTTTTTCTAGCTGCTTGCAAGTTTTTCTCCTTTGTGTGGTAATTCTGCAGCTTAGCCACAATATTCCGTGGTGTTCTTTTTTTAGGGTCTATTTCAGAAGGCGTTCGATGAATTCTTTCCACATCTACTTCCCCTTCTGTTTCTATTATCTCTGGGCAGTTCTCTTTGATAATTTCCTGTAAAATAGAATCTAGGCTCTTTTTTTGGTCATAGTTTTCTGGAAGTCCCATGATCCACAGATTATCTCTCCTAGATCGATTTTCCAGGTCTTTAGATTTTCCCAGTAAGTATTTGACGTTGTTCTCCAGCTTCTCATTTTTTTTTTGTTTTCTTTGACTGATTCTTGGGTTCTCTGTGAATCATTCATTTCTATTTGTTCCATCCTGACTTTTAAGGAGTTATTTTCTTCTTTCACAGTTTTTAGTTCTTTTTGTAAATGCCCAATTTTGTTTTTAAATGAATTATTTTGCTCTATTGAATTTTTTTTCCATTTCCCTAATTTTTTTTGAGAATTATTTTCTTTTTCCAATTCAGAAATTCTATTTTCTTGAGACTTTTTTATCTTTTCCAATTCAGAAATCCTACTTTCCTGTGATTTTTTAACCTTTTCTAATTCACAAATTTTGTTTCCCTGCATCTCCTGTGAATTCTTTATTTTTTCCAACTCCAGTTTCAGGACGTTGTTATTCTCTAACATAGCTTCCCTTTCCTTTCCCCATTTTTCTTCAAACTCTCTTAACTTTTTAATAGACTCTTCTAGGAGAGAGTTATGTGATGGGGGGCAGGAATCATTCCCCTTTAGGTTGTTATTTGCTGACTCTCTGCTGTTAACTTCCTCGGGGTTGGATACTCGCTCTTTCTCTGTGTAGAAGGAATCTATAGTTTTTCTTGCTTTTTTGTTCATATTTTAAAAATCTTTTGGGGTCTGTCCCTGGGTGTAGCGTGCTGTTGTCTCCAGAAGCTGCCGGATCGCTCTCTGGGAAGAGATCTGCTGTGTCTACTCAAATCTCTCAGACAGATTCTTCTTCTTGTAGCGAACCGTTGTCTCCAGGCAGTTGCTGTTAACTCTTGTCCAGAGAAGTGACTTCCCTTCCTGCAGAGAGCCCCGTCACGCCTGATGTAATGCAGAGACTTCTCCTCTTTAACTCTTGTCCTTCTACAGTCCAATCTCCTCTCCAGGCCCAATGTTGCCTCTTTTATCCTCCCAGAGAATGGGCGTGGGATAATGCAAGGGCCTCTGGGAAGAACCACTTCAGCCAATGAGCTTGCTCCTTCTATCAAGTCAACCTGAGTTCTCACCTTGTAATTGTCCAGACAACTTGAATTCTCACCTTGTCACTGTCTAGACAACCTGATTTCTCACCTAATAATCCTAACACCTGGGGTAGGAAATTATTTATTTATTTCTTTACCAGCTTCCTCCCAGACCGGATGGATGCAGTGGCTCCTGCGCCTGAGCTAAGAGAGAGCTCTGGGAGAGAGTTCCCCACCCCCTCCCTGGAAATGCCTCACAGGTGACTAGCACTGCTGTGCCTTCAGGGCGCTGTGTTCTAGTGGCTTCCCTGAGGTTTGAGACTGAACAGTAAAGGCACACAAAGCCCAGCCTATGCATCCTGGTGGGGCGTTGATGTCTGCAGCAGGTGACTGGAAAAGCCCCTGCGCTCAAACTGGAAGTGTCTGCCAGAAACTGCAGTCCCTAGTTCAAAGGTTCAGCTTCTCTGGGACTTCTGGAGCTGAGTTCCACACCCTCCAGCTGAGCTAGGCAGTGTGTGTTGCCTTGGGCTGTATCTACCCACTTATCAATCTCTTAACTAGTCTCAGGTGGGACCTAGGGGCCACACCCCCCCCTCCCCCGTGCAGAGATCTGCTGACTCACCCCTAGGATTCGAGAAGATCTAATCTATCTTTGAATTTTTAAAGTAGTTTAGATTTCTCCTTTGAACTGCTCTATTAAAAGCAGAGAAGAGCTAACAGTCTGTGCCAAATTCCTTTATCTCAGTGGCTTCTCTGATCCCAGAGCCCTTCCCAGTGCAATCGGTGCAGTTTGCTAGCACCTGGCCTTCTGTGCTGGCCTCTCTTCTTCCTCCCCTGGGAACTGATCTTTTCTGTTGAAACTCCAGATTCTCTTCAGCTGGTAAGTCATGCTTCCATTCCTTGTGGTATCTATCAGTCCAACGCTATTTCTGAGGCTGATTTATCTAATTGGTTGTGAGGGAGTAAGGACGTTCACAGAGTCGTGTGTTTCTTCTCCGCCATCTTGGCTCAGTAATTCTACTCTTAATATGAAATATTTATACATTATCTTCCAACATTGGTATAAATTTTGTGTGCTCTTTGAAATGTTATACTCTTAAATACTCCTACCCTCAATACAATCAATGCAAAAAGGTAGAAAGACCTAGTCCCCAATGAGGTATGTGTTATAGATTCACCACTCTTCCCTTTCTGCAGTGAGTCATCTGTCTTTATCATTCTAGGCACTCTCATAGCACACACTACTTGTCGCCATGTTTAGGACAACCTGAATGAAGATAGTTTACTTTTTTTCATACTGTCATGGAACCTGCCTAACTCCTTTTATTTCCTTGACGACAGATACTCCCAGACTCTGATTCTTCTACTACTGCCCTAGTTTCTTTCCCATGTAAATACTATTAAGAATTCAGAATTATGCCTATAAGATGTGGAAAAAACTACTATGGCTTCTTCATCAAAATCCCCTAAATGGTGATCCAGTATAAAACTCAAACATATTACTTGATTATGGATTTGTACTATCTGCTTCCATATGATTCCTTATTTCTTAATCACTCTAACACTCTCTAGATAGAAGTTCATCTAAAAGAACACAGTGTAAACACATCTGAAAAGTCAAATATCCTTCAAAGCACTGCTTGCAAGACCCACACAAGGACTGATTCATACTTTACTGACAGTACCTAACTCACAGGCTCATACTTGCATATACTCTAGTTAATTAGCTAATAATTTTCTCCACTTTTCCATTCTCTACCTACATAAATTCCTTTAAAAACACATTCTATCACATGAACAAGACCAACAGGAACCATTTTTCAAAACCCCATCATCAATAATGAACATCTGAAGAACATTTTAATATTCTCTTATAATCTATAATCTAATCAATCACCATTCTGAATAGGGATGATCAATCTTCACGTTGCTTCCTGCCTCACAAGTCAGGCTTTCTAACTAAAGTGCTGATACTAAGAATCTTACTTATAGTACAGGCACTTAGCATCCCAGGAAAACTTTTACATGTTTGATAAAGTGTCATCTTTACTTTCTTCATCTTCCATTCCTACAGTTCTACATTTTTTACACTAACAAAAATCCCTTTTCTTCTTAGTATAAGTCCTATGCATACAAGTATTCATTGTACAGTGTGATTTAAGATTCTACTATTACTTCAAATTCCACATACCTCAAATCATACTCATTATCACTTACCCCTCACTACTACCTCCACCAGATATGACTTTCTGTTTACTCTCTGTCATCACATGGTTCTCCCAGGAACCCAGGTTTGAAACCTTAGTCATTCTTCTCCACTTCTAATAAGTTCTATTGATTCTTTTTTTGTTATTTTATTTTTTACATCCTTTCATTTCCCTTCCTAGTGCCACTATAAGATTTCAACTGTTTAACATTTCAGATCTGGATTATTGCAATGGTATCTTGTCTGACCTTCTTGCTTCTAGTCTTCCCCTTCTCCCCTAACCCAAATTTATCCTCTATACCATTATACCTCTATACCAGATTAATCTTAATGTGATACCATCTGCATCATGTCACTATTCAAAACCTCATTGTAGGAAAGACAGTTTGATATGGAGGAAATAGGAATAGATCTGGGAAAAAAAAGACTTGTTTGAATGTTGATTCTGTCATTTTATAGTTGCATATATGCATCATGTGCATATGTGTATGCTAATGTGTCTAACACACATGTGTATGCTAGTGTGCCTAACACATGTGTGTGTGAGTGTGTGTGTGTAATCTCATGATAAAAATAGGTTTTATATGGAAAGGACTATTTTATTTTTGTTTTCTTATTCCAAGAATATTTTAGAGTGCCTAGAAAGTACTAAGTATTTAATAAGTGTTGATTAATTGACTGAGTGAATAAAACTGCACGTTTACTATAAAAACTATGTGAACGAGAATGAAACAGTGATTTTTGCTATATGAATTTTATATAAATGTGACTTATTCTTAAAAGATAAGGCCTTTGTTTTATATTCATATTTTGTATAATCTACCTTTTTAAACCTATTTCCTCCTATTCTCCAATTAAAATGTTTACTCTGATTTTAACTAATAGAAATTTTTCATTTGGGGAACACACCAGACAAATAGGATAATATATTCAATATTTTTCCAGATGTAATTTAATTTAAGAACTTTCCAAAAAAGAGGAATCATGTGCTATGTAGAGAATTATTATAGCTGAATCTACAGATTGAAGGTGGGGTGAGGGAGGAATCTAATGAGGTAAAGACACTTGTAAATTAACATGAAAAGATAACCCAAAAAAAGTAGAAAAAAGGAAATCTTGACAGTTAGGGTAGATAAATTGAAACCTAAAAACATTATGAAACTGATCAACAAAGCTTAAGGATTTTTTTTTAATCTAAGAAACTTGTTGAGCATTTAAACAAAGTGATTAAAAAGAATAAAGAGGAAAATCAAATTAAGAAAATAAAAAAATGAAAGAAGTGAAATAACAGCAAACCCAGAAAAATTAATAGAATTATCATCTATTTTTATATACCAATGAAGTGAGAATTCAAACGGAATAGAGCTGCCATCCATTTCTGAACAGGAAATTGAACTATTTATATATGAACTATTAAAAGGGGAAACTTTTTCATGAATAGATTTTCATGAAGATTCAACTTAATTTTCAAGAAATAATTAATATATTACAAAATTATTCTTAAATATTAGGACAAATAAAGTCTGAATACCAAAAACTAGGAAAGTATAATACAAAGAAAAAGAACTACATACCAAATATAATTGGTTATTTTTGGTATAAATTTTAAATATAACAAACTACCCAAAAAACACAGGGCATAGAAGACATTTTAAAAACATAACTAAAAGTACATATCTCAAATGGAAAATTAGAATTATATGTAATGGGCAAATACTAGAATATTTCACAGTGAATATAAGGGTAAAGAAAGGATGTTCCTTTTTTTTCCACTGCTAATTCTTATATGATTCTTTAAATGTTTAGAATAGAAGTAAAATAAGAGGAAAGAAAAAAAATCTAAAGATTGGCAAAGAAGATATCATACTATTCCTATTTGATAAATGCGGCAGTTTACAGAGAAAAAATTTAGGGAACTAGCAAAGAAATTGATTGAGGAAATTTATTAATTTCAGTAAAGTTGCCAGTTATAAGAATGAATAGCATTTTTATATAATAATAACAAAAACCAAGAGGCAATAATAAACTAATTTATATTTAAAATAACTACGAAATACTTCAAAATATTTACAATTTAATATATAATTTTACACTTTATTCCTGTATATGGACAAATGCAAAATGTTCCTTAAAGAAATAAAGAACAATTTAAATAACCATGGGGATATCCAGTACTTATTAATAAGCCAGCTCAATAAAATAAAGGTGACAACATAATTAAAATTAATTTTTCAATTAGTGATAAATCAAATTACACAAGTATATTTAAAAAACCCAAATAATGACAAATATATTTGGGTGATCAAAATAGTATTTCTCTGTTTCTTTTTCTATAAAATGACTTTCATTACCTACCACACAGATATTTTGTATCAAGTGAAATCAGACATTTAAAAATATTTTATTAGCAAAAATAATAAATAATATTTATTATTCTGTGAGAGAATTTGTGGTATTGGGATTTTTTTTTTTTTTGGACATTATCCAACTAGAGTTTTCAAGAACATATGTGCCATCTTTTTAATATTAATATTGATTTTTACTGAAATAGACCTTCATTTTTCTTTCAAATTCAAAGTTAAAACTCTATATGCTTTGAGAAAAAAATGAATAGCATAGAAATAAAAGCATAGCCAACCAAGCAAACAAAAAACAATAACATATCAACATTTAGTTGCAATAGCTCTTCTATCTATTTATGTAGTAAACTATTCTCCATGTCTGAATACTAAGAAATGCAGGTAGAATGAAGAGTCAGTTAAAAAAGAACATTACACATGTGATTAAGATAAGAACACTGTAAGAAGTAGCCTGTGCTAGGCTGCCTTTTGTACACAAAGACTAATCCCATTAAAAGTAATGGCCTGCTATTGCTTACTCCAAATACTGTTAATGAGTTAATAAACTCCTTCTGTCTATAATGAGTCTTCTGTGTTCTTTTTGTTCTTTTAGTTGGTACAATAGTTCGCAAGAACCTCAGTGAACACAATTATGAAAATCAAATTAAAATTTAGATTTTTCTAGTTAATTCTTAAATCTGCACACACTGTGGTTTCTATAAAATTTTGTAATGTTTAATTCTAGAATTACTTTAGGGTAACTATTCTAGTTGAAAGAATTCTCTAATTTCAAGTTATGTGTTCCTTAGTTGAGATGCTCATTGATTTGACTTATTCAAGTAAACAAACATTTATTAATGTCCTACTATAAAAAAGGGATTTCTGTAGGTCCTTAGGGTAGAAACCAAGCAAAAAGCCTAAAACAGATCCCACTTTTAAATAATTTATTCTACTTTCCCTCCCCTTTGCTCCCTGGTCACACTCATACAATTTATTGCCAACTCTTACTTTTTAGACTTTCACAAGATTTTTATATATAAAAATCCCTTCTAGATACTCAGACACCACCCTAATATAAGTCTTCATCACCTTAAGCCTTGACTATTGCAATCACCTCCTAATTGGTCTCCCTGACTCCAGTCTGATGCATTCTCCACTGAGTTGTCAAAATGTTTTTCTTAAAGCACAAAGCATATTGTTTCATCTTCTGTCCCCCCACCCCTTTCCACTCAATATCCAAATATTCATCATATAACCCCACTTTACAAATATAGTCTATTGCTACAGTGCCAGTCTTCTTTTATGCTGGTCTATTGTGTACACTCAGTGATGTAACTACTTTGACTTTTTTGCTATTCTTTGCACACTAAATTTCATCCCTTGACTTCATATTTTCACACTGGATGTACCCCATGCCTGGAATGCCCTTCCTCATAACCTCCTCATCTTAGTTTCCCTAGATTCCTTCAAGACCTAGTTCCAATCCCACCTTCTGCAGGTCTGTTCTGATCTTCCTATTGCCTATGTCCTTTTCTGAGATTATTTCCATATGTGTGTGTATGTATGTATGCATGTAAGTAAATACATATATGTGTATATATAATATGGAGGTTTTGTATGTTTATACTTTACATATGCCTTGTATGTTTATATTTATTTCCAAGCTCTCCACCTCATTAGAATGCGAGTTCTTTGAGAGCACATATAGATGGGTTTGTGTGTGTGTGTGTGTGTGTGTGTGTGTGTGTGTGTGTGTGTGTTGCCTTTCTTGATATTCCCAGTGTTTGGTATAATACCTGCCCCAAAGTGCTTAATAAAGGCTTCTTGGTTTGTGGGCTGATTGCTTTTAATGCTTCATATGAATGCTAAGAAAGATTACTTTAAAAACATTTAACTGGCAGTCCTATTTATATTATATTTCATTTTTGTACTCAATGGTAATTGCCTTTTGAAGTTACAGTATACTCTTTTGAATAATAGTGAGATGAGGCTCATGTTTATATACTGCTTTGAATTTTTCAAAATACTTGTCTCACAACAATTTTATGATATAGTATTATAAGTATCCCATTTCACATATGTTGAAACTGAGGTTCCAAGAGGTTAAATTACTCTCTCATGTTCATATGAACTGATGAGAACACAAGGAAGGATTTGAAATCCAGGTCCTCCTAATTCCAACATGTCATTCACTATACCTTTAGGTTACTCAGTGGTGACAGATCTAAATTCAGTTGATTATTCAGAAACAGCCAAAAGTAATTTGGAGCAATGACCAGTAAATGAAGTGGGTGATCAGTTTTAAATTTAAAAAAAAGGAAAAGGAAAAATGACTACAAGTAAAGGAACCAATTTCTTTCAGTTTATAAAATGGTTCAGAAGCAAATGCCAAAGAAGAGTTTGAAAGATATTCTGGACAGCGATCATTTCCTCAAAATATTCTGCCACCATGATTCATTTCAATGCTACTTTTTTGATATATTCATTGAAAAATTAGGCCTATGATGTTTAAAGTCACATTTCATAGAACCATCAGAAATTATTTATTGAAATAGTACTGCTACTTTTATAAAGTATTATTTATGAAGTATTATTAAATGTATTATTATTTCTGAAAATTGATAATAAATTTGTTAGTGCCATGCTTCCCAAAAGATTGACAACAAAAAATAGAAAATGACCACCAGCAAAACAATATGGTTTGTGCTATATATATATATATATATATATATATATATATATATACACATACATATATATACATACATATATATATACATATATATATACATATATATACATATATATATATATATATATATATATATATATATATATAAACTCAATTCTTCTTAGTCCTCACTTATTAGATCAAGGTGTTACCATGAAATGTAGTTGATTGCTTGGAAAGAATGGTATTCTCCATATTGGGACCTATTAACAGAGCCTTTTTTCTCTCTCTTCCTGTAAAGAATCTAGGAGAACTTTCCTTATTCGACCATTTGAGGACAGGAAATTTGATGCCATTAATTTGATGTTTATTGAATAAGAGTTCTATTCTAAGCCCTATTACAGCCTTATTAGGGAGGAGTCAATATCCTTCCAAAGATATATTAAAATGCTATTTGTAATGAAACATTTTCATTACACTAAATTTTTTTTAGATAGAGAAGCCCAATAGCAATGATGGCTGGAAATGATAAATTAGTATCATCATAATTACTTCTTGTTGTTGTTTTATGTTATGATTCCCATCACTGTTATTTATATGCTATTCAAAAATGAGGAGCTATGTGCTTCTAGGCATATGTCACTTAAATTCACTCTGCCTCAGTTTCCTCACTTGAAAAAGGGAGATAATAATGGTTCTATGTCATTGTTGAGAGGAGCAAATAAAATAACAAGTATAAAGTGATTTACAAATACTAAAGTTCTATATAGATATTAGTGATTAATAATCATAATAATTACCTTTTATATAGCACTTACTATGGTTTACATAGTACTATTTATGTATCAGGTATATTGTGCTAATTTTTACAAATGTTATCCCAAACGGAAGTTATTTGCTCGAATTAGTAAATGAGGGCAGATTAGAACTCAAATCTTCCTGACACTAGTCCCAGTGCTCTGTCCACTTTGTGGCATCCTTACCCTCATTCTTATCATCATTATAATTATTTATTAATTGCTAAGACTATATCTGTTGTGTTCTATTTAAAGCATGAATAATACTAATTATTATTAAGTTATTAAATTTATTTTATTCAAATAATAGTAATTATTATTAAGCTATTAAATTTATTATATTCATCTTGGTGTATTTTCTTAGAATATTAACATACTAGAGAATGTCAAGAGAAGAATGACCAAGATAGTGAATAGGCTTAATACCTTATCATGAAACACTATTTATAGAACTAAAAGATATTAACCCCATTTTTGGGGGGAGAAAATGTGATCACCTCATCATCATGTAGTTAGAGGACTATCACATAGAAAAAGGATTGGATTTGCTCTAGCTCCGGAGAAGAGAATTATGATCAATTTATGGAAGCTAGAGATATGGATGCTGGATCAATATAAGGAAAACTACCTAATAATTAAAACTGCTTCTAAGTAGGAAGGATGGCCATATAAGAGAATGGATTCTTCATCATTGGATATGTTCAAGCATATACTTCTAACTAACAATAGATAACTTCTAAGGCTTCTTCAAACTGAGATTCTGTAACTTAAATGATTTCAAGTCAAGGCCACATCTACATTTCAGGCATAAAAAACACAGTAGAGAGTTGGCTTATTTCAAGTATATTAGAAATTTTTCCTTTCATATTGTGGAAATTTTCCATATCACTGACCTTCCTTGGTGAAATAGATTGGGGAATTAGAGTCTCTATTTCACTAATAAGAGTTATGAGTTAATAACCATAGTACTCAGCTGAAAAGTTGTTAACCCCATCTGCCTACGGCAGAAATCAATGTTAATAAGAAAAACAAGGCTGGCAGAAGATGCTATGAAGAAAAGTAGAAATATATTTAATTATTAAAGGTTTCTATCTGTTGATGCTTATTTGTGTTATATCTTAGTTTGGAGAAAATGTGTATTTAAAATCAGAGGAACTGAATTTGAATATCAGATTTAACTATCTTGATGATTTGAAGTGGCTTAATAATGATGATAATTCATAGTTATATAAAGTCCCTTAAAATTTATTTCAAAAACCCACTTTTCTCTATTAAACTCAGTTTCTTTATCTGTAAAACTGAAACAGCATTTATGCTACTCATTACATATGGTTGTTGGGAAGGAATCATTAAAAATCTGATTGTGCTGTATAAATGCATTATTAATATTACTACCTACTTACTCAACAATAGGAATTTTTAATCCTTCTTGTACCACAGACCCTTTTGGCAGTCTGGTGAAAACCATGTTTCAAAAGATTTTTTTTGTTTCAATTCATAAGAAAAAATGCATAAAATTATGAAGAAAAGCAATTATTTTAAAATACACTTAGTAGAAAATTAAAAAAAAATAATGTCAAGATCCTAGGTAAGGAACCCCTGATCTATGATCATAGCAGCCCCTATTCCCCAATAAGTTTGATATTGAAAACAGTTTTGAGTTCTGTCACAATTCAGATAAAAATATATATTCATTAAAAAATTTTAAATTGAGAATATACTCTTCTTCTACAAGTAACAGACAATATATTCCAAATTAAAACAAACAAACAAACAAAAAAAAAATCCTTGATTTGGGAACAAGTAGATTATAAAATGTAATCCTTTTGGGATTACATTACTTTTGTTTTTAGATCTTGAGCACATAATACAATATTTTGCATGAAGTAGAAGTAAATCCTTAATAAAGATTTGTTGAATTGAATTTAACATCTTGCAAGAGGATTTTTGTATTGTTTCAAAATGTTGAGACTTCTAAAAGTTCATCTTTATGAATGAACAATCTGTAAATCATTTCATCTATGGCAATATTAAATCAGGCTAAATAATGTAAAGTTTATAGGAAGCAATTAGTCGGGGAACGTTATAGACAAGAAAAGATAGATGCATTCCTACATTACTTTTAGGAACATCTTGCTTCCATTTATATAAAAATGCATAGAGGGCCTCAGAAAAAGTAGATTTTTTTGGCCTAATATTTAAATTAATATTCCTGAGTAATCCAGAAAAATATGAGGATAATGGAATTAAAACAATTTCTTTCCAGGGGAAAACCATTTAGCCCGTACTTATATGTATATAATGTACATTGCCACCAGCTACTCTGCTTAACTTAATTCTGCCATCATTAATATTATCTCCTTTTCCTTTTCTCTAATGCCCTAATCAATTTCACTAAGGAATGTCAGTGTGAAATATTTCCACAATATGAAGGAAAAAGTTTCTAATTGGAAGTCCATTTTTTTCTATTAGAATATATTTTAAATAAGCCAACTCTGTAGTATGTTTTGTATGCCTAAATTGATGGGAAAAGGAGATGGCGTTAATGATGGCAGAATTATATGCCTATCACCAAATCATATTATAACATCATATCACCAAATCACCCATCATATATTTATCACCAAAAAACTCATCATCATGGGGAATATTTCATTTTGGGTATTTATATTCAATTGTTTTACCTCTTCTGATTTGAGGCTTGAAAAAGGGGAAAGAAGAGTGGGAATACCTCTGTCCATAGCAAGGTTTATAGAGAGTTCAAAGTCTCAAATATCACTTCATTTGCCACTAGCTTCTTTGATAGATTTCACCATCACCACCACCAACAACATTATGCCCTCTGACAGGATATTCCCTTGCAGCCTCCTTTGTTATACTTTTCCCCCCATTAGATTATAATATCCTAGAGGGCAGTTGCTCTCTTTTTCTTATTTGTATTCCCAGCCCTTAGCATAGTGCTGAAAACACAGAAGAAGTTTTAAAAAAATGTATGTGGGAAAACACAACTTGTGCTGCTGAAGTTATTAATATTTCACCCTAATTTAGGAGACCTGAAAAAGCATCACCAGAGATCTGTTATTAAATAGGAAAAATCAAAATTATTTAATGAAAAATAGTCTGTTAAGAGAGATTGCTTGTTTTAATTATACATTATGTGAATGCTAAATAAAAGATTAAAATATACTGTGTTCAATATCCATTGAAGGAAATATTCAAGTATTAGTTAAATCAGAAGAAATCCCAGACCATTTCTAGTAAGGCCATTTCAGAAAATTTAGATTGCCTCTGTGATCCTGGTTTGATTTTTCCTGTGAAACTGGGTCCCCCTATTTTATTTAGACTAAAAAGGCAGCAACTAGTATTAATGGCTCCATCTTGATACCAATTGGTTAATAAGCTTAAAAATTGTAATAATAGTTAAGCATTTAACATCATCTCTGAGACATAATAGGGGTAGCTACCTAGGACAGTGGATGGAGTGTGGGCTTATCATCAGGAAAACCTGAGTTCAGATCTGTCTTCAGACACTTACTAGCTGTTTGAGTCTGAGCCAGTCACTTAATCCTATTTGCCTCAGTTTCCTCATCTCTAAAATGATCTGGAGAGGGAAATAGCAAACCATCTCTACCAAGAAAATATCAAATGTGATTACAAAGAGTCAGTAATGATTGAGCAATGGTCACATAGGAGATTTTTAATAAACTTATTCCTTTCTTCTTTTAATCTGCTCTGATGTTTTGATCAAAGCCAATTCATCCCTCATTAGACAGTCTGTATACCCTCTGCTCTCAGATGCTTAACCTATTTGTGCCTGAATTGGTATGGACACCCAATTAACTTTAGTGCTTTTGTTGTTTGTTGTTTTGTTGTTGTTGTCATTTCAGTTCTATTCTCCTCTTCAAGATCTCATTTGGAGTTTTCTTGATAAAGATATTAAAATGGTTTGTCATTTCCTTCTCTAGCTCATTTTACAGATGAGGAAACTGAAGCAAATAGAGCTAAGTGAGTTGCTAGTAAGTGTCTGAATCTAGATTTGGACTCAGGAAGATCAATCTTCCTAACTCAAAGCTTAACACTCTATCCACTGTATCAGCTGACTGCCCTAGTTTTAGCTCTATTACAATTGAAAAATACTACACTCATAGAGTCCACCCTCTATAGCAACAGGGATTATAGGCATGTACAACCACCACCCGTGATTTATAGCTATAGTTTTTATGGTTCTAATCAACATCTTCTTTCTATGAATACTCTCACATTCAGAAATTCACTCCACACAAAAGAAATATGGGAATTGACACTATCAAATTACAAAATAACTTAGTAGGACTTTTATCATGCATATTTATTAAAGTTTTTAAAATTACTCAATAATATTAATAACTCAAATAAATAATTTAATTAAAATAATATTTATTAATAAAAGTATCAATTATAAATAATATAATATTAGCAACAAGAATCAGATTACTATAGTAGGACAGGATTTTTTTAAGCATTTATTTGTGTGAAAAATGCTAAAAAAAAGAATAAAATAATATTTCCTTAATATGCACAAAACATTAATTTTATCAGAAATATTTATAATGATGAAATACTATTTACTTGAAAATAAAATCAAGGTTACTAATTATCTTCACTATTTTTTTAATGTAGTGCTAGAAATCCTGTTTCATCAAAATAGCAAAAAAGTAATAGAATGAATGAAAGAAAAGAAGCTAAAATCTATCTAGTTATGGGTATTGACTTTTTATTTAGAAAACCTGAGAGAATTAACAAAAATAAGTAAACGATGGCTTTATTGAGACAGATATAAACTATTTTCATTAAAATCATCAGCATTTCTGTATATGATTAATAAAATCATGAAGAAAGGAGAATTCTTTAAAATGTGTATACAGACATATGAAAATGCATCAAACATATGGGCATTAACTAGTAAAACACACAAAGGTTTTTCTTACCTAAATAAACTACTAACAACTTCCACATAAATAATAGAATACTAAAATGATTCAAGATACAGATATTCAGTGTTCATGGCTGAGCTTTGCCAATATAGTAAAAAAAAAAAAAAAAAAATGTTACCCAAAATTATTCTATAGATTTAGCTCACTAAAAGTAACATTTATACAATTAAATAAAATAATAATAAAATTTTTGTGGAGGAATAAAAGCTTGAGACTAAGGGAAATAATATTATTATAAAATAAATATTATTATAAAAATATGAATATTATATTCTGATATTACCAAATCTCCAATTATATTGCCAAATTATGATCTATCAAAATACTAGGTATTCTATTAAATAACAAGAAAGCAGATAAGGTAGACATTTTTTTTTTTTTAACATCTAAAGCAAAATGCAAAGAATTTTGTTACATAACTTTTGGAAGTACTGAAAAGCAGTTTTTGTGAAGTTAGATTGAGGAAATTCAAGAAATTGAAATGCATTCACATCTACATTAAACTTATTACTTATTGGATTATCAATTGGGTACAAGTTGTTTTTCGTATATTTAATCACAGTAATAACAACAATAATAATAATAATAATAATAATAATAATAATAATAATAATAATAATAACATAAGATTAAAGGGTGCTATTTCTTGATCCCCATTTTGTGTTGATGTTGGGAAGTAAAGTTGTATCCATCTTAACAATCTTTTCTTTTCACTGAGGCATTTGGGGTTAAGTGACTTGACCAGGGTTCCACAGCCCATAAGTGTTAAGTATCTGAGGTCATATTTGAATTCAGGTCCTCCTGACTTCAGGACTGTTGCTCTATCCCAGTATACCAACTAACAGCTTCTGAATTTTAACAATCTTAAGAAGCTATAAGATTAAATTACATTTTCTAGTAAATTGTTAATGCATCATATTTTTGGACTTGAAAAAAAGGATTAGAGAACATTTAGGCTAACACTTCATTTTAAAGATGAGGAAATTGATGACAATTTGCCCAAGGTCACATAATTATTACATAGCAGAGGTAGATTTGAAATAAATACTCTGAAATTTAATGCACTGTAATGATGCCTCTTATACTATTTAAACAAGTTTTATAAAAGGAAGTAATCACTCGAAAAATATGTTTTCAGCAAAATGGATAGCAAGAGCAATTTAATGAAAACAAATCCAGGGTATTACCTCACTTTCCTCAAATTGCCAGCAACAAACAAAATAGGAAAACAGTGTTGGGGAATTGTGGAAAGAAGAATGTTAATTCACTGATGGTGGACTTGAAAAATTTTCCAAAGTTTCTAGAAAACAATTTGCTATTATGTAAAAATATACTTTTTGATCTTATTATCCACATATATACTAATGGAAGCAAAAGTTATCATAAAATTGTTGTTTATAATAACAATATGTGCCGAAGAAGTATGACATAATTAAATTAAATAATATGAATGCTTTGTAATAAGTATTTATATAATACATGCAAAATAGCACTTAAGGTCAACAAAATTCAGATCAAATACAAAGAAAAATGTTAGCATAGAGCTATTAAAACATAATCTGTTCTTTTACTGAGCAACAAATTAGGCAATTGGAAATTTCAATTTGAAAAATCTAATGTAACATCTCTAATGGGAATTTGTTTAGTTGATATAAGGCATTAAAAGAAAACATACTGATAAAGTAAATATATACAGACATATGTATCCATAGATCAATCAATGAAATGACTGAAGAAAAGTGCATTTCAGACTTGTGCCAAAAATTAACACCAAATTTATCAGTTTATAATGTGCAGAATCTAATGTCTTTGTGTTAAAAAAAAAATGGGGGTATCAAAGAAATACTAAAGAGCGGAAAGGGACCTGTATGTGCCAAAATGTTTGTGGCAGCTCTTTTTGTTGTAGCTAGAAACTGGAAGTTGAATGGATGTCCATCAATTGGAGAATGGTTGGGTAAATTATGGTATATGAAGGTTATGGAATATTATTGCTCTGTAAGAAATGACCAGCAGGAGGAATACAGAGAGGCTTGGAGAGACTTACATCAACTGTTGCTGAGTGAAATGAGCAGAACCAGAAGATCACTGTACACTTCAACAACAATACTATATGAGGATGTATTCTGATGGAGATGGAAATCTTCAACATAAAGAAGATCCAACTCACTTCCAGTTGATCAATGATGGACAGAAATAACTACACCCAGAGAAGGAACACTGGGAAGTGAACATAAATTGTTAGCACTACTGTCTATCTACCCAGGTTACTTATACCTTCGGAAGCTAATAATTAATGTGCAACAAGAAAATGGTATTTACACACATATATTGTATCTAGGTTATATTGTAACACATGTAAAATGTATGGGATTGCCTGTCATCAGGGGGAGGGAGTGGAGGGAGGGAGGGGATAATTTGGAAAAATGAATTAAAAAAAAAAAATATATATATATATATATACATGTATATATATATATATATATATATATATATATATATAAAATGGGGGTATTTGTTCTCTGACCTAAAGCACTTTTCCCAGAATCTATAATATTTCATGAGTGATTGGCTATTACACAATAATTAAATCAAATTCTCTTGTAGCTTCACAGAATCAAATTGAAAAGGATCTCTATAAGCATGTACATCTCTACAAGCAGTCTGTCTCAGAAAAAGGAATGCCCATTATTCCATTATGGGCACCAAGTGATCTTTCTGTGTCCATCTGAAGACTTCCAGTGAAGTGGAATTCATCCTGCTGCCTCTCTGCTTATATTAAATTTTTAATAAATAAAGCTACAAAAATATTGTGCCACAGTTCCCTTTTATTGTCCTGACTCAGTTTCCCTAATTGTTCTGCCTCAGTTTCCCTAAACTGTCCTGCCTCAGTTTCCACAATTGTTCTGCCTCAATCCCCTTAGTTGCAACCCCCTTGCAAACTCCTCTCTGCTTCATTAAAACTGGTATAACTCAGAGGTTATAAATTGTCAATGTGTAAACTCAAAATGGGAGAGTCCAGACTTTCTGGCTCTAAGTTGGACACATCTGTAACTCCCAGTTTGTTAGAATTTATGGTCCTCCCCCCAACTTATAGAACCAGATTGATGGTTCCTGCCTGAAGATTCCGCTCACCAGAGTTTGGACTTCACCTCCCTGTCTTTATTTAGCTACTGGGTATAAATATGTCATTGAGAATTCAACATTGGCTGCTGGATTCTTGGAGATGATAGTCTCATTCAGTCCTGGAACCACACCATGGATCCATTTGATTCCAATAAATCTCTCCCTTTCAAATAAATTATTAAAAACTCTCTAATCTCTATCTTATTTCAGTTTCTCCAGCATTACACTATTAACAATATCTATAACAACATTATATTAAAAATAGCTATTATCAGAAATGTTGTGTTCATTTCTTAAGGTGCTTTTCTTATATTATTGCCTAAAATAGATTTATCTATATTTTCATTTTTGCCTTGAAAAAAGTTGGCCTTCAGTATTATGGCCAGGATTGAAGTTGCAGTAAAGATGGCAAGTGCCCAAGTTGCAATGTGATGAAATTCTTTTACATCAATTGTTACTACTAATTTATTTGGATCATTTTGCAAAGGCTTTGTAAAATCATGGAGTAACTTCATAAATTCAAACTATTTTTGGAATGATATTTCATGATTTAGTGAAAAAGCTAAATTATGGGATAAAGAAGAAAAGTAATTTTGTTACTTTCAGACATTTCCATAATCATATTTCCTATGACAAAGAAATCACAGATCCAGATCCTATCTTCCTTCTGTTTGTCTATTCATCTATCTATCTATCTATCTATCTATCTATCTATCTATCTATCTATCTATCTCCTCTCTATAAATAAAGCAACTCAAAATAGGCCAATAAAATATTGCTTGTTAGAGATCCTGTTTTATTTCACAACTGAGAATAACATAATTAGCCAAGCAAATCATTAATATAGTTCTGGCTTCTTGTTCCTCTAGAGTTTTCACTATTCAAATCTAAATAAATAAAGTGTTGAAGAGATGTTTTTATCATTAAGTTTAAAAAAATCCCTTATTAGTTAATTTGTTGGATGATCTTTTTTGTTATCATTGTTAGTAAGCCCTTTTCCAAATTATCATTAACTTCAAATCAATTAGTTGTTATGTTTCAATCTGCTGTAATTGCTAAATTTTTCTTTTTTCTTTCTTTCTTTTTTTTTAAATCAGAACTCTCTAGTTATAGGTTTACCCCGCTAAACTCCTTTGAATGACTTAGCCCCAACACTATTAATGGTACATTGCTTGTCATACCCATTGCTTCCACCATTATAGAACTGGGGAACTCCAGCTGCATTTTTCAGCTAAACTGTCTTATTTTTTAACCTCAGAAGATTGGTGGTTATGAAGTAAGGAAGTGTAGATGTTAAAAGGTCTTAGAAGGCAATAGATGTTGAATAAGCTGTTAAACAAAAGAATTGAAACTCTTTTGTCATCATTCCCTCTGCAGCATTGATTGATGTGAGGTTGAATAGGTATTGGTTTTAGATAAACAAGATAAAGTGAAAGATCAACAGTAACTGGTGAGGGTAAGGGCTTGGAAAAGACCTCCAGAAAAAAAAAAAAGCCACAAAATAACAAGAATCTTTCTTGCTTCCCTATTATCTTTATGGGTGTGTGTGGTTTAAACGATGCATACCAAACTTCACTACTTCTCTGAAGGTATAAAAACCTGGATGCTTACCTTCACTTGTTTAACTGTATTTTAGCATCAGTCAAGAGAAGGCAAGGATCCATTACTTCTAATTTAATGGATTGGGAAGGAAATAGTCCAAAACATATTCCCTTTGAAAATGAGTTTCAACTATTGACTGGATCCAAATCAGGTAGTTTCCAATTGACATTAAAATTCAGTAGTGTGTGAATGCACAAGACCAAGAATATATATCAAATCAAGAGACTATGAGGGTTTGCTTCAATAACCCTTAAATTTTGAAAAGATTAAAACAAGATAATATACAAAAAAAACCACCTTGTGAGTCCCCCCTCCACTCCAAGTGTTATATAAATGCTATGCCTTACTATTTTAATTATTACCATAACAGTATATGCTTGTATTTTCATGCCCTATAAAATATGGAAGAACCAGGCTTCTAATGTTGTATTCATTACATGTGTTAGAAGTTGTTAGGATTACTAAGTGAGAACTGAGGTTTTTCTGGACAATTACAAGGTGAGAACTCAGGTTGACTTGATAGAGGGGGGCAAGCTCATTGGCTGGGGGTGGTTCTTCCCAGAAGCCCTTGCATTATCCCACGCCCATTCTCTGGGAGAATAAAAGAGAGGACTCTCAGAGAAAGAAGAAGACTCTCTGCATTACATCAGGCCTGACGGGGCTCTCTGCAGGAAGGGAAGTCACTTCTTTTGGACAAGAGTTAACAGCAACTGCCTGGAGACAACGGTTCGTTACAGGAAGAAGAATCTGTCTGAGAGATTTGAGTAGACACAGCAGATCTCTTCCCAGAGAGCGATCCCAGCAGCTTCTAGAGACAACAGCTCGCTACACTTGGCGCCCAACGTGGGGCAAGGACTTTTGCTTATCCTGACAAGAGGAGCTAGACCAGACCTTCGCAATTTGGCGCCCGAACAGGGACAGACACAGTCCTGATTCCAGTGGAAAAGCTTCCAATCTAGATCTCAGTCTCTCTGACCCAGAACCGTGAGTAACGAGGAAACTTTGTTAAAGATTAAGTGAGTGTGCTAATAGATAAATAAGGAACTTGTTAAGGACTAAACCAGGAATCTCTTATAGCTGAAATGGGGCAAACACCTTCTGTTCAAGGAAAATGTTTAGAGAGCATCATCAAGGTTATGAAAAGCCAAGGATTGATTATAATTTTAGAGGAGATTACTGAACTTATTAAGAACTGTGAAGGTTATATGTCCTTCTTTTTCTCTGGAAGAAGAATTGGATCCAGATGAATGGGAATTAGTAGGAAAGCAATTAGGTGAACACTACAATTCCAGGCCAAACTCAATTTCCAAAGATACAATTCATATATACAATGTAATCCAATTGGCTTTAAACAATGTTATTCTAAAGGAAGAGATGAAGGAGCAAAATGGGGAAGTGTCAACTAAACTAGGTGAAAAGGATGAATCAGATAACAATGAAGTTAAGTACAATTCTGAGCAACAGGAGCACCTCCCATCTCCTCCCTCAATTAACCCCTTCATGGGTGGAGCAAGAAGGAGGAGAGGAAGAGGCAGAAACACAAACAGAATTGCCTGTGAAGCAGCCTAAGGCCTATGACAAGATTAGAAAAAGCATTGGTTAAAGCTAAGAGAGAAGGACAGGATATAAGTGATTTTATACATGCATATCCTGTGATTGAAAATATTGATTCTGTAGGTCATAAAATGAGAAGATATGCACCTTTAGATTTGAATAAAATTAAGGATTTGAAAAAAGGTTGTACCCCTTTATGGACTACATCAGCTTATGTCAAAATGTTACTAGATGGTTTTGTCTTATGAAGTCCTAACCCCGAATGATTGGAAATCCATAGCAAGGATATGCCTGGAACCTGGAGAAAATTTATTATGGCTTGCGGAATTTCATGAATTATGTAAAATTCAAGTCAGATGCAATTTGGAAATAGGAGTTAACACACAATTCACTTTTGAGCACTTAGCTGGTGAAGGTCAGTATGGAGAGAATTCGGAACAGATTAATTATACCATGACGATATATGAACAAATTGCTAAGGCTGCAATAAAAGCTTGGGGTGTCCTCCCTGGACAGAAAGATCGCGGAGAGGCTTTCACTAAAATACAGCAAGGTCCCAATGAACCTTTTGCAGATTTTGTGGGACGTTTGCAAACTGCTGTCAAAAGAACTATTGGAGAAAATTCAGCTACAGAAATAATGACCAGACATCTGGCTAAGGAAAATGCCAATGAGATTTGCAAAAGAATTATATGGGGATTAGACAAAGATGCTCCTTTAGAGGAGATCATAAGACGCTGTGCTACAGTGGGAACAAATGCTTTTTACACCCGGACAATGATGAATGTGGAAAGGCAGGGTCCCTCCTGGCAAGGGACTTCTAGAGAAACTCGGCGATGTTTTCAATGTGGAAAAATTGGACATCTAAGAGCTCAGTGTAGGTATGGAGATACAGTGAGAAGACAGGGTGAAAGAAGACCTAAAACCCCATGTCCAAAATGCAACAGAGGACTCCATTGGGCATCAGAGTGTAGAATAATTCAGGGAAATGGGATGAGGGGCCCAGGTCCAGGGCCCCTGGCAAAAAAGACTTGGGGCATGATGGCAGCTGATGTTACACCCAAAGAACCTTTAGAAGGCCAGGACTCTGATTTAATCAATCAGCAGAGAAGCAATCACATGGCAGAAAGGGATTACCTGATAAGTCAGTCAAAAGGCAATCAGATTGCAAAAATGGATTACACTTGGGGAGAATACAGGCCTTTTAAACCAACAGGGCTGTGCCCAGTGCAAACAACTCCAATGTAATTGTCAGATGATGAGAAGAGATTTAGAAAGTGGTAAATAGAAGGAAATTAGATAGGTTAACTGCCTGGGAGAGAGGGTTTGCTTGTATTTCTTCAGCAGGAGAAGGAATCAGATGGGTGCCAACGAGTCATATTCGGCTTGTCCATCAGAGAGAGACAGAAAAAGAGAAAGATCTCAAAATAAAGGAGAAGATCTAAGAAACATCTGACACTGAAAGAGCATGGATAATAAGAAGACTGTTAAAGAACTTTAAAACCAGCAGGAATCATTGGACTTCCTCACACAAGATGAGACTAATGGACAATGGACTTATGGACATTTATAAATTTTCAATTTATGATTATGTTATATACTTCTAGCATGTGTTATGTTACTATGTTACTATATGCTTATGTAATTTATGTAATTATCTGTAATACTTCCCATATTGATGGATTTATGTTTCAAGGTCATGACTGTCCTATGTTCTAAATCAAAAGAAAGGGGGAGATGTTAGGATTACTAAGTGAGAACTGAGGTTTTCTGGACAATTACAAGGTGAGAACTCAGGTTGACTTGATAGAGGGGGCAAGCTCATTGGCTGGGGTGGTTCTTCCCAGAAGCCCTTGCATTATCCCACGCCCATTCTCTGGGAGAATAAAAGAGAGGACTCTCAGAGAAAGAAGAAGACTCTCTGCATTACATCAGGCCTGACGGGGCTCTCTGCAGGAAGGGAAGTCACTTCTTTGGACAAGAGTTAACAGCAACTGCCTGGAGACAACGGTTCGTTACAGGAAGAAGAATCTGTCTGAGAGATTTGAGTAGACACAGCAGATCTCTTCCCAGAGAGCGATCCAGCAGCTTCTAGAGACAACAGCTCGCTACACTTGGCGCCCAACGTGGGGCAAGGACTTTTGCTTATCCTGACAAGAGGAGCTAGACCAGACCTTCGCAAGAAGTAACTTATTTCTCTTTTTAAAACAACAATTAGTTGAAAGATATATTCCCACTTGTAAGCATTATTAAACCTTTAGTTAAGATCTCTAAATCTAAAGAAAAATTTGAAAGAGAAATTATATTAAAATCATATTTAGGTATATCCATAAAATGAGTAATCTACTAAAACAATCACTAAGTGTAACATTTATTTTAGCTCTCTATTTTAAACATTCTGTCACTATAAAGACATTAGATACTGAACTTAATTAATAAAATCCATCATAATTAATTCTTTCAATGTTCAAATAGTGATAGTATATATTTCTTTAGGAGTTTCAGTCTAATTTGACATTAATGGAGATGGAAACTAGTGAAATGATTTTTCAATTTATAGAATAACATACACTAACTCTACATAATAAAGTACAGCCTTATTGAGGGGCACTAGCAGCTTCATAAAATAAGGTTGAAGCATTTTTATAATTTATTAATGACATTTGACTGTTAGGATAGAAATTAATATGAGTTGTTTGAGATTTCCATGATTTTCTAAAACTTTACTTCCACTGTTCTTTTAGCACTTTAAAAATATCTATTTATAATACTAAAATCTATATATGTATAGATTTGTGTATATATATATGTATATATATATGTATATATATATATACATATATATCATAAAGTATTTAAATTATACACATCCATATACACATATCTTAGCATTACATGTATTTTGAAATGACTGGCCAACAGAGACCTTAGTCCTTGGAACACATGTGATAATACTGACTACCTGCTACAAATCTACATGGAAGTTGCTGCTTTAGAAATAATGAAAGGGTCCTTTCTTCTCTTTACTTCAAAACATGCACAGATATCTTCCTTTTAACTTCTTGTCATCTTACTTCATGGGGACAAAATAACTGACTGTATATATGCCATATGTTGACACGGAAGAACTCACTCAAGGCAAGAACTTCTGTGGGCCTCTCAGTATGGGGAAAGGAATCATACAGTAGTGGCCATCTTATATCCCTACTCAGCACCCCTATGGTTATGAACATAAAGTTTCACTATTCTTTTGTGCCTTTTTCTTTTTATTCTTTTCAGATCTCAGGTTAAAGCATAGATCTAGTTTGACTTTGTTAGCTTTGAAAGGATGGAAGAGCAATCAAAGATAATTGTACTGGAGCCAGTGTTGGCAGTAATTGAATCTGTTGAGGGATTAGCCCTGAGAAGCAATACATTTGACCAAGTCAAGCAAGCTCACCTAGATGAGTCAAAGAGTTCCTTTGGCTTTGCTGTACCCAGAAATGGACTTGGTTAGCACACTGAGAAGGGAGAAAAAGCCTTCCAGAATTGGCATATATCTTTATCTTTGAGTCTGCTTTGCCCATAGAATGAGTATAGAGAAGAGACTGAGTTTCTTAATTTGAGGGAATGTTGTTGGACGTTTATCTTTCCTAGGAATTCTCAAGTAATTATCTCTTTGCAAAATCTATTTGAAGTCAATCAGTTAATTTATATTGCAAAGCTGATAACTTGTAGGATGATATTGAGGAAATATACCATATGGGATCTTGTGAGCAACAGTGCTAGAAAAAAATCCGTCTTTCAGGATTACCCCTAGAATGCTAAAGGCACAAGCTGTAGCTGTGGATCTGATTGTGGCAGCCCAGAAAGGGGCTTGAAGGTACTTCAGGCTTGATTCTTTGTTTTTGTTTTGTTTTTGTTTTTTTTTTTTGGCAGGACCTAGAATCTTTTTATTGAGAGAACTCCATATGAGGAAAGTCCTTTTCTCAATGCAGTCCAAGAAGTTATAGAGTTCTTTGGTACACTGAAAGTTAATGTGATTTGTCCAAGTAACCTGTATTAGAAGTGGTAGTAGAATCCAGGTCTTCTAGATTGCAGCAAACCCCTTATATCTAGTAGGCCAGACTGCCTCTCATTGATGATGCTTAATAAATGTTTATTAATGGACTTAATTTGAAAACTTCAAATATTTGAAAACTATTAGCTCCACTATCAAAATTTTCTTTGTTTCAGTCATCAAATAATCTTTGATATCAAAATTATAATTCCTCTCATCATCTTGACTTTTCTCTTATAAGTCCTTTTTATTCAATCTCTTTTAAATATACTTCTAGAACATTTAAATGATACTATACTTTTTTAAAGATTAACTGGATATTGGTTATGAAAGTGAAACTATTTTTTTTTTCCTTTAAGGAAACATTTTTTTCATGTTTCTAACTCTCTAATACGACCTGGATAGAAGTCACCTTATCAATTTGTAAAAATTAAATCAATTTAATTTAAAACAAAGTAAAATATCTGGAACTGTGGAAACTGTGATATTCCAACTTCCCTTTAAATTATATTAGTAGTGACATTTTATTTGAAAAACATAAGTGGATATAACTGATATCAGTTTGCATTAAATATTAGTGTGTTGAATGTTATGTGTAGATATGTTACTTATAGACAGAAAGTATTTGCAACAAGCACTAACAAGCAAAGCAAGGCAACCTATTTGAATTGGAAAGAAACTTTAAGTAAAAAACAGGAAGCAGCCTATGCCAGTAAAACTACCCACAGCCATATTATCTTCATTTTGGTCTTAATGCATACGATGCAGGACATTAAATTCAAGAACTTTGGAGTCACAAGCTCTCCCCACTCTAGCCACTAGAGTAGACTTTGCAATATCTAGTTGATGTTAACTGGTTAATTTATATTGCCATCATTAAGGGGAGAAATCATTTTGTTAGGGGACCCCATCTTCTTTGCACCATCAACACCACATTCCATCAAAAGCAGATGTGTACAACAACCTTGGGAATAGTAGTATCATAATCTCTGACCCTTACTCAGACATACAGCCATCATCTAGAAAAAACAGCTGGCATAGAAAGGGTGCTAGTGATCTCCATAAACTACCCTCCACAGGAAGGCTAATTTAGATAAAGCAGCAAGGTGCTCTGAGGGGGGGGAAAGCTGGTGACAGGAAAGTCAAACTATCATAAACAACCACTTTGAGCACCTTCTTCCCTTTGACCTTAATTGAGATAGCTCATAATACTGAACCCACAAGCCTTGGGAATAGCAATGAATTTTTCTAGCCCATTGCCTTGGCCAGCATCCTGGGGATTTCCTCACTGTGAAGATATAGCATGGCAATTGTTCTTAAAGGTTTTGTTCCATAGCTTCTGAAAATCTAGAAAAAACAGTTCTTGGCACTGTGTAGTGAATCAATATCAAATCTTGACATGATTTTATTAGTGGAGATGACAGTAAGGAAGAGGTATGATCATCTGCTTTGCTGCTGTATCCTAAAGGCTATGGGGCCTTTCCATTTGAGTGGAAGCTAAAAACTGCTTTATATATGTACTCTCTCCCATTAGAACCTAAGTTTGTTTACAGTAGTTCCATGAGCATCCACAATGATTTGCATACAGTTAGCACTTAATAAATCCTTCATTCATGTATTTATTATCTATGTACACAATATGAATTCAAATCTTATGATTCCATTTGGGTAGGATCTGCAACTGTTTCTATATTTTATATTCTTACACGATTGCCTAGAGCACTGAGAATTGAGACTCATCATAGATATCACACAGCCAGTATGTTTCATGGCTTTTCCACATTTGAACCATTGTCTTCTTAACTCCAAGGCTATCTTTCAACCCTCTATACAATTCTCTCATCTGTGTTCTATACATTTAATCAGCTTTAGTCAGTGTTTCTTCTAGCTGATAGCTATAAATTACATTACTATTGATGTCATCAGCAGCCATGAATGCCTCTAGGGAATATGGTTATACCACTAATGTTAGCATTTTGCTTCATTGTTTAACCATTCTTGCAGCTTTTTGTGAAAGGAAAAGGCATTTCTTTATGTAAAAAGTTTTAGAATTTCCCTAGAAACATATTATCCAGAGATTAGAACAGGATCTGATGCGTAGTAGGTAATTAATAAATATCTCTTGATTGATTGATCATAGTCAATACCAGTGATATGTGACATAAAAGGAAACATTTAAAAATAAGTATTATTTTGTAGGGTTAAAATATTTAATAAAATGAAACTATGCTTTCATTTTTTTACCCACATAAATACTCCTTATTGCTGAAAATGAGTAAGAAAATGAGTGTTTGTGGATCATGGTTTCTATAAACATTTGATAAGAAAAGTTGAGAAGCCAAGGATTTTTATCCCCATGAAATATCTGAAATTGTGTTTTTATGTAATACTGGAATCATTTTTACTTTCAATCTCCTTGAAAGAAAAGTGGACCTCCTTATCTATATAGCTACACATCCTTCATTCATCAATCAAGGAAATCCCATAAGGATAAGATTTTCAATATGTTACATAAGAGATCTACTGAATTTGATAAATCCAATCAGTACTGATGATGAAATGATTATTTAATTACTGTCAAGTCTGCTTAAATATCTAGTGAGGAAATTCAAGAGCATTGGCAGTCAATGGTAATTTATTAATCAATTATGTAGAACTGCTCAGCTAAGCATCATTTGCACAATAAAATTAAATACCTAAACCTGGAAGGGCATATTTGTAACATTAAAGGTTGTGAAAATTCAATGAAAACAAGCTATATATGGTTCAAGCTAAACATTATAATCAAAAGTGCTCTGAGAAAACAAAGAGGGCCATTTATTTTCCATATTCTTACTTTCACTTTGAAATTTTATTTTGGAAGTGGGACAGTAATAAGCTATGGGTTGGTGTACAATTTTGTCTGTGAAGGGAACTCCAAATGTGAGAACTGCCTCCACCTGAGGCAACTAAGACAAATTTATTTTATTCCCAATATAAGAGCATAGTCTAGTGACACTAACAAGTTGAATGACTTTGTCAAAGTCACAAAGCTGGTATACTTGAGAGACAGGACTTGAATTTATCTTTCTGAGTCTAACATCAATCCTAAATGTGTTAGGCTATGTTGCCTTTAATAAAATGAATAATAGTGAAAATGTAAAAATGAAATTAAACAACACATTCTATATCTTAGGATATTCACCAGTTCATTTGAGAAAGATGAGATTTTAGTAGTCATTCAAAGCTAAATTTGAAGTGCCATTTTATGCTATTAAAAATTGCATCTACCTTTTATAAGGTATAACCAAAGGAAGTATAATAGCATGTTAAAGGGACTCAAAGCCATGCCAACAAGGACAGTTGAAGGAGTCAGATATTTTTTTACACTGAAGAAGAGACAATTTACAAGATATAAATGCTTTAAAATATTTAAAGGATTATCATGTAAACTAATATATACTAATGAGTTAATAAGCATTTGTTAATCACCTAATATGTCCCAGGCACTGTGCTAAGCACTAGAGACACAAAAGAAAGAAAAAAAAATTAATTCCTGTCTGCAAAGAGCTCTTAATTCAGGTTCAAATTGAAATTGCAAGTTTCAAGAAGTAGCTACATTAGAGGTTTAAAATTCTGAAGGAACAAAAAAGATACATCCAAAGGATACAGAAGAACAAATGGAAATCAACTGTTCCCAGATAGTAGCTTTCACTATAAGTTTTGAGAAGGATATTTTCATCAGTCATTTATTTCATATAGAGCTCTAGGTTCTCAACTCTTTGATAACTGATAGAGTGTGAATCATAGGAATATTGTTGGGGAATTGCCCCTCATGAAACTATCCCAACCCTTCTAGGATATGGGAATGTCCTATCTCCTTGAAGTTACACGAAAAAAATATCCCATAGATGAAGAATCACCGATATTACTAAGTTAAAGAAATACAATTAAGTGTATGAGACAAAACCCTTATCCTTAATTATTAATTCTATTTGTGATTTCATCAGTATACAGAGCCTGAACTTTCTCTACCAATGGAGATGGGTACCTTCTCTGCAACTTATAATCTTATAGACTTTCCTGGGAATATTGAGAAGTTTAGTGACTTTTCCAGGATCATATGTTAGAAACAAGTTTTAAATCAATTCTTACTCTAAGACTAACCCTCAAATCACTACATCAAATTGATTCCTCCATGTAATGTTGACAGCAGGATGAAGTTCTCTCTCTCTCTCTCTCTCTCTCTCTCTCTCTCTCTCTCTCTCTCTCTCTCTCTCTCTCTCTTTTCTGCCTTTGTCTTTCTCTATTTCTCTGTTTCTATTTATGTCTCTGTCTCTCTCTTGTCTCTGTTTCTGTCTCTCCGACTCTGTATCTGTCTCTCAGTCTCTAAATAGATGCATGTATAAGATTTGCACACATATATATACACACAAACATGTATACATATGTATATATTATATACATGTATAAAAGATATATATATATATTTATATATGTATAAAAATTTCTGTCTTGATGTTTTTTGTTCATCAGTTCCTCAAGAAAGATGAGATTTTGGTTTTATTTACAAACTAAATATAAAATGCCACTTTAGAACATTAATAAACACATTCATATTTTAAAGAGCATGTACAAAGGAAGGATAATAGGATGATAAGGGGATTCAACAAGATTAGTTGAAGGAACCAGAGATATTTTAAGTTGGAGGAAAGAGGCTTTGGAAAACATGATAATTGCCTTCAAATACTTGAAGGTTGTCATGTGGAAGATAATACATTAACAGAAACGATTTGGTTCAAAGTATAATGTTAAAGAAATTTCTTCATGAGACCCTTGAAGCAGAATAGATTTAACTTGATGATACATGAAACATGTGGAAATCAGCTGTTTCTTATTAGTGAATATAATCACTATAAACTTATCAGCCATGGAGTTCATAGTGGGCTCCAAATCTAGAGTACATGATAGATCCTTGACTATTAAAACTTTATGGAGGCTATTGGAAAACTGTCCCATTATGGAATGACTCCAATACTGAAGTAATGCACTTTTGTACCTTCTTGAATCTTTCTGAAAAGCTATTCCATTGTGGGGCTTCATTCTCCCTTCTTTGCAATTTTTAAAAAATGTATTTTAATTTACTAGTTAGTAAAAGTAGTCCCAGGTGGGGAAACCCCTTTGCAAATGGATATGGGAACATTTTCTGCAGTCTTGGAGCAGTAAAAGATCAAGAGATTTGTCACATAACTAGTTTATAACAGATATAGGACTTCACCCTAAATCTACCTGATTCTCTAGCTAACGCTCTCCATTACGCCACACTGCCTCTCAATTAGGCAGATAGGAGTTTTATTACTATTTCAGAAATGAAACCCTTGCTAAAGTTTTATAAGATATCTGCAAAAGAGTTCCTGAGATAGAAAGGACCTAAGGAAAGCTTAGGGGTAAACTTGAATCTGGAAAATCTGAGCTTAAGTTAAAAAGCCAAATTTAAGATATGACACTTTATTATGACACTTTTACAATCTCTTTGATTAAGCAGCTTGTAATTCAATGATTTATTTTCATCTATCTCTGTTTTTCACCAAACTTTAGATGTACTTGATCAATTGTAACTAAATTTGATATATAAGTATCCCAAGATACACCTTAAAGTTGATTCAATTGAATTTAATTCAATTCAACAAACATTTATTAAAGGCTTATTAAGTATAAAGCACTGCAATAGAGTCTGCATCTACAAAAATAAAAAAAATAAAATGTTCCCTGTCCTCATGGACCTTATATTCTTATAGATTAGACTTATAATGTTAATGAAAATGAGTTTGATTTTTTAAAAGTCATGTTTTCTTTAATTTTGTACAGAATTTGAATGAGATTTGATAGATGAGTAAAGGTTTAGAAAAATATGGTTTTATTTAGGGTTATTTACAATTCATAGAATGGTTAATAAAAAGTTTTTGTATCAAAAAAAAAACTGGTTTGATATTTGTGGTAATCAAATGATACAATGTTACCTGTTACCCTAGTAAAACTGATTTTAAATACCTTTATAAAGACCAATTGCTTCCCAAAATCTACTTTATTTCCCCACCTTCATTAACAAATATCATAATGAAAAAAACCACCTTTTATTTTAACCTTTTAATATTTTTATTGTTTAATATAATATGCATTTGGGGAATTTCCATCATTTCATAGAAGACCTGGCTTACTTACCAATCAGTCATCATTCTAACACCAGTTCTCAATAAACTAGGGCCAAAAACCCATGCTATGAAAGTGAATCATCACTATATACAAGTTAGGTATTAGAATGATAAACTTACTTGGTATATCCAACTCCCATACCTAGAAAAAATTCTCTGTGAAAGATGCTTAGAATATATTTTATAGACTGATGATGAGCCACCGCATAAGGTGTGATTCCTGGAAGATAATTGGGCCTCTCACATTTGTATAGCTTAAGATATGTTCCAGTAACTGAAAGCTGTCTCTTAGAATTTCTAAATCCTGCAGAAACTCTCATTCTATCTCCCTCCTCTCCCCCAATGCTACCAAAAAAAAAAAAAAAAAAAAAAAAAAAAAAAAAAGGTTCCTTTTTTCCTGTAGAATTATTGGTTTTTCCTGACACAGAGGAGAGTGCTTTGTCATTGTTTTCTTTATAACATTGATGGATTTCATGTTGAATGGGTATTGGGTTTTAGTTAAACATGACAGAAGAAGAGATTTATAGGCAGTGGCCACAGAGGTTGTTTGAAAGGCCCAATAATGCTTCAGTGCACAGATGTGTTCACTTCTGGTAAATAACCAACCATCTCATACACTCCACCCCTCCACCCTGATTACAGAGCTCTACTTGAGCAACTTAGTGCACCACTGTCACAAAAGAGCAATCTTGCTCTTTAAAAATGTCCTCATACATACTTAGGAGGTTCTGCTACAGTAGGATTGCAAACTCAAGGAGGTTGATTCACACATGCGATTTGAATTAAGGATCAATTATTTTCTAAATATTTTTTGATTTTCTGGTCATTTTAAAGTAATTAACTCTATGGGACTATTTCAAATTCAGCTGGTCAACATTTTAAAAATATTTTTATGAAAAAGATTTAATTCCTGAAAAACTCAAAAGTAAAGGCTCTTTCTTTTTGTCTTAAATGCTTCCAGCATGCAGAGAGGAAGCCTCACAGTGGATAAAGAATTGTCTTAGATGTCAGGAAGACTGATTTAAGTCTTGTCTCTGACACATTCTGGCATTCTGATTCTGGCTAAATCATGTAAACTCTAATTTAATTCCAGACAATCCTCTAAAAGTAAAAGTGATAGAATAGTTGTTTAGTTGTTTTGATTCAGACGTTTTTGCATTGGTAGAATGGGTTTCTTCTTTCTTTTTTAAAAACCTGGTTTGACCTTCCTCCCACAGACAAATTCCTAGCACTTAGAAAATCCCTGGCACATAGTAGGTAAATTGTTGAAAAGTTGGGAGGTAAAGAGTTTAAAATATATTAATGGAATAATATGATTTATTTTGACAAGCCATAAAAAAAACTAGATAGGTAAATGAAGCAACTTGAAAATGGACTTCCAAACCCAAAGTACATAATTTCAATACAATTTTAACAGACAATATTTTAAAACTTCAGGGTTAGGTTTTGTCTTTCTTGTTTACCCAGCTGCTAGAATGGAACAAGGTGAATACAATCTGTATTTCATAAGGTATAATATAATTACCTTATTTTGCCAGTCTTCTTGAGTAAAGGGGAGGGGGAGGCAATGAATTGTGTTTTCTCAACATGGTTCCCATTAGGAATGAGCATAAATGCTGTGCAAGGAGTAACACTCTAAAACCTTAGCACAATATTGATGCATCAAAGAACATGTTCTCTTCTTTGCTTTCCTTCCCCTTGCTCTTGTCATGAGCCATTACATCACAAGCTATACACCAGCCCTCCAAGTAATGCTGATAGTTGGTGAACCATGCTAAGTGGTAGCTCACAAGCACTGTTCTGTGTTCACTCAGTATCCAGCACATTTACTATGGCTTAGATTCTCTACTAACTCTTGTGGAGTGCAATATCTAGTGTTTTAAAAGAACAATCTCAAAATTTTAAGGCCAGTGCCTAATTTACTTGTGTTAAAAATGTATTGTCATAAAATACACCTTACTCAAATATCTGGTTACTGCTAATTAAATGATAATTATTTTACATTGGAAGGCAAAGGAGAGAGGGGTTCTATACACAAAAAATATAGACAAAGTATTCAATACTATTTTGAATGTTTGTCTATATGGACTATGGATAGTTGAACATGATAATGGAGAGGATGGCATTAGAGATTCAGGATTTTGCTGCACTGTTGATTAGCAGTTTTAACTTAATACATTTATGGGAGATTATTAAGAGGATGTGATTGTATATTGATCTTATGGGGGGAGGGAGTCTTCCTAAAATTCACTGAGATGAGATTCTGCAAGATGGTAATTTAATGGGTTAAGGGTTTTTGGGGAGGATGGATGTAGTGAACATATAGATTTTAGGGTTCCCAAATTCACAACCTGTTTCTCTTCATTGGAATAAAAGCTCATAGAGTGAAGACAAATCTATAGTTGCTTTGTAATTTATAGTATTGGAGAGTTGTCTGAAGAGTTGAACTATTAAGTAACTTGTCTCAAGGCCAGTCTGTTGCTCCACACACTGAACTTTAACTGAATTCTTCTTAGCTCCAAAGCCAATATTTGTTTACTGCTCCATACTGTTTCTCTTTAAAATCCAGAAATTTGAAGAAAAATAGATTGCAAGTATACTTTAATAAAATCAAACATATTTATAATTCCCATAATCTTATCATATACCATTTTCTAAGTTTAAATGAAAAATTTATATAAATATAAATTGGTTTTAATCATTTATATTATTTTTTATATAAATTATTATCCTTTCATACCAATCTACATATTAGTATAGTACAATGTATCATTATCCCTGTTTTACAGATGAGGAAATTTAAACTTAAAGAATTTTGAAACACATATCCTAGAACCAAGTGACTCTGGCCTCCTTGTTATTCCTTGTATATATAATACCATTTCCTGATTAGAAGGATGGTTGTCATACATGGTCAGTGTAGAAATTTGTTTGGCTTGACTATGAATATTTGTTACTGTGGTTTTGTTTTTCTTTTTGTTCAACTTGAAGAGTGGGTGGGATTGAGATAAGGACTAATGAGATGGGAGGAGAAGGGCAGGAAGAAGGAGAAAGGCAGGGAAAACAGGAAGGCCAACAGGAAGGAAGGCAGGAAGGAAGGAAGGCAGGAAGGAAGGCAGGAAAGAAGGAAGGAAGGAAGGAAGGAAGGGAAGAGAAAAAAAAGAAAAAAATAGAGGGAAGGAGGGAAAGAGAAAAGAAAAAGAATCATTGAACTATGGTTTTGATATGCATAGAAAAGAACAAAAGGAAAGCCAGAAAGAGTCACAGATAAGCAGAGCTGTTTTGAAAGTAACATGCTAAAGTTATACTTTAAGAGAAAAAGAAATTGTATATTATAGTCCCATTTTCATGTACAATTCTATGTTCAACTATTTATAAAGATCATTTTAGCTAATATTTATGAAGTTCAGATTTTAAAAGAAATAGAAATAAGAGATAGGTTTTTTAAATGATGGTGAAAACAAATTCAGAAGCTTTTTCTCCAATCAATATCTATACTTCAGTATTCCTATGTGCCTTACAATAATGCATTGTTATGTAATTTCTCTGAATGTCAGGTGAACAATATATGGAACAATGCTGGTAAAGGTAAGGTTGTATAAATATCAATCATTATTTTTAATAGCTTGACCCATTACTCATTTTTTACTTTCAACATTGAGTCTTATAAAACTAAACATATTTAGCTTCTTGTGAAGTTTTTAAAAGTTTAATTGTTTTGAATCAACTCTAGAAAAACCATAGTTCTAAATGGAAAATTGTCTTCTAAGAATTCTAGAATTTCTTCCAACTCTACTGTTCTATAATGACATGAATTCTTTAAATCACTATTTTAAAGAATAGCAATCTCTTCACTTCTCAACCATCAAATCTTTCTTTAACAATATATTTTGGTGCAGCATTAAATTAGAAATATTGCTACAAGCTTCAAGATAGTAGTAAACTGTTTTCTCTCCCTGAATGAAAGGAGCTGGGCTTTAGAACTTTTAAGCAGAGCAATACACTATTGTTTGGCATGGAGTGTTAAACGATCTCTCCAGTGACATTAGATTACTTTAAGGTGAGTTTAGTGCTGTGGAAAAAGGGTCAAATGTAAAATGGGAACTGTCTGACTAACATAATGAACGGCCATGCTATCAGTTGAAAAGAGCTTGCTCTCAGGGAACAATTTGAGAGGGTCTAAGGAATTTTTCTGAGCTTCTTATTCAACTACACAACTATTTGGCAGACCACTCCACCAAGCCAGTGGTGTAGATTCCCTCACATTGCCTGTGCTTTTCGGCTTATATAACAATTGGGTATCAGCTCAAACTGAACTTTTGATCTTAAATCATAATCAAAATATTGTGTCTTTTATATTTTCTCAAAGGAAAGAGGGAAAAGGATGAAATATGAGAAATCTGCTTTTTGGAGTCTTTTCCTCTCTAAGTTTATTCAATGCTTGTTAATCTTTTTACATAATCATTGTGATTTACAGTAGGATCTGCTTTACTGTAAAAACATTCCTGGCTTTTGCACTCTGGGAATGAGTAACCTCCTATAAAAACATCATGAAATTGATTCAGATGTTCAAAGCTATAACCTCTTCAGGTAGTATTCATATCCTTTAATTTAAAAAAGTAGGGGCATTTCATCCTACTGCTCTTGGGTAATAAGTCCATGTTCATAATTGGCTTCCACAACAGAAAGTAAATCTTTACAAAAGAGTCTTGAATATTTTCTGTCTTTTGTAGGGAAGCTAAAATCGTTTGAAGGAATTTCCTCCTTAAAGAAATTGTTTCAATTAAAAAAGTAAAGTTGAATAAATTTAAGATTACATGTGTTCTTGTTTTCTTCCAGAATGTCTAATTCTTTCGTATCAAGCAATCCCATTGGGTATTCCTAATTAGCTTCCATCATTCCTGTGGAATATCTAACTTTTACAAATATTAATGCACCATTTTTAATTTCCCAATTTTATTACTGATGGAGAAAAAAATTAAGACCTTTCCACTAAGATTCTATGGCAATGTTCACTAAAATCATAATATATCAGAAGATCAAAGTTGTCAGAGAAGAGTTTTATGTACAGAGAAAAAATTTAGAATTAGAGTCAGGTAATTAGCTAGTATTAGAACTCCAGACATTAGGACCAAGGATCAAACAAAGAAAGCAAAAGAGAAGTTATGCTATATTTCAGGTGAAGAAAGTCAGATTGCCAATTCAAGGGCAGGTACACAAGAATTTGAGTGAAGACAGAATATAAGAAGGTTACAGATTTCAAGTTCACAAGTAGTACTGGGATAAAGCCAGACTGACCTCTAGTAGAGCAAAGAACTTTTAGTGTCCTTAAGAAAATGTCTAGCATCTATACTAATATCTTCTCTTGTTAAGGTAAGTTTTAGGCTTTACAACTGTATTCTTCACCTGTCTTTTCTGCCATGGAGTTCTGAAAATTACAAAAGTTTGTAATAAAAACTGAATTGTTAGAATACATTATATCAAAAAAATCATTACTGAAAATATGAATATGCTATGTGTAAATTGCAATTCATAGATATAATAATGATATAGTATTGTAATAACATTTATATAATAAAAAGTTCAAATACAACTTAGATTTTTGGTGATGCCTTAAATCACACAATGATATTCAAAGAAAGTTGTTTTATAATTTTCACAACAATAATATATTCATGTAATGTAAACGTAGGTATGACAATATCTATATAAATTATAAATATAATAGTATTTTAATACAACTGAAACTTTTGGGGTCCTTACATCATATAAAATCATTTAATGAATTTATGTATATAATATGTATAAAACAATGCACTCTGTACTATCCATATATTAACATCAGCAAAGAAAGGTCAGCTATCTGGCAAATTGGATATAGCACTGGACCTGGAGTCCCGAGGACCTCAGTTCAAATTTGACCTTAGACAGTAATCACTTAATCCTTGTTTTTGTCAGTTTCCTCATCTGTTAAACATTGCAGAGAAGGAAATAGCAAACCACTCTATTATCTTTGCCAAGAAAACCCCAAATGGGATCAAGAAAATGCAGAAATAACTGAAGAGACTGAAGAACAGCAAATATGAATTTATGTGTTCAATAATAAAAATGTATCCTGAAGTGAGGGGAACATTATATTAAAATGAATTCTTTGTGGACAATAGGTTATTTGGTTAATTCTCAGGATCAGTAAATACATTTTCTTTTGAAAACTTTGAGTTCTTTTAATGACTGATATCTTATTTATTTTCTGAGGAGAGGTGAATCAGTCCACATTTTTTCTCAATTTCCCCTTTTGTCAGAGAAGCAGAATGTTAAAGCTGAAAGAGTGCTTCATTTTGAATCACAGAAACTGATTCTTAACTTGCCTTTTATTAGCTGCGTTATTGATTTTTCTTCTCTACAAAATCAAACTTGAACTATCTAGTTTTCAGAGTTATTGTGAGAAAAAAAATGATCAAACATTTGAATAAGAAAATTCCTTTATCTAATGCATAGAATCTCTGCTTCCCACTTTGTAGTCTTAGGGAATTGTCTGAAACTTGGGAAATACCCAGAATAATCATCCTGGGTTTTAGGGCCTACCTTTTACTCTGTGTGCCATAATGGTACTTTGAGTAGTCACCACCCTCTGTAAAATGTGCACAGATATATTTAAGCCTCCCTTCAAAGAGAGTTATTTCTTGAGTTTGCCTGAAATCTTCTGAGAATTGCAAAGAAATACAAGTTTCTTATGTGAAAAGTACAGATTCTAGAAATATATTGAAAACTCAACATAGAGATTTGAAGAGTGAAAAATGCCCTAGGGAAACACTCACATAATGAAATCTCATTTTACAAATGAGGAAACTGAGGCTTGCTTAATAGCTTGCCTAATGTCAAGTAAGCACTAAATGTCAGTGAGGATATATATAAAATTGACAGATGGTAAATAAGTGGAGGAATAGCTAATAGTGGTGGGATGCTTAGTGCTAAAGACATTTAAAGATGAGCCTTTTCCAGATGTAGCCACCTGCAAGAAGGCAAAAGCTTCAAAAAAATCTTATTCTTTGAGCCTTACAAGATCAATCAAAACTCAAGTTCTGAGAAGCATGAAGAATAGAGGAGAGTGACAATATATTGTGTCAGTGCTTACAATTATGAAGCTCTTAATATACAGATCATTGAACTAATATACATTTATGATGTACCCAGTCAGTGAGTAGTGTGGTTGGCTGAATGGCATTACTGCATTACTATAACAACTTCACTAGAAACATTATAGTCAATGGTGCTAATGTGAAAGCTTTTAGGGAGGCCTTAATCCTTGAGCCATTGACACTCCTCCATGGTAAGGTGGCTTGTCACAGCATAATGCTGATTATCTACAATGTATTCATTAGGATCATAGTAGACAGATTCTCAATGATGCTTTGTTAAATTTGGTGACTCAAATTTTCTAAAACAAAAACAAACCTGGATTGTGGCAGGGACATGGATGAGAAGCGCATCCTTAGTCTATAAGTGGAAAAAATGAGATGGCTATTCTGTGTAATAGGTGGGCACTAAAACCAGTTATCATCAAATAATGGTTTGCATTTGTTTATATTTTCAATTCAGAGGAAGGTAAATTTATTCCAAATTCTTCTTGTCTTTCTCTTCATCTTTTCCTATCTTAAAAATGATCAGGGGTTGGGGGAAAGGGACAGAATAGAATCTGTTCTAAAGGAAAGAAAAACTTAAAAAAAGAAAGAAAAAAGATACATCCAGAAGTTTCTTGCAAAATTTCAAGCTGAAATAAAAATTATTACTCTTATCTTCCTCTTCCTGGTGAAAAAAGAAAATTTACAAGAGGAAACATGGACCCAACCTCAAGACATAATGCAATGAACAATGCTGGCTTGGCAAACCTGATTTAATTTATCTATTCTTCATGCTTCATGGACACAATATAGAGCTTAAAATATATTATGTTTCCATTTTCTTTCAAGTTTACATTGTGTTATGGTGTGTTACTTTATTTCAGATTTCACCACATATATTCCAGTAATTACTTTTCTTTGTAATAAAATAGATCTTAGCATTTGACCATTATAAGGGATATTGCATCTTTTAGACATCACGTATAGACAAGGAGATATAAATGAGAGTTAATAACCATCAAATGTGCCTATTTCCTTTTCCTATAAATTAGACCATGCTTTCCTACTGAATTTTGCAAGAAGGAAAACAGACTCCCTCCCGCTGATGTGGGGAAGCAGAGCTAAATCTCCCTAAAGATTCACTCTGGCTTCTTACAGCTGTATGTTAGTACCTTTTTATATGCAATTTTACTTCATTTAGTCTTTAAGGTTGTGCCTGAGGTTAGTTTAAAAGGTTAGTTAAATGTTAATGGATGTTAATGCTGCAATTAAATTGTTAAATCAATTGAAAACTGTGGCTCCATCTCTATCTGTGTTAGTGCCGGCCTGAGCTGCATTGGCGTATAAATTAAAAGCTGTAAATCTAGTGAAGTCTAATTAGAGACCAAATTTCTCATTTATCTTATTTTCACAGGACTGTAAGCACTGATAGATAATCAACGAAGGGCTAAAACTTTTTAACATTAAAAAACTATTTTATCTATTTCAGGACTCAGGTGACTGATTATAATTCAGATCCAATTACTGTAAAAGGTCATATGTGAAATGAAGTTCTTTCAGACACTACAAGTTTTATTTTACAAGTTTGCATACAACTCAGTACCATCTCCATCCCCAAAAGCAAATATAAATACATCCAAGACTGGTCATTGAGGACTCTTAAACTGTCTTTACTAGGTAAAGCTTTGAATGGCATATTTAATAGACTACTGCAGTTCATGAAAAGGGATTAAAGAAACACTTGTATATGACTGTGAGGGGGCTTAGGAGCAAAACTTTAGCCCTCATAAATGACTGAGGTGAACATTTCTTATTGTTGTTCAGAACTGGCTTTATGCAGTTTGAAAGAACAGATTCAATTCAATTCAATTCAATTGGCTTCAATTCATCAAACAATTATTTCAAGTCTGCTTTGTGTAAGACCTGGAGATTTCAAGACACCAACACATAAATGAAAAGGTCCTTAACCCTAAAAACCTTTCCTTCTTCTGGGATGGTGTAATGTAAGTATAGATATAAATATGTACAAGATAATGGAGCAGTAAAAAAGGACTAGATTGTAGATTAATCTGGAAAGGCATCAAGCAGAAAATAGCATTTAAGATTAGTCTTAGAGAAATCCAGGGATCCTGAGAGGCAGAAATGGAGGAATGAATTTCAGGCTTAGGGGTAACTTTTTGCAAAGTCACTTGAAGTAAGGACATGGAATACAGAATTTAGACATATTGTTTACCTTGGAATTAAAATAAAAAAACAAACATAGATTATCTAACCATATCTAATGTGCTAGGTTGGAGATAACAAATAAAATAAAAGTTGTAATAAATCCATGCCTTCCAGAAGCTTCTTTTCCACTGGGATGGGGTTAGAGGCAGTGGAAGGGATTCAAAATTTTATAAAAGCAAGTAAATGCAAAACATATGCAAAGTACTATTTTTCCTTCTCAGGGCAATTAGGATTAAGTGACTTGCTCTGGGACACAGAGCTAATCAGTGTAAGTATCTGATGTCAAATTTGAACAAAGGTCCTCCTGATCCAAGGCCAGTGATCTATTGACTGCACCATCTAGCTGGCCCTAAAATATTTTCTAGAATAAAGAATGGGAATGTTGTTTACCCTTTATTTTAGAAGAGGACCAATGGCACAAAGAAAGTGATATCATAACTTGCACCTGAATTGGGTTTAGTGAAACTGAGCTATGCATAATCATCATCAACCACTTTCTCCTTCTAGTCATTTCAGTCCAGTAGCAAGATATAGATCAGGATGATGCAGAGAAAGCCTTGCAGTGGGAGACACTGGTCTTTTTAAACTAAGGACTTTCCCAGATCTGGAATATGTCTGATTTAAGTGGTAACTTTGAAACTGGACTATTGTGGGGATACCGAATTACTAAGTAACAAGCTGATTTAAAATTCAAATGAAATTTCTTGATCATCTTTATCTTCAGGAATATGTAGAACTTTAAACTTATTCTGATTTCTTTTTTTAATATAAGTTTCTCATTCTTGGTTTTCCTATAATTAAGAATGAAGCATGATAATGGTAGTATATATATTATCATCCTTATGTATCTATGTATATTCTTAAATCTACCTCATCAACTATGACCTAGGAATATCTAGGAAGTAAGAAAAAATAAGCATTTTTAAAAATTAAAATGCATTTATTTTTAATGTTCTTTTTCTTAAAAATTTAGTTCTGAATTCTCTTTCTGCCTCTAGCTTATTTCTTCCTCATTGAGAAGACATGTAATACAATATCAATTATACATGTGACCTCATGCAAAACATAATTTCTATACCAGCCATGTTACAAAAATAAAAAGCAAAAATAATAAAGAAAATTTTAAAAGTAGGCTTTGATCATCAGTCAGAATTCATTAGTACTTTCTGTGGAAGTGGATAATGTTTTTCATCATGGATGCTTTGGAAATGTTTTAGATCATTGTCTTGATCAGAATAGCTGAGTCTTTCACAACTGATCATCCTTACAGTATTCCTGTTACTGTGTCCAATGTTTTCCTGCTTCTGCTTACTTCACTTTGGATCAGGTCATGTAAATCTTACTAGGTTTTTCTGAAGCCACTTTTTTCATCATTTTTTATATTACAGTAGTATTCCATCACAATCATGAATAACAATTTATTCATAATCCCTCAAATAATGGGCATCTCCTTGTAATACAGGAGAAACTGAGGCAAGATAGAAATTAGAGAGTTTTTAATATTTTGTTTGAGAGGGAGAGACTGTGCTGGGGGTGAAACAGGATCCATATTGCCCCAGGGTTGAATAAGACTCTTGTCTCAAAGTATCCAGCATTGATTCTGAGATTTCAGGGATTTTTATAGCCCTCCTGGGATCAGGGAAACAAATCAGGGTGGGGTAAGAACTCTGATGAGGGAACTTCCAGGAACCCATCACAATTTGGTTTTCACAGGTTGTGGGTAAGAAAGAATCATAAGTCCTGATAAATTGGGAGGGCTAACATTCTCCAATTGATAAATGGTCAAAGGATATGAACAGACAATTTTCAGATGATGAAATTGAAACTATTTCCACTCATATGAAAGAGTGTTCCAAATCACTGTTGATCAGAGAAATGCAAATTAAAACAACTCTGAGATACCACCACACACCTGTCAGATTGGCTAAGATGACAGGAACAAATAATGATGAATGTTGGAGAGGATGTGAGAAAACTGGGACAATGATGCATTGTAGGTGGAGTTGTGAAAGAATCCAATCATTCTGGAGAGCAATCTGGAATTGTGCCCAAAAAGTTATCAAACTGTGCATATCATTTGATCCAGCAGTGATAATACTGGGCTTATATCCCTAGGAAATACTAAAGAAGGGAAAGGGACCTGTATGTGCTAAAATGTTTGTGGTAGCCATTTTTGTAATGGCTAGAAACTGGAAAATGAATGGATGTCCATGAATTGGAGAATGGTTGGGTAAATTATGGTATATAAATGTTATGGAATATTATTGTTATAAGAAATGACCAATAGGATGAATACAGAGAGGCTTGGAGAGACTTGCATCAACTGATGCTGAGTGAAATGAGCAGAACTAGGAGATCATTATACACTTCAACAACAATACTATAAGAGGATGTATTCTGAGGAAGTGGATATCTTCAACATAGAGAAGAGCTAATCCAATTCCAATTGATCAATGATGGACAGAATCAGCTATACCCAGAGAAGGAACACTGGGCAATGAGTGTAAACTGTTAGCATTTTTTGTTTTTCTCCCCAGGTTATTTTTACCTTCCAAATCCAATTCTTCCTTTGCAACAACAACAACAACAACAACAACAATAACAAAATTCAATTCTGCACATATATATTGTACCTAGGATATACTGTAACATATTTAATATGTATGGGAATGTCTGCCATCTAGGGGAGGAGATGGAGGGAAGGAGGGGAAAAATTCAGAACAGAAAGGAGTACAAGGGATAATGTTGTAAAAACTTACCTATGCATATGTACTGTCAAAAATGTTATAATTATAAAATTAATAAAAAAAATAAATTTATCCCATATATCTTAATGCCAAAAAAACAAAAACAAACAAACAAACAAACAAACAAAAAAACATTGGGAAGACTAGGAGACACTCAGTCTGAGAAATGATATATTCCCCCCATCTGAGAGTAACCATCTGCAATTTTATGTCACTAGGGAATGTTAATGGTTAGGGCTCCCAGTCCTAATTTATATCAGTTCTAATGTTCAGGAAGGGGCGTTGCAACCTGGGGAATTGAGGCAGAACAATTCTGGGAAACTGAGTCAGAACAATTCAGGGAAACTGTAGCATAACACCCTCAATTTCCATTTCTTTCAAACAAGCATTCAAGGGCCTACTTTGTAGCATGTGCTTTGCTAAATCCTTTTTCATTTGATCTTCATAGCCACCCGGGGAAATAGGTGCTATCATAATGCCCATACTTAAAGTAATTGGCAGAGGCTCATCAAGTGACTTGTCTATGATTACACAGTTAAGTAAGTAATTAAGATTTGAACTCTGCTTTTCTTGATTCTAGAATTCTAGCCACTCAGGTGATTCCCTTTTAGCCACCTACCTGCCTCCTCAAGCAGCAGTTCTCATGTAGTTAAGAAATTAAGGATAAAGTTAATGAGACAAAAATAAACTTCTTGGGGCAAAGGCATTAAATCTACTACTTGAGAATTGTACTCTTAGACTTTTCATAAGCAAATGTGAGCCAAAGCTTTTGAAGCACAATCAAATAACAATGGTTGGGTTAACAGAGAATAAAACCTTATCATTCATTAATACTTTATCCCCTTTAATGTAATTTGCTATCTAAAGAGCAAAAAATAAGATAAATTGGGTAAGTAGAAAATTGGGTAGAAAAGACCAGATTAAAAAACATTACCAAATTACTACTAGCCTGAATGAAAGGCCCAAAAAAGTAAAGAACAACTAGAGCTCTAGATGCTTTTGTGAGTGTTTACTCAAATCTCTATGTGTATATGTATGTGTAAGTGTGTAATGCAAGTACTTCTCAAATAACATGTAAGACACCACTCACTAAAGTTCGTCTAATTCATATATTTTCCTAAAGGTCTATTCCCTTTTCTCAAGGGATCACAGATTATCCAAAGGCAAATAAATAAAAGACCAATTGTTTCAAAGGGGAAATGGTGGGTTTTGCTCCCTTCATCTTTTGGAAAGTCCAAATGGGAAAATTCAACTGATTGAAATAAAAGCCCAGACATTTTCCCCCCAGTATTTTAAAAGAATTATTGTAGCTTTGTCTTCCAAGAAATTCCTAATTTATATATATATATATATATATATATATATAATTATATGATCTATATATGTGTGTGTGTGTGTGTGTATTTTTTTTCAAAACTAATTTCTGCAATGATAAATGAAAAATGTATACACAAGGACAAACTAATAAATACATAGTCATAGGTTTATATATGGGTATAATAACATATATACTATATATACATAAATATATACATATATATCATATATGAGTATGTATATATATATGTATATGAGTATGATTTTGTTGGTAAGGGAATACACATATTATAGTAGAAGAATGTTTGAGGCTCATAGAAGATAAGGGACTATTGAATGGCCACATAGCTAATGCTAGAAGTAAGAGTTGAAATTAAATCTTCCTGATGCCAGGGTTAGATCCAATGTATCATAATATTTCTTGAATATGTAAAGTTCAAAATGCAAACCAGTAGCCACAAAAGAGCAGCTAATATGTTTAATAGCAGCTAATGCTGTGATGTACTTAAACACAAACATAGACATACATACACACACACAGAGGCAGACATTTAACAAGCAGAGGAAACAGCATGGCATCTTGGAAAATTGTCAAGAGATTTGTCTCTAAGTTCTAGTTCTGTGACTCAGCAGCTATTAGATCTCAAGCAAGTTATAATATATTTCTACTTCATATTTCTACTTATCTTTAAAATGAATTTAGACTAAGTAATTTTTGTGTGTCTCCCTATGCTCTAATATTCTATCATTTTATTCACTTGAGAAGCTCCTCAAAGAAAATCCTCATTTTACACATGCAAAAATCAAGCCAAAATAGTTAAATTACTTAATATAACATTTCAATTTATGATTCTGAAATTGAATTTAAGAATTCTTGATATCCTTCTGAACAATGATTTTTGAATGGGGATTCCTATATGTCCTGGAAATATAACTAATGATGTAATAAAAGTGATTAAACTGAACCAAAATCTTGAAGGATTTGTGATTTCATCCATTAGGTCAGCTTGCTCCACCAGTTAGGTCAAGCATCTATGACTTAACTAAACCTGAGAGTCGCCTAAGGCATTCATAGATAAGATACTTATCTTGTATATTATAGGTTTGAAATTGATATTTGGACTAAGGAATTCAAAATGATAAAATAAACACTTAAGGTCAGGCACTTAACAGTAATATGAAAAAAGCACATTTCTCTGTGATATGATCTCATTTTTTTAGGATTGTAATAAAAAGGATGAATTTATCAATTAGGTCTTACCTAGAACAAAAGGTTCTTGTTGGAGAAAAATAAGAGATAAGATTGAAAAGGCAAAAGAAGACTAAAAGGGGAGGATTTAAATGCTAGACTGGGCTTTGTTTCTTAAATTGCAGTTTGTGATCCCACATGGCATCTCATAACTGAATGTAGTGGTCATGAAATTGTGATTTATTATCAGTATTTTTATTTGTATACCTATTTTATATACCTACATATCTGAAGTCATATAAAAATTTCTTGAGCAAAAGGAGTCACAAGTGGAATAAATTTAAGAAGCACTGGTCTAGGGGTCAGAGCCAAGATGGCAAAGTACATGTCTAGACACAGATGGAGTCCTCCAATGTACCCAATGGAACCCTCCAAACTATTTTAAAAAGATACCTGAAATCAAATTTTGGAACTGGTTTGAGTCATCTCATTATTGAAGAGAGCCATGTTGTCCATTAGAATTAATCTTTGTATAATCTTGCTGTTGCCATGTATAATGATCTCCTGGTCCTTCTCATTTCACTTAGCATCGGTTCATGTAAGTCTCTCCAGGCATCTCTGGAATTATCCTGCCAGTCGTTTCTTACAGAACAATAATATTCCATAACATTCATGTATCATAATTTATTCAGCCATTCTCTAATTGATGAACATCCATTCAGTTTTCAGTTTCTTTCCGCTGTAAAAAGGGCTGCCACAAACATTTTTGCATGTGTGGGTCCATTCCAAGTGAGGTTTTATTACTGGAATGGATATAGGCAGGAAGTATGGCAGGAACATCAGTGTTGGACATTAGGAGCAGCCAGAATGACAGTGACAGCAACAGTAGCAGCAAAAAACTGAGAGCTCTCATTCCAGAGAAAATAGGAGATTCATAGATTGGAAAGATGGCACAGAGGATGCTTTGCTGGTACTGGGTAAAGCTAGTAAGATTAGCAATTCTATTGCCTATATAGGGTTCTGGATCACAGTTTCAGGGCCAAGTAGTGATATTTCCTATGTAAAGCCTGGAGGGGTTACTACAGTAGAGCAGTAACCACCCTTGTCCCAGGATAGCACTGTCTTGGAAGCACCCAATTTTCAGACACCTGGAATGTGAAAACAACTTACAAGCAAGCCTCAAAGAAATATGTTCATGTGAACCAAGGTCAGCAAGATTTTTATGCTAATGGTAGTTATCTCTAAGTTAAGGTGTGGGGACCAAAAAAAAAAAAAAAAAAAGAACAGAGAAAAAGAAAATTATGTAGTAGCATCATTATATATTTAAAAGGAATCACAAGTCATACATAATATATTTGTTTTGTGTATAATCATCTTTTTTCCCCTATTCTACTGTTATGGAAATGCTTGTTTTATTTCTTAAGTTTAGAATAAAATAAATATTTTTTTTAAAAGAGTGGTAGGGGGAGGAGGAGCCAAGTTGGCAGACTAAAGGCACTCAACCTCTCCCACAAACTGCTGTATATTCCTTTAAATAATGATTCTAAATAAAATTTAGAGCACCTAAACACCCCAAAAGGCAGAGTAGAACATTTCCCAGCTGAAGGCAACTTAGAAGTACAGCAGAAAAGGTCTGTGACAGTAGAGGGGGAATTCTGCATGCAGTTGAGGTACAGACCACATCAGCACAACCCCAGCTCCAGGCCCCAGCATCAGTAAAGCAGGACTTCTGAATCAGCAACCTTTTGGACCTTTTGGCCCAGGTGCATCAGAAAGGATTTAGAAGATCAATGGAAAAGATCTGTGGGACCAGAGTGGGAGTTCAGAGTAGAAGTCCAGCATGCAATTCTAGCACAGACAACCCAGTGCATCCCTAGCCTTGGTCCTCCAAGTCAGCAAAGCAGGACTCTATTGCTTTAGCATATTAGATGTTACAGCTACAGTGGAGCAGGGACACTCCTAAATGTTTGAGGCCAAAAAGGAGGGCTTGTGGTATGGGTCCCTAGAAGTATCTCTTAAAACAACTGCACAAAACCCCTGAAGCTTATGACAATGCACCCTCTACTTTGGAAACAGAACTGTTTTACAAACAGTTAAAAGACAAGTAATAGGCTAGGAAAATGAGCAGATAACAGAAAAAGTTTCAGACCATTGAAACTTACTATGGTAATAAGGAAGATCAAACATACACTCAAAAGATGATTTAAAAAACTGGAACCTTCTATGACCAAAGCCTCCAAGAAAATTAAGGATTTGGCTCAGGCCAAGGAAGACCTCAAAAGGGATTTTGAAAATCAAGAGAGGGGGGGAAATTAGGAAAATAATTGAGTGTGGTGCAAAAGGAAATATTAAAAAATTAATAAAGAGAAGATTGCCTTAAAAAGCAAAATTGGCCAATTGGGAAATGAGGTACAAAAATAACTAAGGGAAATAACTCCTTAAAAATTAGAATTGAGAAAATGGAAGCTAATGACTTTATGAAAAATAAAGATACAATAAAGCAAAATTAAAGAAGGAAAAATGTGAATTATCTCATTGGAAAAACAACTGACTTGAAAAATAGATCAAAAAGAGATAATTTAAAAAGTATTGGTCAATCTGAAAGTCATGATCAAAAAAGGAGCCTGGATATCATCTTTCACGAAATAATCAAGGAGAACTATCCTGATATTCTAGAACCAGAGAGTAAAATAGAAATTTAAAGAATCCATTGATCCCTTTCTGAAAGAGATCCCAAAATAAAAACTCACAGAAATATTATAGCCAAATTCTAGTCAAGGAGAAAATATTGCAAACATTGAGAAACAAACAATTGAAGTAAGTGGAATCACAGTCAAGATAATACAAGATTTAGCACCTTCTACATTAAAGTACTGGAAGACTTGGAATATAATATTCCAGAGAGCAATGGAGCTAGAAGTATAACCAAGAATCATCTACTCAGCAAAACTAAGTATAATACTTCAGAGAAAAAGGTGATCATTCAATACAATAGAGGGTTTTCAAGCATTCATGATGAAAAGACCAGAGCTGAATGGAAAATTTGATTTTCAAATACAGGACTCAGGAGAATCATAAGGAGATAACCAGGAAAGTGTTAACATAAAGACTTAATAAAGTTTATCTGTTTATGTTCCTACATGGGATAATGATGCTTATAAATCATTAGAACTTTCTCATTGTTATGGCAGTTAGAAGGAGTGTATACACACACACACACACACACACACATACAGGGCACAAGTGTGAGTTGAATATGAAGGGATATTTTTTTAAAGATAATGAAGTTAAAGGGTAAGTGAGGAATATACTGGGAGAAAGAGAAAGGGAAAAGTGGAGTGGTGCAAATTATCTGCATTAAAGAAGATGAAAGAAAAAAGATTTTACAGTGGAGGGAAAGAGGAAGAGTTGAGGGGTAGTGAGTGAATCTTACTGTCCCTGGAATTTGTTCAAAGAGAAAATAACATACATACTCAATTTGTATTCTGTAGGAAAATAGGAGGGGAATGAAATACAGGAAGGGGGAAGGGTGATGAAGAGAATAGAGGAAACTGACTCAAATTCATAAGAAATAAGAGCCATGTCCCAATTGATAAAAGATCAAAAGATATGATGTGTATCCAAAAAAAGGCTATAAATTTACAGATATCTTTTGACCTAACAACACCACTACTAGGTATGAATATTAAAATATTTTTTTCTAAAAAAGGAAAATGACCTATGGTAGAAAATAAATTCATAGAAGCTCTCTTCTCAAAGTAAATATATATATATTGAAAATTGTAGGGATGACCATCAATTGGGAAATGTCTCAATAAACTGTGGTAGGTATTTTTTATGGTATATTATTGTTCTATGTTTCCTAATATTTAACCAGCCCTGCATTCCTGGTGAAAATGCTACTTAGTCATGATGTATTATCCTGGAAATGACTTTCTGTAATCTCTTTGCTAATATTTTATTTAAGATTTTTGCATCAATATTCATTAGTGAAATTGGTCTATAATTTTCTTTCTCTGTTTTCATCCTTCCTGGTTTAGGTATCAATAACATGGTCTGTGCCACAAAGGGAATTTGGTAAGAGTCCTTCTTTCCCTATTTTTTCAAATAGTTTGCATAGTATTGGAGTTAATTGCTCTTTAAATGTTTGGTAGAATTCACATGTAAATCCTTCTGGCCCTGGAATTTTTTTCTTAAGGAGCTGATTAATAGCTTGTTCTATTTCTTTTTCTAAAAGAGACTGTTTAAATAATTTATTTCCTCTTCTATTAATCTGGGCAATCTATATTTTTGTAGGTATTCCTCCATTTCACTTAGGTTATCAAATTTATTGGCATGAAGTTGGTCAAAATAACTCCTAATTATTGCTCTAATTTCCTCTTCCTTGGTGGAAAGTTCTCCCTTTTCATTTTGATATTAACAATTTGATTTTCCTCTTTCATTTTTCCAATCAAATTACCTAAAGCTTTGTCTATTTTGTTGTGTTTTTTCATAAAAGCTACTCTAAGTTTTATTTATTAATTAAATAGTTTTTTTGCTTTCAATTTTATTAATCTCCCCTTTTACTTTTAGAATTTCAAATTTGGTATTTAATTGGGGCTTTTAATTTGTTATTTTTATAGCTTTTTTAGTTGCAAGTACTATCTTTGCTTTCTCTATTTTATGCAAGTAAGCATCTAGAGATAGAAAATTTCCTCTAATAACTGCTTTGGCTGCATCTTACAAATTTTGGTATGTTTTCTCATTATTGTCATTCTCCTGGATGAAATTATTGATTGTGTCTATGGTTTGTGGTTTTATCTATTCATTCTTTAGGATTAGACTAGAAAATAGACCAATTAATTTTTGGTCTATTATCCCCTGGCCTTTTATCGAATGTAATTTTTATTGCATCATGATATGAACAAAAACATACATTTACTGTTTCTATCTTTCTCCATTTGATTTTGATGTCTTTATGCCCTAATATACAATCAATTTTTGTATTGGTTACATGAACTGCTGAGAAAAAAAAAAATATACCCTTTTATGTCTCCATTCAATTTTCTCCAAAGATTTATCATACCTAACTTTTCTAAAATATATTTACCTCTTTCACTTCTTTCTTATTTATTTTGTGATTTGATTTATTTAATTCTGAGCAAGTAATATTAAGATCGCCCACTAATATAGTTTTGCTGTCTATTTCTTCTTGCAGCTCTCTTAACTTCTCCAGGAATTTAGATGCTATACCACTTGGTGCATATATGTTTAGTATTGACATTACTTCATTATTTATGGTTTCCTTTAGAAGATATAGTTTCCTTCTTTATGTCTTTTTATTAGATCAATTTTTGCTTTTACTTAATCTGAGATCAGGATTGCTACCCCTGCTTAATTTACTTCACCTGATGAATAATAGATTCTGCTCCAGTGTAAAGTCCAGACTAGCTCCCTGAATGCCTCAGGATCATCCAGAGTCAGGATAAGTAAAAGTCCTTGGTCTTTAGGGGGAGAAGCAGGAAAACTGCCAGGAATTTAGCCAAAGATCTCTTCTGGACTCTGGAGTCCAGAATCTCCACCTTTCTCCTCATCTTATTGCAGCCAAGTGAATCTCTGGCCTCTGTCACCTCACCCTCTAATCTTTGCCTAGGATCATCTTAACACCAAACCTTGAGTTAGCACCAATGGTGAGAAGGGCCATTTTCCCAAACATATTCTAATAAGGTCATTGTCTTATATTGAATAGTTAATTAGTCATAAGTGCTCAGTTTTCTGATTCAAGCACACCTTTTAAGAGTTTCAGCCCTCTACACTCCAGCCTTTTACTTTTATTCTGTATGCATCACTCTGCTTTAAATGTGTTTCTTGTAAACAACACATTGTAGGATTCTGGCTTTTAACCCAGTCTGTTTTATCCACTTCTGTTTTATGGGAGAGTTCACCTCATTCATATTCAGAGTTAAATGATTAATTCTGTACTTGCTGCCATCTTATTTAGTCCAAATTATGCCTTTCTCCTTCCTTTCCCCCTTTCTTTCCTCCTCAGTATATTGCGTCTGACTACCACTTCCCTCAAGCAGCCCTCCCCCTTTATAGCTCCTTCCCTTTTCTAATACCTTTACCCTACTATTTCTGTTTATACTTCTAGTATTCTCCCCCTTTCCTTTCCCCTTTTCCCTTGCACTTCCCTAAAAGGTGTAACAAGGGTCTCTGTGAGACCAACTATGTCTAATAATTCTCTTTTTGAGCCAAATCTGATGAGAGTAAGATTCACACAATGTTCATTCCCTTCCCTTCTTTTCCTCATTTATAATAGGTCTTCTTTGCCTCTTCATGAGATGTAATTTCCCTTATTTTACCTCCATTTTCCTTTTTCCAGTACAATCCCCTTTACAATCTCTTGTTTTGTTTTTATATTATCATAGTAAAATCAAATAATACCAGCCTTCTCTATGTATACCCATAATAGAAATATAATTCTCAAGAGTTCTTTCCTCTTTACATTTTTATGCTTCTCCTGAATTCTATATTTGGAGATCAAATTTTTTTGTTCAATTTTGATCTCTTCATCAGAAATAAATTAAATTCACCTGTATCATTGAATGTCCATCTTCTTCTCTGAAAGATAATTTAGCTGGATAGTTTATTGTTGGCTGTATTCCAAGTTCCTTTGCCTTTCAGAATATCAGATTCCAGGCCCTTGATCCTCTAAGGTGGAAGCTTCTAGGTCTTGGGTAATAATGATATGGTTCCTTTATATTTGAATTGCTTCTTTCTGGCTACCTGCAATATGTTCCTTTGATCCAATATTTCTGAAATTTAGCTACAGGATACCTTGGAGTTTTCATTTTGGAGTCTCTCTCAGGAGTTGATTGGTGAATTCTTTCAATGGCTATTTTACCTTCTTAGGACATCAGAGCAGTTTTCCTTAATGATTTCCTGAAAGAAAATGTTTAGGCTCTTATTTTTATCATGGCTTTCACATGGATCAATAATCCTTAGATTGTCTCTCCTAGATCTATTTTCCAAGTCATTTGTTTTTCCAAGGAGTTATTTTTGTATTTGGCCAGTTGAAATTTTAAATGAGTTGTTTTGTTCTATAGATTTTTTTTTCTATTTCACAAACTCTGTTTTTCAGGGAGGAGTTTTCTTTTCCATTTTGTGAAATTTATTTTATAAGGAGTATATGTTTTTTCCACTTCACTAAATCTATTTTGTAAGGAGTTTTCTTCAGATAATTTTGTGTTTCTTTTTCCAAAGCTTCTTGCAAAGTTCTCATTTTCTTTCCCCATTTTTCTTCTAGCTCTTTTTAAAGATCCTTTTAAAATTCTTTCAAGATAGCCTTGTGAGATGGGGATCCAGTTATATCAATCTTTGGAGTTTCATCTGGTGATGATCTGTAATGTTCTTTGTCTCTAAATTGTAATCATTCTCTGGGAGCAGGATTTCTTGGAGAGCTTCTGGGAGCAGCCTTAGTTTCAGTTCAGTTCCAATAATCCCAAAATGCAGCCAGGAGTTAAAGTCCGGATCCTTATTGTGTCCTTCAAAGTCTTAAATCTTTTCCTGGGGCCTGGTGAACTTTATCTTTTTTCTTTACTCCCAAGAGCTCTTGTCCGAATGTTTCTAAATCCAAAGGTTAGTCCTTCAACCTCCAGCCTCTCGTCCTCCCCAATGTCTCCAGCCAGCAGGAAGGTAGATGTAGGAATGAATCAGACTCCTCCTCCTAGAAAGTGGGCTTGTGGGTATTCTCTGGGCTTGTGGGAGCTCCTTAAAAGTATGCTCTCTTAAAAGTGTGAATCTCATGGAATTTTAGTAAATCCATTACTGAACTAGAGAATTGTTAAGTATCATGCTAAATTAGATAATTATATCCATTCCAGTGATTTAGCACTTTGTAAGAATCTTTTTTTTTTTAAATTTTTATTTTATTTTATAATTATAACATTTTTTGACAGCACATATGCATGGGTAATTTTTTACAACATTATCCCTTGCACTTACTTCTATTCAGATTTTTTCCCTTCCTCCCCTAACCCCCTCCCCCAGATGGCAAGCAGTCTTATATATGTTAAATATATTACAATATATTCTAGATACAATATATGTGTGTAGAACCGAATTTTTTGTTGCACAGGAAGAATTGGATTCAGAAGGTAAAAATAACAGTTTACATTCATTTCCCAGTGTTCCTTTTCTGGATGTAGCTGGTTCTGTCCATCATTAATCAATTGGAATTGGATTAGCTCTTCTCTATGTTGAAGAAATCCACTTCCATCAGCATACATCCTCATACAGTATCATTGTTGAAGTGTATAATGATCTTCTGGTTCTGCTCGTTTCACTCAGCATCAGTTGATGTAAGTCTCTCCAAGCCTCTCTGTATTTCTCCTGTTGGTCATTTCTTATAGAACAATAATATTCCATAACATTCATATACCATAGTTTACCCAACCATTCTCCAATTGATGGACATCCATTCATCTTCCAGCTTCTAGCCACTATGAAAAGGGCTGCCACAAACATTTTGGCACATACAGGACCCTTTCCCTTCTTTAGTAGTTCCTTGGGGTATAAGCCCAGTAGTAGTATGGCTGGGTCAAAGGGTATGCACATTTTGATAACTTTTTGGGCATAATTCCAGATTGCTCTCCAGAATGGTTGGATTCTTTCACAACTCCACCAACAATGCAACAGTGTCCCAGTTTTCCCACAGCCCCTCCAACATTCATCGTTATTTGTTCCTGTCATCTTAGCCAATCTGACACCTCAGAGTTGTCTTAATTTGCATTTCTCTGATCAATAGTGATTTGGAACACTCTTTCATATGAGTGGAAATAGTTTTAATTTCATCATCTGAAAATTGTCTGTTCATATCCTTTGACCATTTATCAATTGGAGAATGGCTTGATTTCTTATAAATTAAAGTCAATTCTCTGTATATTTTGGAGATGAGGCCTTTATCAGAACCTTTAACTGTAAAAATTTTTTCTCAATTTGTTACTTCCCTTCTAATCTTGTTTGAATTAGTTTTGTTTGTGCAGAAACTTTTTAATTTGGTGTAATCAAAATGTTCTATTTTGTGATCAATAATGGTCTCTAGTTCTCCCTTGGACACAAACTCCTTCCTCCTCCACAAGTCTGAGAGGTAAACCATTCCATGTTCCTCCAATTTATTTATGATTTCGTTCTTTATGCCTAAATCTTGGACCCATTTTGATCTAATCTTAGTATGTGGTGTTAAATGTGGGTCCATGCCTAGTTTCTGCCATACTAATTTCCAGTTTTCCCAGCAGTTTTTGTCAAATAATGAATTCTTATCCCAAAATTTGGGATCTTTGGGTTTGTCAAAGATTAGATTGCTATTTTTATTCATTATCTTGTCCTGTGAACCTAACCTATGCCACTGATCAACTAGTCTATTTCTTAGCCAATACCAAATGGTTTTGGTGACTGTTGCTTTATAATATAGCTTTAAATCAGGTACACTTAGACCACCTTCCTCTGACTTTTTTTTCATTAGTTCCCTTGCAATTCTCGACCTTTTATTCTTCCATATGAATTTTGTTGTTATTTTTTCTAGGTCATTAAAATAGTTTCTTGGGAGTGTGATTGGTATAGCACTAAATAAATAGATTAGTTTGGGGAGTATTGTCATCTTTATTATATTCGCTCGGCCTATCCAAGAACATTGAATGTCTTTCCAATTATTTAAATCTGACTTTATTTTTGTGGCAAGTGTTTTGTAATTTTGCTCATATAATTCCTGACTCTCCTTTGGTAGATATATTCCCAAATATTTTATACTATTGACTGTTATTTTGAATGGAATTTCTCTTTGTATCTCTTGCTGTTGGATTGTGTTGGTAATGTATAAAAATCCTGAGGATTTATGTGGATTTATTTTGTATCCTGCGACTTTGCTAAAATTCTGAATTATTTCTAATAGCTTTTTAGCAGAGTCTTTGGAGTTCTCTAAGTATACCATCATGTCATCTGCGAAAAGTGACAATTTGATTTCTTCATTTCCTACTCTAATTCCTTGGATCTCTTTCTCGGCTCTTATTGCCAAGGCTAGAGTTTCTAGTACTATATTGAATAGTAATGGTGATAGTGGGCAACCTTGTTTCACTCCTGATCTTACAGGGAAAGGTTCTAGTTTATCACCATTACATATGATGTTTACTGAAGGTTTTAAATATATGCTCCTTATTATTTTAAGGAATAGTCCATTTATTCCTATACTCTCAAGCATTTTTAGTAGGAATGGATGTTGGATTTTATCAAATGCCTTTTCTGCATCTATTGAGATGATCATATGGTTTTTATTAATTTGATTATTAATATGGTCAATTATACTAATAGTTTTCCTAATATTAAACCAGCCCTGCATTCCTGGTATAAATCCCACTTGGTCATAGTGTATTATCCTGGGGATGATTTTCTGAAGTCTATTTGCTAATATCTTATTTAAGATTTTAGCATCAATATTCATTAAGGAAATTGGTCTATAGTTTTCTTTCTCAGTTTTCGATCTACCTGGTTTAGGTATCAGTACCATGTCTGTGTCATAGAAGGAATTTGGTAGGACTCCTTCAATCCCTATTTTTTCAAATAGTTTACATAGCATTGGAGTTAGTTGTTCTTTAAATGTTTGGTAGAATTCACCTGTAAATCCATCTGGTCCTGGGGACTTTTTCTTAGGAAGTTGGTTAATAGCTTGGTCTATTTCTTTTTCTGAGATGGGACTATTTAGACTACTTACTTCTTCCTCTGTTAATCTGGGCAAGCTATATTTTTGAAGGTATTCTTCCATTTCATTTAAGTTATCGAATTTATCAGCATAAAGTTGAGCAAAGTAGCTCCTAACTATTGTTCTAATTTCCTCTTCATTAGTGGTGAGTTCACCCTTTTCATTTTCAAGACTATCAATTTGCTTTTTCTCTTTCCTTTTTTTAATCAGGCTTACTAAGGGTTTGTCTATTTTGTTGTTTTTTTCATAAAACCAATTCTTAGTTTTATTAATTAATTCAATAGTTTTTTTACTTTCAATTTATTAATCTCACCTTTTATTTTTTGAATTTCAAGTTTTGTGTTTGTCTGGGGGTTTTTAATTTGTTCCTTTTCTAGCAATTTTAGTTGTAAGCCCAATTCGTTGGCCTCTCTTTCTCTATTTTATGCAAGTAGGCCTGTAGAGATATAAAACTTCCCCTTATTACTGCTTTGGCTGTATTCCACACAATTTGGTATGATGTCTCATTATTGTAATTTTCTTGGCTGAAGTTATTAATTATGTCTATGATTTGCTGTTTTACCCAATCATTCTTTAGTATAAGATTATTTAGTTTCCAATTATTTTTTGGTCTATTTTCCCCTGGCTTTTTATTAAATGTTATTTTGATTGCATTATGGTCTGAAAAGGATGCATTTACTATTTCTGCCTTACTGCATTTGATTTTGAGGTTTTTATGCCCTAGTATATGATCAATTTTTGTATAGGTTCCATGAACTGCTGAGAAGAAAGTATATTCCTTTCTGTCTCCATTTAGCTTTCGCCAAAGATCTATCATATCAAACTTTTCTAGTATTCTATTTACCTCTTTGACTTCTTATTTATTTTGTGGTTTGATTTATCTAATTCTGAGAGTGCAAGGTTGAGATCTCCCGCTATTATAGTTTTGCTATCTATTTCCTCTTGCAGCTCTCTTAATTTCTCTTTTAAGAATTTAGATGCTGCACCACTTGGTGCATACATGTTTAATATTGATACTGCTTCACTATTGATGCTTCCCTTTAGCAGGATATAATGCCCTTCCTTATCTCTTTTAATTAGATCAATTTTTGTTTTTGCTTGATCTGAGATGAGGATGGCTACTCCTGCTTTTTTGGTTTTGCCTGAAGCATAATAGATTCTGCTCCACCCTTTTACTTTTAGTTTGAATGTCTCATCCTGTTTCAGGTGTGTTTCCTGTAAACAATATATAGTAGGATTCTGACTTTTAATCCAGTCTGCTAACTGCTTCCTCTTTATGAGGCAGTTTGCCCCATTCACATTTATGGTTAGAAGGACTAATTCTATATTACTTGCCATCCTATTAACCCCTGCTTATGCTTTTCCCCTTTCCTTCCCTTTTACCCTCCTATCCAGTATTAAACTGGTGAACACCACTTGCTTTTCACAGCCCTCCCTTTTTAGGATCCCTCCCCCACCTTAAAGATCCTCCCCTTATTTTACCCCTTTTCCTCGAAATTACTGTATTCCCTTCCCCTTAGCTTACTCCTTCCCTTTCACTTTTCAATGAAGTGGAAGAAGTTTCACCATAAATCAAATATGTCTATTGATACACACTATGTTCATCTCCCTCCTTTCTTTCTCTCAGATATAATAGGTTACCTTTGCCTCTTTGTGAGATGTAGTATCACCACTTTACACTTTTTTATGATATAATCTCCTTTCCACCTCTAGTTTCTAAGACAAATTGTACATATGTTCTTTACATATTTTTTTGACAGAAGTATAGTTCTCAAGATTTCTTTTTACCTTTTTAGAAATCTCTTGAGTTCTGTATTTGAAGATCAAACCTTTTATGTAGGTCTGTTTTTTTCATCAAAAATAGATGGAATTCATTGATTTCGTTAAATGTCCATCTTCTTCCCTGGAAAACTATGCTCATTCTTGCTGGGTAAGTTATTCTTGGCTGCATACCAAGTTCCTTAGCCTTTCGGAATATCATGTTCCAGGCCCTGCGTTCTTTTAATGTGGACGCTGCTAGATCCTGGGTTATCCTTATTGTGGATCCTCCATATCTGAATTGTTTTTTTCTAGCAGCTTCCAATATCTTTTCCTTTGTCTGATGGTTCTTGAACTTGGCCACTATATTTCTTGGCGTTTTGATTTTAGGGTCCCTTTCAGTAGGTGATCAATGAATTTTTTCAATGTCTATTTTACCCTCTGTTTCCAAAACGTCTGGGCAGTTCTCTTTGATAATTTCCTCGAAAATGGTGTCCAAGTTCTTTTTTTCCTCCCATTTTTCCGGGAGTCCGATTTTTCTCAAATTGTCTCTCCTGGATCTGTTTTCCAGGTCTGTTGTCTTTCTGGTAAGGTACTTGACAGTCTTTTCAATTGTTTCATTTCTCTGGTTTTGCTTGACTACTTCTTGGTTTCTCTTTGAGTCATTCATTTCTACTTGTTCCAGTCTAATTTTCAATGATGTATTTTCTTCACTCACTCTTTTTATATCTCTTTGTAATTGTCCAATTGAGTTTTTATCTTCTATGGAATTTTTTTCCATTTTATCCATTTTATTTTTTAGAGAGCTGATTTCTTTTTCCAGCTCACTAATCCTGTTTTCCTTGGAGTTGTTTACCTTTTCCAGCTCACTAATCCTGTTTTCCTTGGAGTTGTTTACCTTTTCCAGCTCACTAATCTTGTTTCTCAATGATTTGATTTCTTTATCCACTCTGTCTTTGAATGCATGGGATGACTTCTCCAGGCTCTCTTGCCAAGCTTCCCTTTCCTTTTCCCATTTCTCTTCCAGCTCTCTTGTGAGAGCCTTTTTGATTTCCTCTATGAGGTTCTTTTGTATTGAGGAGCAGCTTATATCCCTCCCAGGGGATACATCTGGGGACAGTCTGTTCCTAGTCTCCTCAGCATTTGAAGTCTGCTCCCTCTCCACACAGAAGCTGTCAATGGTTAGAGCCCTTTTGAATTTTTTGTTCATTTTGTCAGAGTAGGAATCAAAGAAAACAAACTGACAAGAGAAACAATTGGTCTGTTTTGCGGGGGATGGGGCTGGATGGTATTAATGGGCTTCCTCTACAGACTGGGGGTAGGGCAGCAGAGAGGCACTAACAGAACAGCGATGACTGTACTGAGTCTGTGCTCTGAGGCTCCGAGAACGCACCGAGTCAGTCCAGGTGGGGGTTGGGGGTGGCCGGGCTCTGAGAGACGCTGGCTTTCTGGGGTTTTAATCTTCACCTCCGGTGTTTACACCCTCTCCACCGCTCCTGGCTTGCTGCCAAGACGGAGCATCCACACTGGGGCAAAAGCCCTTTCACAGAAATGGCAGAGATCACACCCCTCCCCCTCCGGTCTGAGCTGTGTGAGCTGCCTGTCTTATTCTGGCTGCCTGCCCTCAGTCTGCGCCCAGTCTGATTGACCCTCCCCTGAGCAAACACAGACCTTTTCTGGTGACTTTCAAGGATGTCTTCTCTTGGTGATAATTTGTGGATTTCTTTCTGGGTCAAGGATTAAGTCAGAGGCTTGTCATGAAGTAAGTTCTGAGAGAAAACGAGGAGCTCAAGCAGCTGTCTGCCTCCACGCCGCCATCTTTGCCGGAAGTCCACTTTGTAAGAATCTTAACAATGATCTGTTTTTAGTATCCTCAGGGTTTGAAAACTGTTCTTTTTCTCCCTTAAACATATCTACGGTCAGAGTTCTTTTTGGGTTTTTTGCTCATTTTTTTTTTTCTTCTTAAAATTGAGCTCTGATTTTAGGGCAAAGGGGAGATTGTCAAAGCTTCCTCTATATCTGATAGTGACTGTATTGGATCAGTGTTGATTAACTTGTGGTGCTGGGTGGACTTGGCCAGGTTCTGTGAAATTCTGGCATTTAGGGGCTCACTATTTGACTTTTGTATTTGTATTGGATGTCTCATAACTACTCTGCTGATCTACTGGCTTGCAATCAGGACTGAGTAGCCAACACTGCTATAGATTCCTCCAGGTAGATTCTCTAGCACACAGAGCCCATGCTGCTCAGGAATTGTGCACTGTCTTCTCTTGGCACCTGCACTCAGCCCACTTGCACTCAGCCTTCTTCCCTCTGTGACTGTCTATTTCAATCGGACCTTTTCTAGAGGTCTTTGAAATTATCTTCTGCTGGAAATTTGTTACTCCCAATATTCATGGATTTTGTCACTCCAAAGCCAGTTCAGAAGCTGGATTTGCTATTATCTTGAGAGACATGGGGAGAACTCAGAGAAAGACTTGTCCCCTTTCTGCCATCTTGTCTCTGCCCCCTCCTCTATCTACATATATACAGGTGTGTGCTTTATATTTCCTGAAATTTTCAAAGAAGTGTAAAGTATTTCCCTCCTACCTTATGAGAATTATTACTTTATTCCTAAGTCAAAAGAAGGATTTAATGTTGCTCATTAGTATAATCTGAAAATTGCCAGTCCTTCAAAGACTTCATTAGACCTTAGAAAGAGATAAAGGAAACTCCATTGTTTTGGCATGTTCTTTCCTAAAACTGATAGAAAGTCTTTCTTCTCTAACTTTTCATGATAATGGAGATATTATTTTAAATGTTTACTTCAATTCAGAGAGAAGGAAGAGTTCTATATGGAATAAGTAGTATGTTTTTGAGTTAGTACCAGATCCATAGAAATTCAAAACCTTTTTTGTTAGTTTCTTTAAAGTAAAAAAAAAAGAGAGAGAGAGAGATTATTTCCCATTAGCCCAAATCACTTTTTACAAGAATCCATTATACATAATTTCCTATTAGCCCAAACCACATTTTATAAGAATCCATTGTATATTATCTCCAAAAAGTGGTATTCTAGCCCAGAAATAAAATTCACAAAGATGGTAAACTCTCTTCCTTCCACAGGAAGCTATATCACTTCTGGAGAACTCTCATAGTTAAGAATTTCTCCCTGTACTAAGAAGATATTTACATCACTATAAGTTCCATCCATTCTTAGTTCTGTCCTAGCTGAAATGATTGAGAGGCAACTTGTTATAGTGAAAAAAGAATAAGTTTTGAAGTCAAGAAGACTGAAATTTTTGTCCTACTTTTGATGCATGATGTAATTTCGAGTCAGCTATTTAATATGTAAGTGTCCTGGGCAATCTATAATCATACATTGCAGAAAAGGTATCAACCTGAATGGGAAGAAGGAGTTTCATCAATTCTGATTACCAGAAACCGGTGAAATCACAGGTTCAGTCTCTGTTTCCAAGGTAAACCAACAAAATAAAGTTTGATATTAATTCTATATGATGTCTTACATGGACGATAATGTTGATGATTATTAACATTTATATATTGCTATAAAGTTTGCAATCCCCATTATACATGACTTCATTTCCATCCTCAATTTTCTTCAGCCTATATTGTCATATGACCTCTTTGTTTATACTCTTTGGGATAATTTCTAGCTTTGAAAATTGTCTTCTACTAGAGAATATGATTTTACAGATATGATCCAACTAGAGAAAAATGAAGTAATTTTGTTGCTTTTTAATACACACACATGCATAGGTATATGTATAGACCTATATACATATGTATGTGTATACACATAAACACACATACATACATATATATATATATATATATATATATATATATTCACTTTTTTTCAAAGATTCATATTGGTATGAATGCAAATAGAACCCACTCTATTCTGCAACTTAGCAGACGGTCTTCCAGAAAGACTATGGCAAAATAATTCATCGCCTTTAGGCCAAGCTGATGATGTCTCCCTCCCTTAGCTAACTAAGCCTTTAGATAAGATACACAGTCAATGTGTAGAGGTTCATACTTGAATCATTTTGCCTTATTTTGCATATATTATTTGCTGACCAAGCTTTCAAAGGATATTTCTACAGTAAGATGAGTGATCTTCTAAAATTCTGTTGTGATCACTTAGTATAGGGATAAGGTGTTATGTAATACCATTGTTCATCATTGGGTTTATAATTAATTAACTTAATAAAGATCCCTTTTCACAACAAATATTGCCTTGTAATATCTCCTGCACCTGTAATTTACTTACTTGTTTCTTTTTAAATGAATATGTAATTTCTACATTTTCCTGATTTAAATTTCATTTTATTAGATTTAAAAGCTTTTGGGATCATTTGGAATGAATTTTTTTTCATCCATTGTGTTGTTTATACTATGCAGTTTTAGGCCATTCATACAAATATGTCTCCCATACCTTGAATTTCTGATAAAATTATTGAATAGAATTGGTGTAAGGACAGAGTCCTGTGCCTCTCCATTAGATTCTTTCTTCTAGGTCATTTATTCAAACTTTTGGGGTTCAGTAACTTAATCAGTTCTATTTTTGCCTTATTGTATCATATTGCTTTTCATTTCTTTCTTTCCTATCCAAAATGTCATTAAGAGAAAATGGCCAAAATTTTTCCTGAAATTCAGTTATACCATGCCCTTAGTATTTATCTAATAAATATGTCAAAAAAAAGAAAGAAAAAGAAAATTAAATTAGTTTAGCATGTCTTATTCCTGTTAAGTATAACTTATCTTTAAAATGTTATGATCATATATATAACTATTTGAATGTAATACTTTTTATATCAATTTGTTATTGTCTAAATTGCTCAAATGAACAATGAGGGTGAATGTGTGAGGGGACCATATTTGAAAATGGGAACAAATCTGGCATCCAAAGTCTAACTATTATTCTTCTAACTAGTAGAAGAGAAGGGAAAGAGATCATCGACAATAGTCATGCAATCCCAAAGAAATCATATGTATTTAAAATTTGGCTTCTCCTCCCACCTTCGAAGAATATCTCTCTACCCCTGGGTCCTTCAAAAAGGGTTTTGAAATGAGATGGTTAGCAGTTTTCTTTTCTTCTTTCACTCCTATGTGAATCCCTTCCCCCATCCCTACCTTCACTCCATCTCCCCATGGCAGTGAGGGCCAAGTTTGTTGCTTGCAGCAGAAAGACTCAAACGTTTGCACGATCCGACTGTTTTCAAACAGACTAGGCTCTTGTGAGCCTTACCAGCTGTGACTAATAGCAAAAAGAAGGGGGGAAAAAGCTGCTTGGGCCTGTAGGCTTCAGACAGGCAGGCTCTAGGGGAAACAAGAGAAAGCCATTAACTAACCACAGTATTATCTTGATTCTCTCTGAGAAACGAGCTAGGGACGGCTAATGAACTAGCCTTAACGTTTCAAACTGAGTGCACCTCTGGGAACTCTGCTAGAACAAACAGTGTGACAGATCAATGCCTGATTCCTATATCAAGAGAAAAGGTTATTTGCTCCTCCAAGGAATTATAAGATTAGTTCATCTCTATGATACACTTTCTAGCTTTTATAATATAACTTTCCTTAGTATGTAAGTTATACGTGATATAAAATGATCTGTATGTGTTTATGTATGTGAGTATGTGTGTGTGTGTAGTAGAACAGATATATATTTTTGTAGTCATGTGCATATATTAGTCTTACACCTGACTATTGTGTAAGATAATATTGCAAGATGAAATAATTTTCACCATCCTTCCTGAAATACAGATGCCAAGTTTTTTACTCTAATTAAGGTACTTATCCAAGTTAAATTATACAACCTTCAGTTATTAAATCTAAGATGGAGAAATGGTTAGGAGTGGGTTCATTCAGTGATTCCCATGTGGCTAATAGGGAGGGATTTTCAAAAGACTACTGATTGCCTGGAAAAAAGGCTTCACTCCTTAGCCTTATCCTCCAACATCATTCAAAAACAATACAAAACAAACGAAAACTATTAATAGGTCTTAATGGAATTGGTTATCACTTTGGTAAAACTAGTGAAAAGAGCACAGCCTTTGGCTTCAAGTTAAATTTTGGACCCATTCCTTTGCATTTTGAACAAGTGATTTTGAACAAGTCACTTAACAGTTTCTACTCCAGGTTTTTCATCCATAAAAAAGACTGTATTATTATATGATTTCTATTATTGCTTTCAGCTTAAGAACTGTGAGCCTGTGAAAGTAATATAAAATGACATACTTCTATTGCATTGATAATGAATATAATTGCAATGTGGTTTACAAAGATCAAAATTATTACTATCACATAAAGGTGGCCAATAGGAATATCAATTTTAGTCTTTGAAATAATTGATCTTATATTATTTAAAAATATTTTAAATCATTAACCAAGTTTAGGAAGTCATTATTGATTCCTAATCACAGATTTAGAACTTTTAAAATGAAATTATGTTCATATTTATTCTTGGAAAATAACCCACATATTAATTTAAGGTCAAGTTGTTTTGGTATTCATTTTTACTACTTATGCTAATGAGCTGAAAGATCCATCAAAATTTTAAAGAAAATCTTTCTTCAAAGGACCACAAAGCTTAATATTGGCTAGATACAAAATAAAAGATTTGGGTGTCAAATCTTGTATCCTGACCTACTCTAATTGTCTGTGAAACTGGAATCCCAATGGAGAAAGATTGCCTAGTGACTAATACGATCTAAGAAGCTTTTGTTTGTGAGAAAAACCTTTAAAAGAATGTCTCTCTTACCTGACTACACATCAACATACATTATAACTGTGCTGTGGAAGTTTTATAAGACTATTATTGATGATCATTATAGGCGGAATAGCTCTTTTAAAAATATAAATTAACTAGTTAATAACTTCATATAAAATATTCTCTTTGGAATGCTGGTAGAGGGCTAATAATAATGTAATTTCAATCTCTATGTATAATTTTCAAAGTATTTCTCCATATAGAAAAAGCTAGTCACAAGCTTTCAGTAAATGCCTACTATAAGGAAATCACTACAGTCAGTATAATGAAAGAAGTAAAAACACCTTTCGTCATGTTGTGTTTAGGAATACAGAACACATAAAACAGTATACTAATACGGTTCTGCACTGTCATGCCTACCTGGGAAATGGGTCTATTCTTCTCTTTCTTCCCCATCATCTCCACCACCTGCTACCACTTTGCTTTGTAACCAAATAACCCAAGGTCAAATTGACTGGAGCCTTCTATAATGTCCAGATTGTTGCCACTTCTATTTTTGGCTAAAGGACAAAGTATTGGCCTCTCTCTTTTTCTCCTACTGTCTGATAGCCATATCCAAGTTCTTCAGTATTTTAAAGTTAGATTTACTGAAAAAAACATCATAAAGAAAAAAACATTATAGAAGGAGGGATTGCTAGAAAATAAAGTGAGATTTTCACAAATTACACAAATTCTAACTGTTTAATTTTGATTAATCTAGATTGTTGACAAGAAAAAATAGAAGGATAAAAGAAATAGTCCTGATGCCCTATTAATCAATGGCATCAGGACTATTTCTTTTATCCTTTGCTTTCTTCTTGTCAACAAACTACCAGATACTGAAAAACAGTAGTTTTTACTGTTGTTTTCACCCATCAGTTTGTTAGATCTCAGACCTCCAGGGTCAACACCTCTAGTCTTCAGTTTTTAGTGTGGTAGTTCAAAATCTACCCCAATTATGGTTATTCTCAATTAGAACAATATGGCTCCATGTCAGCGGCCTAGGGAAAGCCTTGCCTATCTACTTGCTAGATTTCTATTGAAAAAAAAAATTCTACCATAAATGGGTTCCAGAGATCTATAAGACTCTGATTTCATCTTTTATCTTTATCTGGAGGTCTTCAGGTATTGGTGTTGTCAAACAGATGGAACCGGTGTCTAATTTATGGATGGTCTAAGCCAAATAGAGAAGGCTAGAGGCAGAAAAGCCATAAATCAAGTTTCAATTTCAAGGTGAGGGAAACACCTTGTAAGCAAGGACATATGTGCCAAAACTACAGCTCTAGTAGGTGGGCCCAAGGAGATCTCAATGTGTGGAGAGATCTCAATATTTAAACCAATGACTATCTGTTGAGCTATAGCCCTGAGTATGAAGGGTAATGGCAATAATGTAATAGGTTTGATTCATATCAGAGCTTCATGATTAGAACATGGATATAGCAGGTGCTTGCTAAGCTCGGAGAACACCTGGTGTTGGTCAAAGCAATTCAATAATTATATAAAATAATTTTGGAGTTATGCTGTGACTGAGATCATCTGAAGAGTGACTGCAAAGGATTGTTGTTATACCAGCTTCAGTACACAGCTTGCTTGATGAGTTTTAATTGTAGAAAACAGGATGTTCCCTAATATTTTGACAATATTTACTTCTTAGTTCTTTTCCTTTTGTTTGTTGTATTATTTGCAAAGTGTTTAGAACAATCTTCCCTTCATTCTTTCTCTTCTCACAGACAAAATCTACTAGTTAATTCTATTAGGGACTATTGAATTTCTGACAAAATGGCAGAATAGCCACTTGCCATCAGTCTTGTGATTTAGACCTCTTTGGAGTTCTCTAATAACTTTGTAGTTATCAAACAATCAATCTCCCAGCCTAAGTTGCTTTATTGTTTTGAACCAAGTCTTATGATGAAACTCTGATCATTAGTCAAACTAAGCAAAGAGACACATCTGAAGTCAATAGATATTGGACTTATTGTTGCTCTTTTTATCTCTGAATTCTATGTTTCCTCACCACAGGGTGATAAGTTTATTAATCTATGCTTGTTGCCCTTGTTCCTGGGATTTAATTTTGATGACTTCCTGTTTATATTATCTTTACAGGAAAATTCCATGACCATTCAGCCATATCAATATATAATCACCACCACCAATCTTAATAATTGATTATGGTTATTGTACCCTAATGGGGGCAAATCAATATGCATGTCTTATTATTTAAGTATTTATGTAGTCAATTTAATTCAAACAAACATTTATTAAGCACTTACTAAATGTATCCCACACTCAGCTCAGGGGACTCAAAGACAAAAAAGAAAGTTCTTGCCCTCCTGGGGTTTATAGTCTATACATACTAACATCTCCCTAGTATTTATGGATTATGAGGAAATTTAAACTGAAACAAAGATGAACCATTTGACAAGTTCCAAAGAAATACATCACTTCCTTTCAAGTACAATTCTAGGCAGTTGGCAGGTATTTGATAAATGTCTGTGGAATTAAATTGCTGAAAGTATTCCTTAATAATGACCATCATTTTAAGCCAATTTTAGGGACAGGATAAGGTTCATTTTATAATCAAGGAGGATCCATAGACATACAAATCATGAAGGTGCTGAAGTCCTTAAAAAGTTTGTTCTCTTAAGTAAATTAAACATGCCCTTATAATCTTGTTTACTCTAGTAATTGGCTAAGCAAACTATTTCTTCATAGCTAATACAAAGATAAAGTTCATCAAAGCCCCAGTTGAATTATCACAAATTCCTAATTATTGAAATTTAAATTAATGAGCCATTGCTGTATATTTTAAAATAAATCCTCTGGGAAATTTTTTGAAGACATGCCACTGAATCTCTAGTAAGGTGATATAATTAATATAAAAAGATCTGAATATTCAGTAAGCTGAATAAAGTTTGCTGTCTTTCTTTTGCTATCAACCCATTTCTTCTCTTTTCACAATATTTAATTAAAAGAGGACTAGACAAGTTAGGAAAATTATATTCTATGTCTTACTTTGAAATTAACTAGCTTTGTGACCTTGGAAAATGCACTTACTCTAACCTCAGTTCTTTAGCTATAAAATGAGAAGGAACGAATTGGACGATTTCTAAGGGTCTTTCCAGGTCTAAATTTCCATTCAATTCAGAAAGTATCTATAGAATACTTATTTTTGCAAGGTGCTTGGAATGGAGGCAAAAAAAAATTCCCTATTTAGTTCTTGTTCTCAAAGATTTTAAAAATAATGTGTAGGTAAAGGGATGGAAGAGGGGGAGGAATACCTGAAAACAAACAATAATACAGTAAAAGGAATATGACAAATGCAAAGATGAAAATCCAGGAAAAAACTTTGAGTGATTTGGGGGGAAAGAGTATGTTCAATTAGAGGGAGGGAGAAAGGGAAGGTGATAGTCAAAGAAAGCTTTGAGAAGATGAGAACTGAATTTAGCCTTGAAGAAAAGGAGATATGTCAACAGTGACATGGCAGGATTTTTTTTTTACAGGCACAGGAAACCACTTCAGTACAGAAATTGCAGAATGTGGACTGAAAAGGAGAGGCAGTAGTAATTGAGTTTGACTAGAATATACTGTTCATGAAGAGAAAATGTATGAGATAAAGGTGGAAGAATGTTTGGAGCCAAATGGGCCTTGAATGTTATAAAAAGGAGTCAACTCTTTATTTAACAGGCAGTGAGTCATCTCAGTTATTTTGTATGTGTGTTGGAAGAGATTAGAATTAGTAGAAGAACAAGAATCTTTACTACTTGAGTAGTGATGAAAAAGCTGAATTACAGAAAACAAAGTGTGAAAACAGGAAGATTAGTTAAAAAGTGACTGTAATCTTGGTAAGAAGAAAAGAGACCCTGAATTATGCTAGTTTGAGTGAGAGGAAAAGTTAACTGAAAGAAAATGGATACTAAAGGGATAGAAGGACATAATATCATACATGAATTTGTCTTGATTTAATTCAGCTGTGAATTTATGAACTTGACAAAAATAAAGATTTTATCCATGCACGTGCGTGTGTGCGTGTGTGTGTGTATAACTATATAACTATAGGAAAGGGAAAAGAAGATAATATGAGAGGAAAGAAGGGGAAGGGAGAGAATGAAACAGAGAGGAGAGAAAGAAAGAGACAGAGGAAGAGGAGAGAGAAAGGAAGTGATTAAGAAAAAGAGAGAGAGAGAAAGAGAGAGAGAGAGAAAGAGAGAGAGAGAAAGAGAGAGAGAGAGAGAGAGAGAGAGAGAGAGAGAGACTGTTTCTGCATGACTTTTAAATCATGAATACATCAATCATTTGAGTATAATTTAGAATTTCCTCTTCATCATATCCACTCTCTATTGATTTTATTTAAGCGGAGCCAATGAAGATAGTTTTAGTTTGAATTCCTACAAGTACTGGTCAGTTAGCAGAGCTCTGTTCTTATGCTGCCTTTTACTCCTTTATGTCTTCTCTTGTTTTTTTCATGATGAAGATAAAGAAGACAGTTATTTGGAAGTATAATATAATAACATTTATGTGTTAGGGCCAGGAGAGTATTTTTCTCCAAACATTAATTTTCTTACCAGCTAAATCTTTGCTTATTTTTATTTTCTTCTACAAGAGGAGAAATCCTGGTTTCTATCTTTTGTCTTTTTTTTAATCATTAGCTTTGCTTTGGATTGTGAAAAATAACATTGGTATCCAATTGTTTTCAGAGCAAATATAACAGATAGATCTTCTTCTTGGTATATATTATCTTCTTTTAAAGAGACCCTGGGCTCTGTTCTTATTTTTCTGTCATATTATCTGTCTTTTATTTCTGCTTTACCTGTATTTCCAAATAAGTCCCCCTCTATCTCCACATCGAGTAAGCAACAGAGCAAAAATATTTGACATTCTATGCAGTGTTCCACACTTACAGCACCTCATCTTTGTAAAGATGGAGCATATCTTTTCTTTCTCACATCTCTTCTTGTGGCTGAGTAGTCACTATAACATTTCATGGCAATTAATTTTAAGTTTAATTTTGCTTGGATTTCTGGTTGCTATAAAATTATTATTTTTATTATTTGCTATAAAATTATTATTTATATTATTTATCCTGGTTCTACTTTGTATCTATTCATTTGTCTTAATATGCTTTTTTGTATTTCATTATAATCATCTTTTTATTACAGTGCACTTGCATTTTGTTACATTATTGTAGCACTAGTGTTTAACAATTATAAATATGTGGTGATCCGCTTTTTTGTCCAATTCTTTGCTAATATAAGAAATACTCATAAATGTTTTAGTCTCCATGAATGGGCCTTTATATTTATTACTGAACCCCTTGCCCCATAGGAGGTCCTGTAAGTCACAGGATTTTAAGTCACTTTCTTAGCATATTTCTCAACTGATTTATAGACTGACTGGCAACTTTGCCAATAGTGTATCAGTGTGCCCATGTTTCTACAACTCTTCTCATACTTAACTAATCCAATTTTTTGTCGTCTTTAATAATTTTCTGGGCATGAGGTAAAACATCAAAATTGTTTTGATTTACATTTCATTTATTGTGATTTTAAGTAATGTTTAGAGATACTCTAAAACATAGAATTAGGTGCTGTTCATCAATTTACAATCCAAGTCATAAATGAGATGATTTGGACCCCATTATTTCTTTTAAAGTTGAAATAAATCTTTGTTTCTCCTTAAGTGGGTCCTAAGAAAAATTTTAACGGTTTGACATTAGTGCCTTATACCTTAATCTCTTCTTTTTCTCTAATTCTATGGAAGTTTTGTGAGATTTATTAAAGAATATGAAACTAACATATCAATATATTACTGTTTAAAGGTGATATACTCAACCTAAGATATATCTGCAATTTACTAGTGGATGAAATCTTCCCCACTAAAGAGAGTCTATAAGCATGAGAGTTTACTTCAAAGGCATAGTATTTTATGCACAATCACCTCATTAGGCATTCAATAAAATTTTTCCATTCATATACTTCAGAGGCATAGCCAGTTTGCTACTCAAAGGTATTTTTAGGTGTGGCTGCTATATAGCTTTTCAAATACATCTTAAATTCCTTTCAGAGTTTGTCATCTTATGCCATCAACATCTTGGATACAATCAAAACCCAAATTATAAAATACTTCATGCTAGAGCCAATGCAATTTTAAGCTACACTAGGCTAAATAGGCTTTTTAAAAGAGTCTAAGTATCAGCAGAATCAATGAGGAAAAAAATTGCACTTTCACAGGTTCTCCTAAAACAGTGAAACTTTGTGAAATAAAGATAGTCTGCTAATTCTATTCAGAAGTGAAGCAGGAAGCCCCAATTTTCCAAGTTATAAAGACTTGAGAGGCCAACCAGTCTAGCTAATTATATGCAGGAAGAATTTTTGTACTTAATTATTAGGATAGGTAGTCTATCAAAGCAGATTTTTCACATACTTGTCAGTTCTCTTCATGATTTTATATTCTAGAAGGGTTATACTTCTCAGTTCTCTTCATGATTTTATATTCCAGAAGGATTTCATCATTTGTAAAAAAAAGGTTTTAAATATACCATAAAACTGGTATTTCTATGGGAAAGTTACAATATACAAATATCAGTTTTATTGTATGTATTATATGTTAAAAACCATTCATAGTTCATGACATTTACAAAAATGTGTGGTTCAGCCCATGGGCTATAGTTGAACAACTTCTGACATAGAGAATGAGCCATCTGCTTTTAAAAAGTATTGTGAATGGGAAAGAGATGAAAAAAGGAAAGAGTTCTCTATCATTTCTTAGAACCATTTGATGTTAATTTGATATTAATGATGAAATGACATCTCCTCTGTGTCTCTTAGTCTCTGATATAAAAAGAAAAAAAAGTAATTCCACAAGATAACATGCCTGAAAATTATGGTTTTTTTCCCCTCCTGTGGATGTATGTTTTCATTATGTCATGTCAATTCTGTCTATGGTGGTTGTGTGTGTGTGTATATGTATGTGTGTGTTTATTCATATACATGACAGAGAGACAAAGACAGAGAAACATACAGAGACAGAGACACAGAGAAGAGATGGAGAGAGAGAGACAGAGACACACACACACACACACACACAGAGCTTTAGTTTCATGCAGTTTAAGTTCTAAGAAAGAAACTTCTTAAAATCATGTTTGTGTGTATTGTTTTTCTTTTTCTCCAGGGGAAATAATCAGGTTCTCATGTTGCTACTAAGTGTTCTATAGCTGGAAAAAGGTTATCCAATGAGGTCACTGTTGTGTAGATGACTTGCAGCTACTGACATATCAGAGACCATCTAAAGGAAATATTATATGGGCCATCAAGACAGTTTCAAATTTCCTGATTGAATATATTTAAATAGGATAAGCTCCAATTACTTGAGCACTTGCTTAGATTGTAACAGAAAATTGAAGCCTAATGTGGATTCTAATCTCTCCAAGTAGCCAAACCCATCAGGGTATATGAAAATAAAGTTAAATATCTATAATTAGAAGATTAGCTGGAGAGAATGAGGAGCCAAACCATGTCATTATGGGTAAAGGAAAGTGTTAGCATTAGGAAGCTTAATTCTATGACTCCTTCATGACATACATTTGTCTAGGACTGGCTGCTCATGGTTTTGTGTTTCTTTTTCCTGGTGATACCTGAGATAAGGCGTGGTAACTAAGCCTTAATGGTTTTAAAACTTTCCCTTTGTAGCCATAAAGTGACCATTGACAAATTGGCATGTGTTACTTCACTGAGATCAATTCCCAATAGACCTGTCAATACGAAGAGATCTCCCTCGTTAAAACAACAGCCGCTGATTCAAAAAAAAAGTTTCCAACAGTATATATTTATGTAGGAGAGGGGTTGTACCAGAAGACAGCTGCTTAGAACAGCTGTCTACTTATACAGCCATCTTAGGAGAGAATGATTAATGAATTCACTTGGGCAGCAAGAAGTTCAGTTCACTGATCCATAGTTTCAGCACAGGTATTGATGTGAAACTAATGAGAAATTTGATGCTCAAATTTGAATGTTTATTCCAATTACCAACCAGCAGATCTAAATTAAAAAATAGTTTGAAGCTTTAACCTTTTTATTAGTAATGGAGAAAGCTGAACTGTTGCTTTGGAGCATGTGGGGGGATTCATAGACATGAGTGGCTGTCACCTTGGCAAGTCTGGGTCATGCCCTCCCTGACTTCACAAAAAGAACTTTTTTTTGCTGTGTTTTTTTTTTTTTTTTCTTTACAGTTTACTTGCTTTTTTTTTTTTTTCCTTAACACAAGAGGTTAAAAAAAGACCTTTTATTAGCTCCATTTTCTTTTTTGCTTTTGGCCTGGACTTGTGATTTTCATCAGTATGAAGACATTCAGTCTTAAATCTCTTTCCACTGATGCAGATCTACATCTTACAAAAAGTAAACATATATGCGTTGCTTTACACTTTGCAAAACACTTTACATGCTTATTTCATTAGATCCTCCCAAATGCTAAATGAGATAGATGATATTATTTTCTTCTTTTTACAGATAAGGAAACTGAGGCTTATAAATTAACTGATTTTTCCATAGCCAAACAACTAGTAAATGTGTGAGCAGGGATTAATCTAAGTCTTTATTACTACAAGTCTAGCTCTCTAGCTTCCATGTTACCCTTGCTCATCTCCAGCTTATGGTCTTAAAGAGTTGCCTTGGACTCTAAAAAGGTTAACTGATTTATCCAGGGTCACAGAACTAATAGAGGGTCAGAGTCAGGACTTTAATCTTTGTCTCACTGATTCCAGGGCTAACCCTCTTTCTACTTTACTACCCTTCTCCATTAATACTTATGCAATGGAAAATATTTTTAATAAAGCTACCAATTTTTGCTATTATTGTTTATATTATGTTAACTTTCTGGCTAAAGGATTATATAATTACTTGAAAATGGGTAAATTCTTATAATCTCAGGCCACTAGACAGATATTTCACTGTTAGAGGTTACTGTTGCTTTCTCTTACAACTAATCAATCAATCTGCAAGAATTTATCAAGTGCTTACTATGTATAGAGTACTGCAGTAGGTTCTAAGAATAAGATAACAAAAGTGAATTTTTTTTTTTTGCCCACAAGGAACCTTGCATGGAGGAATTACTAAAGAAATGGCTTTTACTTTTTTAAATTTTGAAAAATATTTTAACCAACCGAATTTCCATTTCCTTCAATGAGGGATTTATTCTAGAGTTATGTAAACTTTAATTTTGCTTCTGTTTATGAGATAGGAATAATAGGTATCTTGTAAGGATATATGTACTTTTTTGGTGAATAAAATGTTATTTAGGAAATTATCATATTGTTAAACTAAATGGTGCCACAATGGAAGGAAAGAGTTAAACCTTTTCCCAATGGATCCCATTTTATATCCAGAGCATAGCTTAGGCACAGAGAAAATTAGGCTGAATAATCCATTTAGACTGTGCTGCACTGATATTTGGATTGTTTGTTAACAAGTCAGGGTTTGAAACTTTATCTCCAAATTCCACATTTTAAAAAGTATTAACTCATTCCCTCAAACAGAATATTCCTGAAATTACCTTAGCCATTTATTCCATATAACTGGAAATCTTTAAGTTATGTTAGAATAAAGTGGTTAATTTAATACCAGAGGCATTTAGAAAGAAGTAACTTTACTTCATTTTTAGACATGTTCCAGATTTGATGATGAATAGCTTAATTTTGTGTTATTTCTTCACTATTATTTGTTAAAATCTTTTGTTGTTGATTGTGGGAATTGGGGAAACAAGTCTGTGATTCCAACAATATGGCAAACAATGTGGAAATTTATCCACTTATGAATATTGGTAACTCATCTATATTATAATCATAATATAATATAATTTCAGAAAGTTACTTGGGGCCCTGATTGTTGAAGTAATAGAGCTGGTATGAGAGAGGCATGCTTTGAATCCAAGTCTTCCTGAATTCAAGACTGGATTTCTATCTACTATGCTATGCTGACATTGTTTATTATCACATAAGAAGTTTTTGTTTTGTTTTTTTACAAAGAGAAAAAATATATATGAGGGATTCTGGACTGAATACTTTTGAAATTAGTATTTTTTAAGTTTCTAATGTAAATCATTAATTATTTTTCTATGTAAGCAAATGGAATTTTGAGACTTTCTCTGGTGGGCTTTCTTAGTTCCATTAAATATAAAATTTTAATACTATTACTACTATAATGGCAATAGAGTATGGAAAATGGTTGGGCTTAGGAAAAGAGAGAAAAGTTGAGAGAAGAAAGGAACCCTAAACAGTTTTAGAAAATATAACAAAATTTCAATCCTAGTTAGTTGGAAATTGAACAAAAACTTGTTAGCACTGAAATCCTTCCATAATCATACCTTCATCTAGCCATATCTTTTTTCCTTATGATAATCCCCATAAGTAAACTGGGTCATTAATTGCTCTCTAAACTACCAGCTCTTTTTCTACTCTAAAGTAGAAAAGGGCCATTTGGGCTATTTCTCACATCTAGACAATACTTTTCTTTTTGTTAAATGCTACCAATCTTTCAAGTCACATCTCCATTGCCACACTCTCCAAGAAGCCTTCTCTAATCACACAATCATTCTTCGTTTCTGTTCACAAATAGGATTTGGGGATTATTGACCTTATTTGGTTCACTGCATTTATTTTATACTCAAGGAAACTCAAGGAAACTCTACTGAAGGAAAATGACTTAAAAAAACCTACACATTAAGTCACCTAGCCCCAGCTCAAGCTCATTTCCTCTGACTCCCGACCCCAGCAAAAGACTGTGTTATACACTTATTAATGTTTGAAGAATGAATTCATAAATTCTTTTTTTGTCATGTTAGAGAACTTATTTTAAGTCTTATAATGCCTTCTAACTTCCAAGGCATCTAATGTTGATAGTTGCTACATTATTTATTTCTAAGGGAATTGATAATATTTCAACATTTCTCCTGCCTGATTCCTTCTGATAGATGCAGAAAGAAAAAAGTTTAGTTTTTAAAATCAATTCCACATATTCAATGTACTGAGCCCTGATTAAATTCTTGTGATTTGCAAGGCTATGCAAAGGGCTGAGAAGAAAAATACAAGAGTGCAAATGGTCGCCATTCTTAAGGTATTGGTATTCTACAATACATTTTTTTTCATCCATCCTAAGTAATTTTAAGAGCTGGTAGAGCTGATTTGAAGATTAAAAGCTTGTGAAGTGTGGTTCATGAGCTCTAGAGCTGGAAGATCCTTTAGAGGACATGTAGTGTAACTCTCTTACTCTACAGATTAGGAAACTGGGTTCTAGGGACTTTTGTCTACTTTATAACATCACACAGTGAATGTCAGAGGTAGTATTTGAATCCAACTCATCTAATTCCAGAGCTAGTATTCATTCTATGTTAAGGACCTCTCTCTTGTATGCTGGAAAAGGGAAACACAGCAAGTCTGTGCACATTAAATTGGTGTCCTCTACATGTTGGAGAATTATGTTCATTGTGTAATCTAGTGTGTAGTAGAAGTCTACATTATAAATTGACTTTACACTGGCAAAGACAGAGGGACATAAATTTGTATTATTTAACAAAAAGATTCAAGACACTACTTTTGTGATTTATTTTAGCCAAGATCTATTATTTCATTTGGTGTAGTGATTTTCTAATATAGAGATTTATGACACCTAAAATAAAATGACACCTTCTTTAATATAAGGTCTTTGAGAGTTGTGTGGGATACCAGGAAGTTAGATGACTTATGCATAGTTGCTTCAGTCAATAAGTATCAGAGGCATCACTTGAATCCAAGACTTCCTGATAACCTGTAGCTATTGGGCTTTTCTTTTGTTTTTTTTTTTTTTTTTAAACTATACAATGAAAATGCTTTATACCTGGCAATCAGAAAAAAAGAGCAAAGTTACTTTCTGGTATTTCTTTTTAATTTTTTTATTGTTTAACTGCAGGACCTTTAAAAAATGGCATCATTAATAACATTATATGCTGGTATCTTTTCCAATTTTCCAATATGTTATGACTTCAAGAGATGATGAGGATAAATTTTAGGGAAGTGTTAGAAGGGAAATTTTAAAAGTTATAGGCTTATTGACTCTTTGCAAAAAAGATAAGTGGCCATCGGATTAACCTTGCCAATTTATGATACTGTGTTATGGTTTAAAAAAAAAAAGCTTTTGATCAAGAAATGGTGTCAGTATTATACAAATATAATTTTGATTATTTTAATTTCTTTTCTTTCACAAACATAAGGCTTCATGTTTTCCTAGCCTTTAAAGCTGTTCTTTCTCTTTGGAAGAAACACACACACACACACACAAACACACACATACACACACACACGACAAACAAAGCAAACTTTGAAATTAAATGGCCTGGTCCTTCCATAGGTTCTCACCCATCCAGTCAAAGAATTCACATCTCTATGGAGGCTTTGCAACTGGATATCAGTCATGCGGAACCTTCCTGGCTTTCAGACTGAATACTTTTAAGAGTGTCCTATCTAGATGTGACTGACCTTTCTGGCCTAGTAACCAAGAGGAAAAACCTGTTGGGAGTACCTGAAAGTGGAATTCCTCCTTTTGGTCAGAACAAGGTTGTTCACTTCAGTAATTCTGTTATAACTGTGCCCTTGTTTTCCTTATTGACCAGAGAGA